>NC_041381.1:81606884-81667887 GCF_002162155.2 Triticum dicoccoides
TTGTTCAATGGGAATTTCATCGTCTTATAATATTACAGTGCAGGCAGATAGTTGTTGGGGGTTGCAAGGTTAACTGCTCCATCCATGGACGATGTACTTTGAAATCTACAATGGAATCACAAGTTATCACTTTCAACATGCCTTTTTTAAGGCTCTCGGTTATTTCTAATTCTATTGCAACCATAAGCATTTATATTTTTCGGTATACATGAGCTTCCAATTTCTGTTGTAAATCACGATCTTCAAATTATGTGGTATTACTGATTTATTATGTTTTAAATGTCACCAACACCTATTTGGGAAATGCTTACACCATGGTGCAACCAAGAGATGCTAATTATGTGTTGCATCCGCAGTTATGCATCGGCCTCTCCGGCTATAGTTAGTCTCTCTCTCTCTCTCTCTCTCTCTCTAGTAGGGATTATTGTCGCGAGACAGGGAGAAGCAGACCTTACGAATCACTGAGAATCGACAGTATAAATCCAGGCGATTCCCTTCATGGCTTGTCGGCTCGCCCTCTCCAGGGTACATGTTTACTTTTTTCTTGCGTGTTTTGTTTCAGGCATGATTTTGATTGTTTTCTCGTCAAATCTTTGGAGTAAAGGACTCTTTAGATGCAATCCAATGGAACACAAGGCTTGTTGCCTATTTATTTAACCTGATGCTTATTAGCTACGCGAAGGCATTGTATTCATGTGGTCGCTGAATACTGTTGTTTCTGCTGGCTATCTTAGTTATTGTGTGTATTTCTGCCATAGGTTGCAAGGCTTCTTGCAACACGTGGATCAGCAAATTTGATTTACACTAAGACAACGACGTCTTATGTTCCTTATTTCAGGCTACATGCTGAATCTACAACTGAGGTTCCTGCAAAAAAAGAATCTACTATTGCAGGTATATATTGTTCAATGGGAGTTTCATCGTCTTAGAATATTACAGTGCAGGCAGATAGTTGTTGGGGGTTGCAAGGTTAACTGCTCCATCCATGGACGATGTACTTTGAAATCTACAATGGAATCACAAGTTATCACTTTCAACATGCCTTTTTTAAGGCTCTCGGTTATTTCTAATTCTACTGCGACCATAAGCATTTATATTTTTCGGTATACATGAGCTT
Organism: Triticum dicoccoides; assembly: GCF_002162155.2. Classification (NCBI taxonomy): domain Eukaryota; kingdom Viridiplantae; phylum Streptophyta; class Magnoliopsida; order Poales; family Poaceae; genus Triticum; species Triticum dicoccoides. The sequence continues at coordinate 81,608,002 of NC_041381.1, forward strand.
GCAATTTCTATTGTAAATCACGATCTTCAAATTATGTGGTATTACTGATTTATTAGGTTTTAAATGTCACCAACACCTATTTGGGAAATGCTTACACCATGGTGCAACCAAGAGATGCCAATTATGTGTTTCATCCGCAAGTTATGCATCGGCCTCTCCGGCTATAGTTAGTCTCTCTCTCTCTCTCTCTCTCTCTAGTAGGGATTATTATCGCGAGACAGGGAGAAGCAGACCTTACGAATCGCTGAGCCTCGACAGTAAAAATCCAGGCGATTCCCTTCATGGCTTGCCGGCTCGCCCTCTCCAGGGTACATGTTTACTTTTTTCTTGCGTGTTTTGTTTCAGGCATGATTTTGATTGTTTTCTCTTCGAATCTTTGGAGTTATGGACTCTTTAGATGCAATCCAGTGGAACACAAGGCTTGTTGCCTATTTACTTGACCTGATGCTTAGTAGCTACGCCAAGGCATTGTATTCATGAGGTCGCTGAATATTGTTGTTTCTGCTGGCTGTCGTAATTATTGTGCGTATTTCTGCCATAGGTTGCAAGGCTTCTTGCAACACGTGGATCAGCAAATTTGATTTACAGCAAGACAGCAACGTCTTATGTTCCTTCTTTCAGGCTACATGCTGAATCTACTACTGAGGTTCCTGCAAAAAAAGAATCTACTATTGCAGGTATATATTGTTCAATGGGAATTTCATCGTCTTATAATATTACAGTGCAGGCAGATAGTTGTTGGGGGTTGCAAGGTTAACTGCTCCATCCATGGACGATGTACTTTGAAATCTACAATGGAATCACAAGTTATCACTTTCAACATGCCTTTTTTAAGGCTCTCGGTTATTTCTAATTCTATTGCAACCATAAGCATTTATATTTTTCGGTATACATGAGCTTCCAATTTCTGTTGTAAATCACGATCTTCAAATTATGTGGTATTACTGATTTATTATGTTTTAAATGTCACCAACACCTATTTGGGAAATGCTTACACCATGGTGCAACCAAGAGATGCTAATTATGTGTTGCATCCGCAGTTATGCATCGGCCTCTCCGGCTATAGTTAGTCTCTCTCTCTCTCTCTCTCTCTCTCTAGTAGGGATTATTGTCGCGAGACAGGGAGAAGCAGACCTTACGAATCACTGAGAATCGACAGTATAAATCCAGGCGATTCCCTTCATGGCTTGCCGGCTCGCCCTCTCCAGGGTACATGTTTACTTTTTTCTTGCGTGTTTTGTTTCAGGCATGATTTCGATTGTTTTCTCTTCCAATCTTTGGAGTTAAGGACTCTTTAGATGCAATCCAATGGAACACAAGGCTTGTTGCCTATTTATTTAACCTGATGCTTAGTAGCTACGCCAAGGCATTGTATTCATGTGGTCGCTGAATACTGTTGTTTCTGCTGGCTATCTTAGTTATTGTGTGTATTTCTGCCATAGGTTGCAAGGCTTCTTGCAACACGTGGATCAGCAAATTTGATTTACAGCAAGACAGCAACGTCTTATGTTCCTTCTTTCAGGCTACATGCTGAATCTACTACTGAGGTTCCTGCAAAAAAAGTATCTACTATTGCAGGTATATATTGTTCAATGGGAATTTCATCGTCTTAGAATATTACAGTGTAGGCAGATAGTTGTTGGGGGTTGCAAGGTTAACTGCTCCATCCATGGACGATGTACTTTGAAATCTACAATGGAATCACAAGTTATCACTTTCAACATGCCTTTTTTAAGGCTCTCGGTTATTTCTAATTCTATTGCCACCATAAGCATTTATATTTTTTGGTATACATGAGCTTGCAATTTCTGTTGTAAATCACGATCTTCAAATTATGTGGTATTACTGATTTATTAGGTTTTAAATGTCACCAACACCTATTTGGGAAATGCTTACACCATGGTGCAACCAAGAGATGCCAATTATGTGTTTCATCCGCAAGTTATGCATCGGCCTCTCCGGCTATAGTTAGTCTCTCTCTCTTTCTCTCTCTCTAGTAGGGATTATTATCGCGAGACAGGGAGAAGCAGACCTTACGAATCGCTGAGCCTCGACAGTAAAAATCCAGGCGATTCCCTTCATGGCTTGCCGGCTCGCCCTCTCCAGGGTACATGTTTACTTTTTTCTTGCGTGTTTTGTTTCAGGCATGATTTTGATTGTTTTCTCTTCGAATCTTTGGAGTTATGGACTCTTTAGATGCAATCCAGTGGAACACAAGGCTTGTTGCCTATTTACTTGACCTGATGCTTAGTAGCTACGCCAAGGCATTGTATTCATGTGGTCGCTGAATATTGTTGTTTCTGCTGGCTGTCGTAATTATTGTGCGTATTTCTGCCATAGGTTGCAAGGCTTCTTGCAACACGTGGATCAGCAAATTTGATTTACAGCAAGACAGCAACGTCTTATGTTCCTTCTTTCAGGCTACATGCTGAATCTACTACTGAGGTTCCTGCAAAAAAAGAATCTACTATTGCAGGTATATATTGTTCAATGGGAATTTCATCGTCTTAGAATATTACAGTGCAGGCAGATAGTTGTTGGGGGTTGCAAGGTTAACTGCTCCATCCATGGACGATGTACTTTGAAATCTACAATGGAATCACAAGTTATCACTTTCAACATGCCTTTTTTAAGGCTCTCGGTTATTTCTAATTCTATTGCAACCATAAGCATTTATATTTTTCGGTATACATGAGCTTCCAATTTCTGTTGTAAATCACGATCTTCAAATTATGTGGTATTACTGATTTATTATGTTTTAAATGTCACCAACACCTATTTGGGAAATGCTTACACCATGGTGCAACCAAGAGATGCTAATTATGTGTTGCATCCGCAGTTATGCATCGGCCTCTCCGGCTATAGTTAGTCTCTCTCTCTCTCTCTCTCTCTCTCTCTCTCTAGTAGGGATTATTATCCGAGACAGGGAGAAGCAGACCTTACGAATCGCTGAGCCTTGACAGTAAAAATCCAGGCGATTCCCCTCATGGCTTGCCGGCTCTCCCTCTCCAGGGTACATGTTTACTTTTTTCTTGCGTGTTTTGTTTCACGCATGATTTTGATTGTTTTCTCATCGAATCTTTGGAGTTATGGACTCTTTAGATGCAATCCAATGGAACACAAGGCTTGTTGCCTATTTACTTGACCAGAAGCTTAGTAGCTACGCCAAGCCATTGTATTCATGTGGTCGCTGAATATTGTTGTTTCTGCTGGCTGTCTTAATTATTGTGTGTATTTCTGCCATAGGTTGCAAGGCTTCTTGCAACACGTGGATCAGCAAATTTGATTTACAGCAAGACAGCAACGTCTTATGTTCCTTCTTTCAGGCTACATGCTGAATCTACTACTGAGGTTCCTGCAAAAAAAGAATCTACTATTGCAGGTATATATTGTTCAATGGGAATTTCATCGTCTTAGAATATTATAGTGCAGGCAGATAGTTGTTGGGGGTTGCAAGGTTAACTGCTCCATCCATGGACGATGTACTTTGAAATCTAGAATGGATTCACAAGTTATCACTTTCAACATGCCTTTTTTAAGGCTCTCGGTTATTTCTAATTTTATTGCAACCATAAGAATTTATATTTTTCGGTATACATGAGCTTCCAATTTCTGTTGTAAATCACGATCTTCAAATTATGTGGTATTACTGATTTATTATGTTTTAAATGTCACCAACACCTATTTGGGAAATGCTTACACCATGGTGCAACCAAGAGATGCCAATTATGTGTTGCATCCGCAGTTATGCATCGGCCTCTCCGGCTATAGTTAGTCTCTCTCTCTCTCTCTCTCTCTCTCTCTCTCTCTCTCTCTCTCTCTCTCTAGTAGGGATTATTATCCGAGACAGGGAGAAGCAGACCTTACGAATCGCTGAGCCTTGACAGTAAAAATCCAGGCGATTCCCCTCATGGCTTGCCGGCTCTCCCTCTCCAGGGTACATGTTTACTTTTTTCTTGCGTGTTTTGTTTCAGGCATGATTTTGATTGTTTTCTCTTCGAATCTTTGGAGTTATGGACTCTTTAGATGCAATCCAATGGAACACAAGGCTTGTTGCCTATTTACTTGACCTGATGCTTAGTAGCTACGCCAAGGCATTGTATTCATGTGGTCGCTGAATACTGTTGTTTCTGCTGGCTGTCTTAATTATTGTGTGTATTTCTGCCATAGGTTGCAAGGCTTCTTGCAACACGTGGATCAGCAAATTTGATTTACAGCAAGACAGCAACGTCTTATGTTCCTTATTTCAGGCTACATGCTGAATCTACTACTGAGGTTCCTGCAAAAAAAAAGAATCTACTATTGCATGTATATATTGCTCAATGGGAATTTCATCGTCTTAGAATATTACAGTGCAGGCAGATAGTTGTTGGGGGTTGCAAGGTTAACTGCTCCAGCCATGGACGATGTACTTTGACATCTACAATGGAATCACAAGTTATCACTTTCAACATGCCTTTTTTAAGGCTCTCGGTTATTTCTAATTCTATTGCAACCATAAGCATTTATATTTTTTGGTATACATGAGCTTGCAATTTCTGTTGTAAATCACGATCTTCAAATTATGTGGTATTACTGATTTATTATGTTTTAAATGTCACCAACTCCTATTTGGGAAATGCTTACACCATGGTGCAACCAAGAGACATACTTTTGCGGATCCAAACTTCTTTGTTCTTTCAAAGTCTTCTTCTTGCATATAAGAACGCAACTTTTGCAATTCCTTGGATTTGAGTAGTAAGCGGCATCTACCAATTATGTGTTGCATCCGCAGTTATGCATCGGCCTCTCCGGCTATAGTTAGTCTCTCCCTCTCTCTCTCTCTCTCTCTCTCTCTCTCCCTAGTAGAGATTATTGTCGCGAGACAGGGAGAAGCAGACCTTACGAATCACTGAGAATCGATAGTATAAATCCAGGAGATTCCCTTCATGGCTTGTCGGCTCGCCCTCTCCAGGGTACATGTTTACTTTTTTCTTGCGTGTTTTGTTCCAGGCATGATTTTCATTGTTTTCTCTTCGAATCTTTGGAGTTAAGGACTCTTTAGATGCAATCCAATGGAACACAAGGCTTGTTGCCTATTTATTTAACCTGATGCTTAGTAGCTACGCCAAGGCATTGTATTCATGTGGTCGCTGAATACTGTTGTTTCTGCTGGCTATCTTAGTTATTGTGTGTATTTCTGCCATAGGTTGCAAGGCTTCTTGCAACACGTGGATCAGCAAATTTGATTTACACTAAGACAACGACGTCTTATGTTCCTTCTTTCAGGCTACATGCTGAATCTACAACTGAGGTTCCTGCAAAAAAAGAATCTACTATTGCAGGTATATATTGTTCAATGGGAGTTTCATCGTCTTAGAATATTACAGTGCAGGCAGATAGTTGTTGGGGGTTGCAAGGTTAACTGCTCCATCCATGGACGATGTACTTTGAAATCTACAATGGAATCACAAGTTATCACTTTCAACATGCCTTTTTTAAGGCTCTCGGTTATTTCTAATTCTATTGCCACCATAAGCATTTATATTTTTCGGTATACATGAGCTTGCAATTTCTGTTGTAAGTCACGATCTTCAAATTATGTGGTATTACTGATTTATTAGGTTTTAAATGTCACCAACACCTATTTGGGAAATGCTTACACCATGGTGCAACCAAGAGATGCCAATTATGTGTTTCATCCGCAAGTTATGCATCGGCCTCTCCGGCTATAGTTAGTCTCTCTCTCTCTCTCTCTCTCTCTCTCTAGTAGGGATTATTATCGCGAGACAGGGAGAAGCAGACCTTACGAATGGCTGAGCCTCGACAGTAAAAATCCAGGCGATTCCCTTCATGGCTTGCCGGCTCGCCCTCTCCAGGGTACATGTTTACTTTTTTCTTGCGTGTTTTGTTTCAGGCATGATTTTGATTGTTTTCTCTTCGAATCTTTGGAGTTATGGACTCTTTAGATGCAATCCAGTGGAACACAAGGCTTGTTGCCTATTTACTTGACCTGATGCTTAGTAGCTACGCCAAGGCATTGTATTCATGTGGTCGCTGAATATTGTTGTTTCTGCTGGCTGTCGTAATTATTGTGTGTATTTCTGCCATAGGTTGCAAGGCTTCTTGCAACACGTGGATCAGCAAATTTGATTTACAGCAAGACAACAACGTCTTATGTTCCTTCTTTCAGGCTACATGCTGAATCTACTACTGAGGTTCCTGCAAAAAAACAATCTACTATTGCAGGTATATATTGTTCAATGGGAATTTCATCGTCTTAGAATATTACAGTGCCGGCAGATAGTTGTTGGGGGTTGCAAGGTTAACTGCTGCATCCATGGACGATGTACTTTGAAATCTACAATGGAATCACAAGTTATCACTTTCAACATGCCTTTTTTAAGGCTCTCGGTTATTTCTAATTTTATTGCAACCATAAGAATTTATATTTTTCGGTATACATGAGCTTCCAATTTCTGTTGTAAATCACGATCTTCAAATTATGTGGTATTACTGATTTATTATGTTTTAAATGTCACCAACACCTATTTGGGAAATGCTTACACCATGGAGCAACCAAGAGATGCCAATTATGTGTTGCATCCGCAGTTATGCATCGGCCTCTCCGACTATAGTTAGTCTCTCTCTCTCTCTCTCTCTCTCTCTCTCTCTCTCTAGTAGGGATTATTATCCGAGACAGGGAGAAGCAGACCTTACGAATCGCTGAGCCTTGACAGTAAAAATCCAGGCGATTCCCCTCATGGCTTGCCGGCTCTCCCTCTCAAGGGTACATGTTTACTTTTTTCTTGCGTGTTTTGTTTCAGGCATGATTTTGATTCTTTTCTCTTCGAATCTTTGGAGTTATGGACTCTTTAGATGCAATCCAATGGAACACAAGGCTTGTTGCCTATTTACTTGACCTGATGCTTAGTAGCTACGCCAAGGCATTGTATTCATGTGGTCGCTGAATACTGTTGTTTCTGCTGGCTGTCTTAATTATTGTGTGTATTTCTGCCATAGGTTGCAAGGCTTCTTGCAACACGTGGATCAGCAAATTTGATTTACAGCAAGACATCGACGTCTTATGTTCCTTATTTCAGGCTACATGCTGAATCTACTACTGAGGTTCCTACAAAAAAAAGAATCTACTATTGCATGTATATATTGCTCAATGGGAATTTCATTGTCTTAGAATATTACAGTGCAGGTAGATAGTTGTTGGGGGTTGCAAGGTTAACTGCTCCATCCATGGACGATGTACTTTGACATCTACAATGGAATCACAAGTTATCACTTTCAACATGCCTTTTTTAAGGCTCTCGGTTATTTCTAATTCTATTGCAACCATAAGCATTTATATTTTTTGGTATACATGAGCTTGCAATTTCTGTTGTAAATCACGATCTTCAAATTATGTGGTATTACTGATTTATTATGTTTTAAATGTCACCAACACCTATTTGGGAAATGCTTACACCATGGTGCAACCAAGAGACATACTTTTGCGGATCCAAACTTCTTTGTTCTTTCAAAGTCTTCTTCTTGCATATAAGAATGCAACTTTTGCAATTCCTTGGATTTGAGTAGTAAGCGGCATCTACCAATTATGTGTTGCATCCGCAGTTATGCATCGGCCTCTCCGGCTATAGTTAGTCTCTCCCTCTCTCTCTCTCTCTCTCTCCCTAGTAGAGATTATTGTCGCGAGACAGGGAGAAGCAGACCTTACGAATCACAGAGAATCGATAGTATAAATCCAGGAGATTCCCTTGATGGCTTGCCGGCTCGCCCTCTCCAGGGTACATGTTTACTTTTTTCTTGCGTGTTTTGTTTCAGGCATGATTTTGATTGTTTTCTCTTCGAATCTTTGGAGTTAAGGACTCTTTAGATGCAATCCAATGGAACACAAGGCTTGTTGCCTATTTACTTGACCTGATGCTTAGTAGCTACGCCAAGGCATTGTATTCATGTGGTCGCTGAATACTGTTGTTTCTGCTGGCTATCTTAATTATTGTGTGTATTTCTGCCATAGGTTGCAAGGCTTCTTGCAACACGTGGATAAGCAAATTTGATTTACAGCAAGACAACGACGTCTTATGTTCCTTATTTCAGGCTACATGCTGAATCTACTACTGAGGTTCCTGCAAAAAAAAAGAATCTACTATTGCATGTATATATTGCTCAATGGGAATTTCATCGTCTTAGAATATTACAGTGCAGGCAGATAGTTGTTGGGGGTTGCAAGGTTAACTGCTCCATCCATGGACGATGTACTTTGACATCTACAATGGAATCACAAGTTATCACTTTCAACATGCCATTTTTAAGGCTCTCGGTTATTTCTAATTCTATTGCAACCATAAGCATTTATATTTTTTGGTATACATGAGCTTGCAATTTCTGTTGTAAATCACGATCTTCAAATTATGTGGTATTACTGATTTATTATGTTTTAAATGTCACCAACACCTATTTGGGAAATGCTTACACCATGGTGCAACCAAGAGATGCCAATTATGTGTTGCATCCGCAGTTATGCATCGGCCTCTCCGGCTATAGTTAGTCTCTCCCTCACTCTCTCTCTCTCTCTCTCTCTCTCTCTCTCTCTCTCTCTCTCTCCCTAGTAGAGATTATTGTCGCGAGACAGGGAGAAGCAACCTTACGAATCACTGAGAATCGACAGTATAAATCCAGGCGATTCCCTTCATGGCTTGCCGGCTCGCCCTCTCCAGGGTACATGTTTACTTTTTTCTTGCGTGTTTTGTTTCAGGCATGATTTTGATTGTTTTCTCTTCAAATCTTTGGAGTTAAGGACTCTTTAGATGCAATCCAATGGAACACAAGGCTTGTTGCCTATTTATTTAACCTGATGCTTAGTAGCTACGCCAAGGCATTGTATTCATGTGGTCGCTGAATACTGTTGTTTCTGCTGGCTATCTTAGTTATTGTGTGTATTTCTGCCATAGGTTGCAAGGCTTCTTGCAACACGTGGATCAGCAAATTTGATTTACACTAAGACAATGACGTCTTATGTTCCTTCTTTCAGGCTACATGCTGAATCTACAACTGAGGTTCCTGCAAAAAAAGAATCTACTATTGCAGGTATATATTGTTCAATGGGAGTTTCATCGTCTTAGAATATTACAGTGCAGGCAGATAGTTGTTGGGGGTTGCAAGGTTAACTGCTCCATCCATGGACGATGTACTTTGAAATCTACAATGGAATCACAAGTTATCACTTTCAACATGCCTTTTTTAAGGCTCTCGGTTATTTCTAATTCTATTGCAACCATAAGCATTTATATTTTTCGGTATACATGAGCTTGCAATTTCTGTTGTAAATCACGATCTTCAAATTATGTGGTATTACTGATTTATTAGGTTTTAAATGTCACCAACACCTATTTGGGAAATCCTTACACCATGGTGCAACCAAGAGATGCCAATTATGTGTTTCATCCGTAGTTATGCATCGGCCTCTCCGGCTACAGTTAGTCTCTCTCTCTCTCTCTCTCTCTCTCTCTCTCTCTCTAGTAGGGATTATTATCGCGAGACAGGGAGAAGCAGACCTTACGAATCGCTGAGCCTCGACAGTAAAAATCCAGGCGATTACCTTCATGGCTTGCCGGCTCGCCCTCTCCAGGGTACATGTTTACTTTTTTCTTGCGTGTTTTGTTTCAGGCATGATTTTGATTGTTTTATCTTCGAATCTTTGGAGTTATGGACTATTTAGATGCAATCCAGTGGAACACAAGGCTTGTTGCCTATTTACTTGACCTGATGCTTAGTAGCTACGCCAAGGCATTGTATTCATGTGGTCGCTGAATATTGTTGTTTCTGCTGGCTGTCTTAATTATTGTGTGTATTTCTGCCATAGGTTGCAAGGCTTCTTGCAACACGTGCATCAGCAAATTTGATTTACAGCAAGACAACAACGTCTTATGTTCCTTCTTTCAGGCTACATGCTGAATCTACTACTGAGGTCCTGCAAAAAAAGAATCTACTATTGCAGGTATATATTGTTCAATGGGAATTTCATCGTCTTAGAATATTACAGTGCAGGCAGATAGTTGTTGGGGTTGCAAGGTTAACTGCTCCATCCATGGACGATGTACTTTGAAATCTACAATGGAATCACAAGTTATCACTTTCAACATGCCTTTTTTAAGGCTCTCGGTTATTTCTAATTCTATTGCAACCATAAGCATTTATATTTTTCGGTATACTTGAGCTTCCAATTTCTGTTGTAAATCACGATCTTCAAATTATGTGGTATTACTGATTTATTATGTTTTAAATGTCACCAACACCTATTTGGGAAATGCTTACACCATGGTGCAACCAAGAGATGCTAATTATGTGTTGCATCCGCAGTTATGCATCGGCCTCTCCGGCTATAGTTAGTCTCTCTCTCTCTCTATCTCTCTCTCTAGTAGGGATTATTATCCGAGACAGGGAGAAGCAGACCTTACGAATCGCTGAGCCTTGAGAGTAAAAATCCAGGCGATTCCCCTCATGGCTTGCCGGCTCTCCCTCTCCAGGGTACATGTTTACTTTTTTCTTGCGTGTTTTGTTTCAGGCATTATTTTGATTGTTTTCTCGTCGAATCTTTGGAGTTATGGACTCTTTAGATGCAATCCAATGGAACACAAGGCGTGTTGCCTATTTACTTGACCTGAAGCTTAGTAGCTACGCCAAGCCATTGTATTCATGTGGTCGCTGAATATTGTTGTTTCTGCTGGCTGTCTTAATTATTGTGTGTATTTTTGCCATAGGTTGCAAGGCTTCTTGCAACACGTGGATCAGCAAATTTGATTTACAGCAAGACAGCAACGTCTTATGTTCCTTCTTTCAGGCTACATGCTGAATCTACTACTGAGGTTCCTGCAAAAAAAGAATCTACTATTGCAGGTATATATTGTTCAATGGGAATTTCATCGTCTTAGAATATTACAGTGCAGGCAGATAGTTGTTGGGGGTTGCAAGGTTAACTGCTCCATCCATGGACGATGTACTTTGAAATCTAGAATGGAATCACAAGTTATCACTTTCAACATGCCTTTTTTAAGGCTCTCGGTTATTTCTAATTCTATTGCAACCATAAGAATTTATATTTTTTGGTATACATGAGCTTCCAATTTCTGTTGTAAATCACGATCTTCAAATTATGTGGTATTACTGATTTATTATGTTTTAAATGTCACCAACACCTATTTGGGAAATGCTTACATCATGGTGCAACCAAGAGATGCCAATTATGTGTTGCATCCGCAGTTATGCATCGGCCTCTCCGGCTATAGTTAGTCTCTCTCTCTCTCTCTCTCTCTCTAGTAGGGATTATTATCCGAGACAGGGAGAAGCAGACCTTACGAATCGCTGAGCCTTGACAGTAAAAATCCAGGCGATTCCCCTCATGGCTTGCCGGCTCTCCCTCTCCAGGGTACATGTTTACTTTTTTCTTGCGTGTTTTGTTTCAGGCATGATTTTGATTGTTTTCTCTTCGAATATTTGGAGTTATGGACTCTTTAGATGCAATCCAAAGGAACACAAGGCTTGTTGCCTATTTACTTGACCTGATGCTTAGTAGCTACGCCAAGGCATTGTATTCATGTGGTCGCTGAATACTATTGTTTCTGCTGGCTGTCTTAATTATTGTGTGTATTTCTGCCATAGGTTGCAAGGCTTCTTGCAACACGTGGATCAGCAAATTTGATTTACAGCAAGACAGCGACGTCTTATGTTCCTTATTTCAGGCTACATGCTGAATCTACTACTGAGGTTCCTGCAAAAAAAAAGAATCTACTATTGCATGTATATATTGCTCAATGGGAATTTCATCGTCTTAGAATATTACAGTGCAGGCAGATAGTTGTTGGGGGTTGCAAGGTTAACTGCTCCATCCATGGACGATGTACTTTGACATCTACAATGGAATCACAAGTTATCACTTTCAACATGCCTTTTTTAAGGCTCTCGGTTATTTCTAATTCTATTGCAACCATAAGCATTTATATTTTTTGGTATACATGAGCTTGCAATTTCTGTTGTAAATCACGATCTTCAAATTATGTGGTATTCTGATTTATTATGTTTTAAATGTCACCAACACCTATTTGGGAAATGCTTACACCATGGTGCAACCAAGATGTACCAATTATGTGTTGCATCCGCAGTTATGCATCGGCCTCTCCGGCTATAGTTAGTCTCTCCATCTCTCTCTCTCTCTCTCTCTCTCTCTCCCTAGTAGAGATTATTGTCGCGAGACAGGGAGAAGCAGACCTTATGAATCACTGAGAATCGATAGTATAAATCCAGGAGATTCCCTTCATGGCTTGCCGGCTCGCCCTCTCCAGGGTACATGTTTACTTTTGTCTTGCGTGTTTTGTTTCAGGCATGATTTTGATTGTTTTCTCTTCGAATCTTTGGAGTTAAGGACTCTTTAGATGCAATCCAATGGAACACAAGGCTTGTTGCCTATTTACTTGACCTGATGATTAGTAGCTACGCCAAGGCATTGTATTCATGTGGTCGCTGAATACTGTTGTTTCTGTTGGCTATCTTAATTATTGTGTGTATTTCTGCCATAGGTTGCAAGGCTTCTTGCAACACGTGGATCAGCAAATTTGATTTACAGCAAGACAGCGACGTCTTATGTTCCTTCTTTCAGGCTACATGCTGAATCTACAACTGAGGTTCCTGCAAAAAAAGAATCTACTATTGCAGGTATATATTGTTCAATGGGAATTTCATCGTCTTAGAATATTACAGTGCAGGCAGATAGTTGTTGGGGGTTGCAAGGTTAACTGCTCCATCCGTGGACGATGTACTTTGAAATCTACAATGGAATCACAAGTTATCACTTTCAACATGCCTTTTTTAAGGCTCTCGATTATTTCTAATTCTATTGCAACCAATAGCATTTATATTTTTCGGTATACATGAGCTTCCAATTTCTGTTGTAAATCACGATCTTCAAATTATGTGGTATTACTGATTTATTATGTTTTAAATGTCACCAACACCTATTTGGGAAATGCTTACATCATGGTGCAACCAAGAGATGCCAATTATGTGTTGCATCCGCAGTTATGCATCGGCCTCTCCGGCTATAGTTAGTCTCTCTCTCTCTCTCTCTCTCTCTCTCTCTCTCTCTCTAGTAGGGATTATTATCCGAGACAGGGAGAAGCAGACCTTACGAATCGCTGAGCCTTGACAGTAAAAATCCAGGCGATTCCCCTCATGGCTTGCCGGCTCTCCCTCTCCAGGGTACATGTTTACTTTTTTCTTGCATGTTTTGTTTCAGGCATGATTTTGATTGTTTTCTCTTCGAATCTTTGGAGTTATGGACTCTTTAGATGCAATCCAATGGAACACAAGGCTTGTTGCCTATTTACTTGACCTGATGCTTAGTAGCTACGCCAAGGCATTGTATTCATGTGGTCGCTGAATACTATTGTTTCTGCTGGCTGTCTTAATTATTGTGTGTATTTCTGCCATAGGTTGCAAGGCTTCTTGCAACACGTGGATCAGCAAATTTGATTTACAGCAAGACAGCGACGTCTTATGTTCCTTATTTCAGGCTACATGCTGAATCTACTACTGAGGTTCCTGCAAAAAAAAAGAATCTACTATTGCATGTATATATTGCTCAATGGGAATTTCATCGTCTTAGAATATTACAGTGCAGGAAGATAGTTGTTGGGGGTTGCAAGGTTAACTGCTCCATCCATGGACGATGTACTTTGACATCTACAATGGAATCACAAGTTATCACTTTGAACATGCCTTTTTTAAGGCTCTCGGTTATTTCTAATTCTATTGCAACCATAAGCATTTATATTTTTTGGTATACATGAGCTTGCAATTTCTGTTGTAAATCATGATCTTCAAATTATGTGGTATTCTGATTTATTATGTTTTAAATGTCACCAACACCTATTTGGGAAATGCTTACACCATGGTGCAACCAAGATGTACCAATTATGTGTTGCATCCGCAATTATGCATCGGCCTCTCCGGCTATAGTTAGTCTCTCCCTCTCTCTCTCTCTCTCTCTCTCTCTCTCTCTCTCCCTAGTAGAGATTATTGTCGCGAGACAGGGAGAAGCAGACCTTACGAATCACTGAGAATCGATAGTATAAATCCAGGAGATTCCCTTCATGGCTTGCCGGCTCGCCCTCTCCAGGGTACATGTTTACTTTTGTCTTGCGTGTTTTGTTTCAGGCATGATTTTGATTGTTTTCTCTTCGAATCTTTGGAGTTAAGGACTCTTTAGATGCAATCCAATGGAACACAAGGCTTGTTGCCTATTAACTTGACCTGATGCTTAGTAGCTACGCCAAGGCATTGTATTCATGTGGTCGCTGAATACTGTTGTTTCTGCTGGCTATCTTAATTATTGTGTGTATTTCTGCCATAGGTTGCAAGGCTTCTTGCAACACGTGGATCAGCAAATTTGATTTACAGCAAGACAGCGACGTCTTATGTTCCTTCTTTCAGGCTACATGCTGAATCTACAACTAAGGTTCCTGCAAAAAAAGAATCTACTATTGCAGGTATATATTGTTCAATGGGAATTTTATCGTCTTAGAATATTACAGTGCAGGCAGATAGTTGTTGGGGGTTGCAAGGTTAACTGCACCATCCATGGACGATGTACTTTGAAATCTACAATGGAATCACAAGTTATCACTTTCAACATGCCTTTTTTAAGGCTCTTGGTTATTTCTAATTCTATTGCAACCATAAGCATTTATATTTTTCGGTATACATGAGCTTGCAATTTCTGTTGTAAATCACGATCTTCAAATTATGTGGTATTACTGATTTATTAGGTTTTAAATGTCACCAACACCTATTTGGGAAATGCTCACACCATGGTGCAACGAAGAGATGCCAATTATGTGTTGCATCCACAGTTATGCATCGGCCTCTCCGGCTATAGTTAATCTCTCTCTCTCTCTCCCTCTCTCTCTCTAGTAGAGATTATTATCGCAAGACAGGGAGTAGCAGACCTTATGAATCGCTGAGCCTCGACAGTAAAAATCCAGGCGATTCCTTTCATGGCTTGCCCGCTCGCCCTCTCCAGGGTACACGTTTACTTTTTTCTTGCGTGTTTTATTTCAGGCATGATTTTGATTGTTTTCTCTTCGAATCTTTGGAGTTAAGGACTCTTTAGATGCAATCCAATGGAACACCAGGCTTGTTGCCTATTTACTTGACCTGATGCTTAGTAGCTACGCCAAGGCATTGTATTCATGTGGTCGCTGAATACTGTTGTTTCTGCTGGCTGTCTTAATTATTGTGTGTATTTCTGCCATAGTTTGCAAGGCTTCTTGCAACACGTGGGTCAGCAATATTGATTTACAGCAAGACAACGACGTCTTATGTTCCTTCTTTCAGGCTACATGCTGAATCTACTACTGAGGTTCCTGCAAAAAAAGAATCTACTATTGCAGGTATATATTGTTCAATGGAAATTTCATCGTCTTAGAATATTACAGTGCAGGCAGATGTTGTTGGGGGTTGCAAGGTTAACTGCTCCATCCATGGACGATGTAGTTTGACATCTACAATGGAATCACAAGTTATCACTTTCAACATGCCTTTTTTAAGGCTCTCGGTTATTTCTAATTCTATTGCAACCATCAGAATTTATATTTTTCGGTATACATGAGCTTGCAATTTCTGTTGTAAATCACGATCTTCAAATTATGTGGTATTACTGATTTATTATGTTTTAAATGTCACCAACACCTATTTGGGAAAGGCTTACACCATGGTGCAACGAAGAGATGCCAATTATGTGTTGCATCCACAGTTATGCATCGGCCTCTCTGGCTATAGTTAGTCTCTCTCTCTCTCTCTCTCTCTCTCTCTCTCTAGTAGAGATTATTATCGCGAGACAGGGAGAAGCAGACCTTACGAATCGCTGAGCCTCGACAGTAAAAATCCAGGCGATTCCCTTCATGGCTTACCCGCTCGCCCTCTCCAGGGTACATGTTTACTTTTTTCTTGCATGTTTTATTTCAGGCATGATTTTGATTGTTTTCTCTTCGAATCTTTGGAGTTAAGGACTCTTTAGATGCAATCCAATGGAACACAAGGCTTGTTGCCTATTTACTTGACCTAATGCTTAGTAGCTACGCCAAGGCATTGTATAGATGAGGTCGCTGAATACTGTTGTTTTTGCTGGTTGTCTTAATTATTGTGTGTATTTCTGCAATAGGTTGCAAGGCTTCTTGCAACACGTGGATCAGCAAATTTGATTTACAGCAAGACAGCGACGTCTTATGTTCCTTCTTTCAGGCTACATGCTGAATCTACTACTGAGGTTCCTGCAAAAAAAGAATCTACTATTGTAGGTATATATTGTTCAATGGGAATTTCATCGTCTTAGAATATTATAGTGCAGGCAGATAGTTATTGGGGGTTGCAAGGTTAACTGCTCCATCCATGGACGATGTACTTTGATATGTACAATGGAATCACAAGTTATCACTTTCAACATGCCTTTTTAAGGCTCTCGGTTATTTCAAATTCTATGGCAACCATAAGCATTTACATTTCTCGGTATACATGAGCTTGTAATTTCTGTTGTAAATCACGATCTTCAAATTATGTGGTATTACTGATTTATTATGTTTTAAATGTCACCAACACCTATTTGGGAAATGCTTACACCATGGTGCAACCAAGAGATGCCAATTATGTGTTGCATCCGAAGTTATGCATCGGCCTCTCCGGCTATAGTTAGTCTCTCCATCTCACTCTCTCTCTCTCTCTCTAGTAGAGATTATTGTCGCGAGACAGGGAGAAGCAGACCTTACGAATCACTGAGCCTCGACAGTAAAAATCCAGGTGATTCCCTTTATGGCTTGCCGGCTCGCCCTCTCCAGGGTACATGTTTACTTTTTTCTTGCGTGTTTTGTTTCAGGCATGATTTTGATTGTTTTCTCTACGAATCTTTGGAGTTAAGGACTCTTTAGATGCAATCCAATGGAACACAAGGCTTGTTGCCTATTTACTTGACCTGATGCTTAGTAGCTACACCAAGGCATTGTATTCATGTGGTCGCTGAATACTGTTGTTTCTGCTGGCTATCTTAATTATTGTGTGTATTTCTGCCATAGGTTGCAACGCTTCTTGCAACACGTGGATCAGCAAATTTTATTAATAGCAAGACATCGACGTCTTATGTTCCTTCTTTCAGGCTACATGCTGAATCTACTACTGAGGTTCCTGCAAAAAAAGAATCTACTATTGCAGGTATATATTGTTCAATGGGAATTTCATCGTCTTAGAATATTACAGTGCAGGCAGATAGTTGTTGGGGGTTGCAAGGTTAACTGCTCCATCCATGGACGATGTACTTTGACATCTACAATGGAATCACAAGTTATCACTTTCAACATGCCTTTTTTAAGGGTCTCGGTTATTTCTAATTCTATTGCAACCATCTGCATTTGTATTTTTCGATATACATGAGCTTGCAATTTCTGTTGTAAGTCACGATCTTCGAATTATGTGGTATTACTGATTTATTATGTTTTAAATGTCACCAACACCTATTTGGGAAAGGCTTACACCATGGTGCAACGAAGAGATGCCAATTATGTGTTGCATCCACAGTTATACATCGGCCTCTCCGGCTATAGTTAGTTTCTCTCTCTCTCTCTCTCTCTCTCTCTCTCTCTAGTAGAGATTATTATCGCGAGACAGGGAGAAGCAGACCTTACGAATCGCTGAGCCTCGACAGTAAAAATCCAGGCGATTCCATTCATGGCTTGCCGGCTCGCCCTCTCCAGGGTACATGTTTACTTTTTTCTTGCGTGTTCTGTTTCAGGCATGATTTTGATTGTTTTCTCTTCGAATCTTTGGAGTTAAGGACTCTTTAGATGCAATCCAATGGAACACAAGGCTTGTTGCCTATTTACTTGACCTGATGCTTAGTTGCTACGCCAAGGCATTGTATTCATGCGGTTGCTGAATACTATTGTTTCTGCTGGCCGTCTTAATTATTGTGTGTATTTCTGCCATAGGTTGCAAGTCTTCTTGCAACACGTGGATCAACAAATTTGATTTACAGCAAGACAACGACGTCTTATGTTCCTTCTTTCAGGCTACATGCTGAATCTACTACTAAGGTTCCTGCAAAAAAAGAATCTACTATTGCAGGTATATATTGTTCAATGGAAATTTCATCGTCTTAGAATATTACAGTGCAGGCAGATGTTGTTGGGGGTTGCAAGGTTAACTGCTCCATCCATGGACGATGTAGTTTGACATCTACAATGGAATCACAAGTTATCACTTTCAACATGCCTTTTTTAAGGCTCTCGGTTATTTCTAATTCTATTGCAACCATCAGAATTTATATTTTTCGGTATACATGAGCTTGCAATTTCTGTTGTAAATCACGATCTTCAAATTATGTGGTATTACTGATTTATTATGTTTTAAATGTCACCAACACCTATTTGGGAAAGGCTTACACCATGGTGCAACGAAGAGATGCCAATTATGTGTTGCATCCACAGTTATGCATCGGCCTCTCTGGCTATAGTTAGTCTCTCTCTCTCTCTCTCTCTCTCTCTAGTAGAGATTATTATCGCGAGACAGGGAGAAGCAGACCTTACGAATCGCTGAGCCTCGACAGTAAAAATCCAGGCGATTCCCTTCATGGCTTACCCGCTCGCCCTCTCCAGGGTACATGTTTACTTT
Source organism: Triticum dicoccoides (assembly GCF_002162155.2). Taxonomy (NCBI): domain Eukaryota; kingdom Viridiplantae; phylum Streptophyta; class Magnoliopsida; order Poales; family Poaceae; genus Triticum; species Triticum dicoccoides. The sequence continues at coordinate 81,626,704 of NC_041381.1, forward strand.
TTTCTTGCATGTTTTATTTCAGGCATGATTTTGATTGTTTTCTCTTCGAATCTTTGGAGTTAAGGACTCTTTAGATGCAATCCAATGGAACACAAGGCTTGTTGCCTATTTACTTGACCTAATGCTTAGTAGCTACGCCAAGGCATTGTATAGATGAGGTCGCTGAATACTGTTGTTTTTGCTGGTTGTCTTAATTATTGTGTGTATTTCTGCAATAGGTTGCAAGGCTTCTTGCAACACGTGGATCAGCAAATTTGATTTACAGCAAGACAGCGACGTCTTATGTTCCTTCTTTCAGGCTACATGCTGAATCTACTACTGAGGTTCCTGCAAAAAAAGAATCTACTATTGTAGGTATATATTGTTCAATGGGAATTTCATCGTCTTAGAATATTATAGTGCAGGCAGATAGTTATTGGGGGTTGCAAGGTTAACTGCTCCATCCATGGACGATGTACTTTGATATCTACAATGGAATCACAAGTTATCACTTTCAACATGCCTTTTTAAGGCTCTCGGTTATTTCAAATTCTATGGCAACCATAAGCATTTACATTTCTCGGTATACATGAGCTTGTAATTTCTGTTGTAAATCACGATCTTCAAATTATGTGGTATTACTGATTTATTATGTTTTAAATGTCACCAACACCTATTTGGGAAATGCTTACACCATGGTGCAACCAAGAGATGCCAATTATGTGTTGCATCCGAAGTTATGCATCGGCCTCTCCGGCTATAGTTAGTCTCTCCATCTCACTCTCTCTCTCTCTCTCTAGTAGAGATTATTGTCGCGAGACAGGGAGAAGCAGACCTTACGAATCACTGAGCCTCGACAGTAAAAATCCAGGCGATTCCCTTTATGGCTTGCCGGCTCGCCCTCTCCAGGGTACATGTTTACTTTTTTCTTGCGTGTTTTGTTTCAGGCATGATTTTGATTGTTTTCTCTACGAATCTTTGGAGTTAAGGACTCTTTAGATGCAATCCAATGGAACACAAGGCTTGTTGCCTATTTACTTGACCTGATGCTTAGTAGCTACACCAAGGCATTGTATTCATGTGGTCGCTGAATACTGTTGTTTCTGCTGGCTATCTTAATTATTGTGTGTATTTCTGCCATAGGTTGCAACGCTTCTTGCAACACGTGGATCAGCAAATTTTATTAATAGCAAGACATCGACGTCTTATGTTCCTTCTTTCAGGCTACATGCTGAATCTACTACTGAGGTTCCTGCAAAAAAAGAATCTACTATTGCAGGTATATATTGTTCAATGGGAATTTCATCGTCTTAGAATATTACAGTGCAGGCAGATAGTTGTTGGGGGTTGCAAGGTTAACTGCTCCATCCATGGACGATGTACTTTGACATCTACAATGGAATCACAAGTTATCACTTTCAACATGCCTTTTTTAAGGGTCTCGGTTATTTCTAATTCTATTGCAACCATCTGCATTTGTATTTTTCGATATACATGAGCTTGCAATTTCTGTTGTAAGTCACGATCTTCGAATTATGTGGTATTACTGATTTATTATGTTTTAAATGTCACCAACACCTATTTGGGAAAGGCTTACACCATGGTGCAACGAAGAGATGCCAATTATGTGTTGCATCCACAGTTATACATCGGCCTCTCCGGCTATAGTTAGTTTCTCTCTCTCTCTCTCTCTCTCTCTCTCTCTCTCTCTCTCTAGTAGAGATTATTATCGCGAGACAAGGAGAAGCAGACCTTACGAATCGCTGAGCCTCGACAGTAAAAATCCAGGCGATTCCATTCATGGCTTGCCGGCTCGCCCTCTCCAGGGTACATGTTTACTTTTTTCTTGCGTGTTCTGTTTCAGGCATGATTTTGATTGTTTTCTCTTCGAATCTTTGGAGTTAAGGACTCTTTAGATGCAATCCAATGGAACACAAGGCTTGTTGCCTATTTACTTGACCTGATGCTTAGTTGCTACGCCAAGGCATTGTATTCATGCGGTTGCTGAATACTATTGTTTCTGCTGGCCGTCTTAATTATTGTGTGTATTTCTGCCATAGGTTGCAAGTCTTCTTGCAACACGTGGATCAACAAATTTGATTTACAGCAAGACAACGACGTCTTATGTTCCTTCTTTCAGGCTACATGCTGAATCTACTACTAAGGTTCCTGCAAAAAAAGAATCTACTATTGCATGTATATATTGTTCAATGGGAATTTCATCGTCTTAGAATATTACAGTGCAGGCAGATAGTTGTTGGGGGTTGCAAGGTTAACTGCTCCATCCATGGACGATGTACTTTGACATCTACAATGGAATCACAAGTTATCACTTTCAACATGCCTTTTTTAAGGCTCTCGGTTATTTCTAATTCTATTGCAACCATAAGCATTTATATTTTTCGGTATACATGAGCTTGCAATTTCTGTTGTAAATCACGATCTTCAAATTATGTGGTATTACTGATTTATTATGTTTTAAATGTCACCAACACCTATTTGGGAAATGCTTACACCATGGTGCAACCAAGAGATGCCAATTATGTGTTGCATCCGCAGTTATGCATCGGCCTCTCCGGCTATAGTTAGTCTCTCTCTCTCTCGCTCTCTCTCTAGTAGAGATTATTATCGCGAGACAGGGAGAAGCAGACCTTACGAATCGCTGAGCCTCGACAGTAAAAATCCAGGCGATTCCCTTCATGGCTTGCCGGCTCGCCCTCTCCAGGGTACATGTTTACTTTTTTCTTGCGTGTTTTGTTTCAGCCATGATTTTGATGGTTTTCTCTTCGAATCTTTGGAGTTAAGGACTCTTTAGATGCAATCCAATGGAACACAAGGCTTGTTGCCTATTTACTTGACCTGATGCTTAGTAGCTATGCCAGGGCATTGTATTCATGTGGTTGCTGAATACTGTTGTTTCTTCTGGTTGTATTAATTATTGTGTGTATTTCTGCCAATGGTTGCAAGGTTTCTTCCAACACGTGGATCAGCCAATTTGATTTACAGCAAGACAGCGACGTCTTATGTTCCTTCTTTCAGGCTACATGCCGAATCTACTACTGAGGTTCCTGCAAAAAAAGAATCTACTATTGCAGGTATATATTGTTCAATGGGAATTTCATCGTCTTAGAATATTACAGTGCAGGCAGATAGTTGTTGGGGGTTGTAAGGTTAACTGCTCCATCCATGGACGATGTACTTTGACATCTACGATGGAATCTTGTTGGGGGTTGCAAGGTTAACTGCTCCATCCATGAACGATGTACTTTGAAATCTACGATGGAATCACAAGTTATCACTTTCAACATGCCTTTTTTAAGGCTCTCAGTTATTTCTAATTCTATTGCAACCATAAGCATTTATATTTTTGGTATACTTGAGCTTGCAATTTCTGTTGTAAATCATGATCTTCAAATTATGTGGTATTACTGATTTATTATGTTTTAGATGTCACCAACACCTATTTGGGAAATGCTTACACCATGGTGCAACCAAGAGATGCCAATTATGTGTTGCATCCGCAGTTATGCATCGGCCTCTCCGGCTATAGATAGTCTCTCTCTCTCTCTCTCTCTCTAGTAGAGATTATTATCGCGAGACAGGGAGAAGCAGACCTTACGAATTGACGAGCGTCGACAGTAAAAATCCAGGCGATTCCCTTCATGGCTTGCCGGCTCACCCTCTCCAGGGTACATGTTTACTTTTTTCTTGCGTGTTTTGTTTCAGGCATGATTTTGATTGTTTTCTCTTCGAATCTTTGGAGCTAAGGACTCTTTAGATGCAATCCAATGGAACACAAGGCTTGTTGCCTATTTACTTGACCTGATGCTTAGTAGCTACGCCAAGGCATTGTATTAATGTGATCGCTGAATACTGTTGTTTCTGCTGGCTGTCTTAATTATTGTGTGTATTTAGGCCATCGGTTCCAAGGCTTCTTGCAACACGTGGATCAGCCAATTTGATTTAAAGCAAGACAGCGACGTCTTATGTTCCTTCTTTCAGGCTACATGCTGAATCTACTACTGAGGTTCCTGCAAAAAAAGAGTCTACTATTGTAGGTATATATTGTTCAATGGGAATTTCATCGTCTTAGAATATTACAGTGCAGGCAGATAGTTGTTGGGGGTTGCAAGGTTAACTGCTCCATCCATGGACGATGTACTTTGATATCTACAATGGAATCACAAGTTATCACTTTCAACATGCCTTTTTTAAGGCTCTCGGTTATTTCTAATTCTATTGCAACCATAAGCATTTATATTTTTTGGTATACACGAGTTTGCAATTTCTGTTGTAAATCACGATCTTCAAATTATGTGGTATTACTGATATATTTTGTTTTAAATGTCACCAACAACTATTTGGGAAATGCTTACACCATGGTGCAACCAAGAGATGCCAATTATGTGTTGCATCCGCAGTTATGCATCGGCCTCTCCGGCTATAGTTACTCTCTCTCTCTCTCTCTCTCTCTCTCTGTCTCTCTCTCTCTCTAGTAGAGATTATTATCGCGAGACAGGGAGAAGCAGACCTTACGAATCGCTGAGCCTCGAGAGTAAAAATCCAGGCGATTCCCTTCATGGCTTGCCGGCTCGCCCTCTCCAGGGTACATGTTTACTTTTTTCTTGCGTGTTTTGTTTCAGCCATGATTTTGATTGTTTTCTCTTCGAATCTTTGGAGTTAAGGACTCTTTACATGCAATCCAATGGAACACAAGACATGTTGCCTATTTACTTGACCTGATGCTTAGTAGCTACGCCAAGGCATTGTATTCATGTGGTCGCCGAATACTGTTGTTTCTGCTGGCTGTCTTAATTATTGTGTGTATTTCTACCATAGGTTTCAAGGCTTCTTGCAACACGTGGATAAGCAAATTTGATTTACAGCAAGACAGCGACGTCTTATGTTCCTTCTTTCAGGCTACATGCTGAATCTACTACTGAGGTTCCTGCAAAAAAAGAATCTACTATTGTAGGTATATATTGTTCAATGGGAATTTCATCGTCTTAGAATATTACAGTGTAGGCAGATAGTTGTTGGGGGTTGCAAGGTTAACTGCTCCATCCATGGACAATGTACTTTGATATCTACAATGGAATCACAAGTTATCACTTTCAACATGCCTTTTTAAGGCTCTCGGTTATTTCTAATTCTATTGCAACCATAAGCATTTATATTTTTCGGTATACATGAGCTTGCAATTTCTGTTGTAAATCATGATCTTCAAATTATGTGGTATTACTGATTTATTATGTTTTAAATGTCACCAACACCTATTTGGGAAATGCTTCCACCATGGTGCAACCAAGGGATGACAATTATGTGTTGCATCCACAGTTATGCATCGGCCTCTCCGGCTCTAGTTAGTCTCTCTCTCTCTCTCTCTCTCTCTCTCTCTCTCTCTCTCTCTCTCTCTTATAGAGATTATTATCGCGAGACAGGGAGAAGCAGACCTTACAAATCGCTGAGCCTCAACAGTAAAAATCCAGGCGATTCCCTTCATGGCTTGGCTGCTCGCCCTCTCCAGGGTACACGTTTACTTTTTTCTTGCGTGTTTTGTTTCAGGCATGATTTTGATTGTTTTCTCCTCGAATCTTTGGAGTTAAGGACTCTTTATATGCAATCCAATGGAACACAAGGCTTGTTGCCTATTTACTTGACCTGATGCTTAGTAGCTACGCCAAGGCATTGTATTCATGTGGTCGCTGAATACTGTTTTTTCTGCTGGCTGTCTTAATTATTGTCTGTATTTCTGCCATAGGTTGCAAGGTTTCTTGCAACACGTGGATCAGCAAATTTGATTTACATCAAGATAGCGACGTCTTATGTTCCTTCTTTCAGGCTACATGCTGAATCTACTACTGAGGTTCCTGCAATAAAAGAATCTACTATTGCAGGTATATATTGTTCAATGGGAATTTCATCGTCTTAGAATATTACAGTGCAGGCAGATAGTTGTTGGGGGTTGCAAGGTTAACTGCTCCATCCATGGATGATGTACTTTGATATCTACAATGGAATCACAAGTTATCACTTTCAACATGCCTTTTTAAGGCTCTCGGTTATTTCTAATTCCATTGCAACCATAAGCATTTATATTTTTCGGTATACATGAGCTTGCAATTTCTGTTGTAAATCACGATCTTCAAATTATGTGGTATTACTGATTTATTATGTTTTAAATGTCACCAACACCTATTTGGGAAATGCTTACACCATGGTGCAACCAAGAGATGCCAATTATCTGTTGCATCCGCAGTTATGCATCGGCCTCTTCGGCTATAGTTAGTCCCTCTCTCACACACTCTCTCTCTCTCCGTCTAATAGAGGTTATTATCGCGAGATAGGGAGCAGCGGACCCTACGAATCGCTGAGCCTCGACAGTAAAAATCCAGGCGATTCCCTTTGTGGCTTGCCTGCTCGCCCTCTCCAGGGTACATGTTTACTTTTTTCTTGCGTGTTTTGTTTCAGGCATGATTTTTATTGTTTTCTCTTCGAATCTTTGGAGTTAAGGACTCTTTAGATGCAATCCAATGGAACACAAGGCTTGTTGCCTATTTACTTGACCTGATGCTTAGTAGCTACGCCAAGGCATTGTAATCATGTGGTCGCTGAATATTGTTGTTTCTGCTAGCTGTCTTAATTATTGTGTGTATTTCTGCCATAGGTTGCAAGGCTTATTGCAACACGTGGATCAACAAATTTGATTTACAGCAAGACAGCGATGTCTTATGTTCCTTCTTTCAGGCTACATGCTGAATCTACTACTGAGGTTCCTGCAAAAAAAGAATCTACTATTGCAGGTATATATTGTTCAATGGGAATTCCATCGTCTTAGAATATTACAGTGCAGGCAGATAGTTGTTGGGGGTTGCAAGGTTAACTGCTCCATCCATGGACGATGTACTTTGATATCTACAATGGAATCACAAGTTATCACTTTCAACATGCCTTTTTAAGGCTCTCGGTTATTTCTAATTCTATTGCAACCATAAGCATTTATATTTTTCGGTATACATGAGCTTGCAGTTTCTGTTGTAAATCACGATCTTCAAATTATGTGGTATTACTGATTTATTATGTTTTAAATGTCACCAACACCTATTTGGGAAATGCTTACACCATGGTGCAACCAAGAGATGCCAATTATCTGTTGCATCCGCAGTTATGCATCGGCCTCTCCGGCTATAGTTAGTCCCTCTCTCACACTCTTTCTCTCTCTCTCTCCCTCTAGAAGAGGTTATTATCGCGAGACAGGGAGCAGCAGAGCTTACGAATCGCTGAGCCTCGACAGTAAAAATCCAGGCGATTCCCTTCATGGCTTGCCTGCTCGCCCTCTCCAGGGTACATGTTTACTTTTTTCTTGTGTGTATTGTTTCAGGCATGATTTTGATTGTTTTCTCTTCGAATCCTTGGAGTTAAGGAGTCTTTAGATGCAATCCAATTTGAACACAAGGCTTGTTGCCTATTTACTTGACCCGATGCTTAGTAGCTATGCCAATGCATTGTATTAATGTGGTCGCTGAATACTGTTGTTTCTGCTGGCTGTCTTAATTATTGTGTGTATTTTTGCCATAGGTTACAAGGCTTCTTGCAACACGTGGATCAGTAAATTTGATTTACAGCAAGATAGCGACGTCTTATGTTCCATCTTTTAGGCTACATGCTGAATCTACTACTGAGGTTCCTGCAAAAAAAGAATCTACTATTGCAGGTATATATTGTTCAATGGGAATTTCATCGTCTTAGAATATTACAATGCAGGCAGATAGTTGTGGGGGTGGCAAGGTTAACTGCTCCATCCATGGACGATGTACTTTGACATCTAAAATGGAATCACAAGTTATCACTTTCAACATGCCTTTTTTAAGGCTCTCGGTTATTTCTAATTCTATTGCAAACATAAGCATTTATATTTTTTCGGTATACATGAGCTTGCAATTTCTGTTGTAAATCACGATCTTCAAATTATGTGGTATTACTGATTTATTATGTTTTAAATGTCACCAACACCTATTTGGGAAATGCTTACACCATGGTGCAACCAAGAGATGCCAATTATGTGTTGCATCCACAGTTATGCTTCAGCCTCTCCGGCTATAGTTAGTCTCTCTCTCTCTCTCTCTCTCTCTCTCTAGTAGAGATTATTATCGCGAGACAGGGAGAAGCAGACCTTACGAATCGTTGAGCCTCGACAGTAAAAATCCAGGCGATTCCCTTCATGGCTTGCCGGCTCACCCTCTCCAGGGTACATGTTTACTTTTTTCTTGCGTGTTTTGTTTCAGGCATGATATTGATTGTTTTCTCTTCGAATCTTTGGAGTTAAGGACTCTTTAGATGCAATCCAATGGAACACAAGGCTTGTTGCCTATTTACTTGACCTGATGCTTAGTAGCTACGCCAACGCATTGTATTCATGTGGTCGCTAAATACCGTTGTTTCTGCTGGCTGTCTTAATTATTGTTTGCATTTCTAACATAGGTTTCAAGGCTTCTTGCAACACGTGGATCAACAAATTTGATTTACAGAAAGACAACGACGTCTTATGTTCCTTCTTTCAGGCTACATGCTGAATCTACTACTGAGGTTCCTGCAAAAAGAAGAATCTACTATTGCAGGTATATATTGTTCAATGGGAATTTCATTATCTTAGAATATTACAGTGCAGGCAGATAGTTGTTGGGGGTTGCAAGGTTAACTGCTCCATCCATGGACGATGTACTTTGATATCTACAATGGAATCACAAGTTATCACTTTCAACATGCCTTTTTTAAGGCTCTCGGTTATTTCTAATTCTATTGAAACCATAAGCATTTATATTTTTTGGTATACATGAGCTTGCAGTTTTTGTTGTAAATCGCGACCTTCAAATTATGTGGTATTACTGATTTATTATGTTTTAAATGTCACCAACACCTATTTGGGAAATGCTTACACCATGGTGCAACCAAGAGATGCCAATTATCTGTTGCATCCGCAGTTATGCATCGGCCTCTTCGGCTATATTTAGTCTCTCTCTCTCTCTCTCTCTCTCTCTCTCTCTCTAGTAGAGATTATTATCGCGAGACAGGGAGAAGCAGACCTTACGAATCGCTGAGCCTCGACAGTAAAATTCCAGGCGATTCCCTTCATGGCTTGCCGGCCCGCCCTCTCCAGGGTACATGTTTACTTTTTTCTTGCGTGTTTTGTTTCAGCCATGATTTTGATTGTTTTCTCTTCGAACCTTTGGAGTTAAGGACTCTTTAGATGCAATCCAATGGAACACAAGGCTTGTTGCCTATTTACTTGACCTGATGCTTAGTAGCTACGCCAAGGCATAGTATTCATGTGGTCGCTGAATACTGTTGTTTCTGCTGGCTGTCTTAATTGTTGTGTGTATTTCTGCCATAGGTTTCAAGGCTTCTTGCAACACGTGGATCAGCAAATTTGATTTACAGCAAGACAGTGACATCTTATGTTCCTTCTTTCAGGCTACATGCTGAATCTACTACTGAGGTTCCTGCAAAAAAATAATCTACTATTGCAGGTATATATTGTTCAATGGGAATTTCATCGTCTTAGAATACTACAGTGTAGGCAGATAGTTGTTGGGGGTTGCAAGGTTAACTGCTCCATCCATGGATGATGTACTTTGATATCTTCAATGGAATCACAAGTTATCACTTTCAACATGCCTTTTTTAAGGCTCTCGGTTATTTCTAATTCTATTGCAACCATAAGCATTTATATTTTTCGATATACATGAGCTTGCAGTTTCTGTTGTAAATCTCGATCTTCAAATTATGTGGTATTACTGATTTATTATGTTTTAAATGTCACCAACACCTATTTGGGAAATGCTTACACCATGGTGCAACCAAGAGATGCCAATTATGTGTTGCATCCGCAGTTATGCATCGGCCTCTCCGGCTATAGTTAGTCTCTCTCTCTCTCTCTCTCTCTCTCTATATATATATATATATATATATATATATATATAGATATATTAGAGATTATTATCGCGAGACAGGGAGAAGCAGACCTTACGAATCGCTAAACCTCGATAGTAAAAATCCAGGCGATTCCCTTCATGGCTTGCCGGCTCGCCCTCTCCAGGGTACATGTTTACTTTTTTCTTGCGTGTTTTGTTTCAGGCATGATTTTGATTGTTTTCTCTTCGAATTTTTGGAGTTAAGGACTCTTTAGATGCAATCCAATGGAACACAAGGCTTGTTGCCTATTTACTTGACCTGATGCTTAGTAGCTACGCCAAGGCATTGTATTCATGTGGTCGCTGAATACTGTTGTTTCTGCTGGCTGTCTTAATTATTGTTTGCATTTCTAACATAGGTTTCAAGGCTTCTTGCAACACGTGGATCAACAAATTTGATTTATAGCAAGACAGCGACGTCTTATGTTCCTTCTTTCAGGCTACATGCTGAATCTACTACTGAGGTTCCTGCAAAAAGAAGAATCTACTATTGCAGGTATATATTGTTCAATGGGAATTTCATTATCTTAGAATATTACAGTGCAGGCAGATAGTTGTTGGGGGTTGCAAGGTTAACTGCTCCATCCATGGACGATGTACTTTGATATCTACAATGGAATCACAAGTTATCACTTTCAACATGCCTTTATCAAGGCTCTCGGTTATTTCTAATTCTATTGCAACCATAAGCATTTATATTTTCTGGTATACATGAGCTTGCAGTTTCTGTTGTAAATCACGACCTTCAAATTATGTGGTATTACTGATTTATTATGTTTTAAATGTCACCAAGTCCTATTTAGGAAATGCTTACACCATGGTGCAACCAAGAGATGCCAATTATCTGTTGCATCCGCAGTTATGCATCGGCCTCTTCGGCTATAGTTAGTCTCTCTCTCTCTCTCTCTCTCTAGTAGAGATTATTATCGCGAGACAGGGAGAAGCAGACCTTACGAATCGCTGAGCCTCGACAGTAAAATTCCAGGCGATTCCCTTCATGGCTTGCCGGCTCGCCCTCTCCAGGGTACATGTTTACTTTTTTCTTGCGTGTTTTGTTTCAGCCATGATTTTGATTGTTTTCTCTTCGAATCTTTGGAGTTAAGGACTCTTTAGATGCAATCCAATGGAGCACAAGGCTTGTTGCCTATTTACTTGACCTGATGCTTAGTAGCTACGCCAAGGCATAGTATTCATGTGGTCGCTGAATACTGTTGTTTCTGCTGGCTGTCTTAATTATTGTGTGTATTTCTGCCATAGGTTTCAAGGCTTCTTGCAACACGTGGATCAGCAAATTTGATTTACAGCAAGACAACGACGTCTTATGTTCCTTCTTTCAGGCTACATGCTGAATCTACTACTGAGGTTCCTGCAAAAAAATAATCTACTATTGCAGGTATATATTGTTCAATGGGAATTTCATCTTCTTAGAATACTACAGTGTAGGCAGATAGTTGTTGGGGGTTGCAAGGTTAACTGCTCCATCCATGGATGATGTACTTTGATATCTACAATGGAATCACAAGTTATCACTTTCAACATGCCTTTTTTAAGGCTCTCGGTTATTTCTAATTCTATTGCAACCATAAGCATTTATATTTTTCGGTATACATGAGCCTGCAGTTTCTGTTGTAAATCACGATCTTCAAATTATGTGGTATTACTGATTTATTATATTTTAAATGTCACCAACACCTATTTGGGAAATGCTTACACCATGGTGCAACCAAGAGATGCCAATTATGTGTTGCATCCGCAGTTATGCGTCGGCCTCTCCGGCTATAGTTAGTCTCTCTCTCTCTCTCTCTCTCTCTCTATATATATATATATATATATATATATATATATATATATATATATATTAGAGATTATTATCGCGAGACAGGGAGAAGCAGACCTTACGAATCGCTAACCCTCGATAGTAAAAATCCAGGCGATTCCCTTCATGGCTTGCCGGCTCGCCCTCTCCAGGGTACATGTTTACTTTTTTCTTGCGTGTTTTGTTTCAGGCATGATTTTGATTGTTTTCTCTTCGAATCTTTGGAGTTAAGGACTCTTTAGATGCAATCCAATGGAACACAAGGCTTGTTGCCTATTTACTTGACCTGATGCTTAGTAGCTATGCCAAGGCATTGTATTCATGTGGTCGCTGAATACTGTTGTTTCTGTTGGCTGTCTTAATTATTGTTTGCATTTCTAACATAGGTTTCAAGGCTTCTTGCAACACGTGGATCAATAAATTTGATTTATAGCAAGACAACGACGTCTTATGTTCCTTCTTTCAGGCTACATGCTGAATCTACTACTGAGGTTCCTGCAAAAAGAAGAATCTACTATTGCAGGTATATATTGTTCAATGGGAATTTCATTATCTTAGAATATTACAGTGCAGGCAGATAGTTGTTGGGGGTTGCAAGGTTAACTGCTCCATCCATGGACGATGTACTTTGATATCTACAATGGAATCACAAGTTATCACTTTCAACATGCCTTTATTAAGGCTCTCGGTTATTTCTAATTCTATTGCAACCATAAGCACTTATATTTTTTGGTATACATGAGCTTGCAGTTTCTGTTGTAAATCACGACCTTCAAATTATGTGGTATTACTGATTTATTATGTTTTAAATGTCACCAAGTCCTACTTAGGAAATGCTTACACCATGGTGCAACCAAGAGATGCCAATTATCTGTTGCATCCGCAGTTATGCATCGGCCTCTTCGGCTATAGTTAGTCTCTCTCTCTCTCTCTCTCTCTCTCTCTCTTTAGTAGAGATTATTATCGCGAGACAGGGAGAAGCAGACCTTACGAATCGCTGAGCCTCGACAGTAAAATTCCAGGCGATTCCCTTCATGGCTTGCCGGCTCGCCCTCTCCAGGGTACATGTTTACTTTTTTCTTGCGTGTTTTGTTTCAGCCATGTTTTTGATTGTTTTCTCTTCGAATCTTTGGAGTTAAGGACTCTTTAGATGCAATCCAATGGAACACAAGGCTTGTTGCCTATTTACTTGACCTGATGCTTAGTAGCTACGCCAAGGCATAGTATTCATGTGGTCGCTGAATACTGTTGTTTCTGCTGGCTGTCTTAATTATTGTGTGTATTTCTGCCATAGGTTTCAAGGCTTCTTGCAACACGTGGATCAGCAAATTTGATTTACAGCAAGACAGCGACGTCTTATGTTCCTTCTTTCAGGCTACATGCTGAATCTACTACTGATGTTCCTGCAAAAAAAATAATCTACTATTGCAGGTATATATTGTTCAATGGGAATTTCATCGTCTTAGAATACTACAGTGTAGGCAGATAGTTGTTGGGGGTTGCAAGGTTAACTGCTCCATCCATGGACGATGTACTTTGATATCTACAATGGAATCACAAGTTATCACTTTCAACATACCTTTTTTAAGGCTCTCGGTTATTTCTAATTCTATTGCAACCATAAGCATTTATATTTTTTGGTATACATGAGCTTGCAGTTTCTGTTGTAAATCACGACCTTCAAATTATGTGGTATTACTGATTTATTATGTTTTAAATGTCACCAAGTCCTATTTAGGAAATGCTTACACCATGGTGCAACCAAGAGATGCCAATTATCTGTTGCATCCGCAGTTATGCATCGGCCTCTTCGGCTATAGTTAGTCTCTCTCTCTCTCTCTCTCTCTCTCTCTCTCTCTAGTAGAGATTATTATCGCGAGACAGGGAGAAGCAGACCTTACGAATCGCTGAGCCTCGACAGTAAAATTCCAGGCGATTCCCTTCATGGCTTGCCGGCTCGCCCTCTCCAGGGTACATGTTTACTTTTTTCTTGCGTGTTTTGTTTCAGGCATGATTTTGATTGTTTTCTCTTCGAATCTTTGGAGTTAAGGACTCTTTAGATGCAATCCAATGGAACACAAGGCTTGTTGCCTATTTACTTGACCTGATGCTTAGTAGCTACGCCAAGGCATAGTATTCATGTGGTCGCTGAATACTGTTGTTTCTGCTGGCTGTCTTAATTATTGTGTGTATTTCTGCCATAGGTTTCAAGGCTTCTTGCAACACGTGGATCAGCAAATTTGATTTACAGCAAGACAGCGACGTCTTATGTTCCTTCTTTCAGGCTACATGCTGAATCTACTACTGAGGTTCCTGCAAAAAAATAATCTACTATTGCAGGTATATATTGTTCAATGGGAATTTCATCATCTTAGAATACTACAGTGTAGGCAGATAGTTGTTGGGGGTTGCAAGGTTAACTGCTCCATCCATGGATGATGTACTTTGATATCTACAATGGAATCACAAGTTATCACTTTCAACATGCCTTTTTTAAGGCTCTCGGTTATTTCTAATTCTATTGCAACCATAAGCATTTATATTTTTCGGTATACATGAGCTTGCAGTTTCTGTTGTAAATCACGATCTTCAAATTATGTGGTATTACTGATCTATTATGTTTTAAATGTCACCAACACCTATTTGGGAAATGCTTACACCATGGTGCAACCAAGAGATGCCAATTATGTGTTGCATCCGCAGTTATGCATCGGCCTCTCCGGCTATAGTTAGTCTCTCTCTCTCTCTCTCTCTATATATATATATATATATATATATATATATATATATATATATATTAGAGATTATTATCGCGAGAAAGGGAGAAGCAGACCTTACGAATCGCTAACCCTCGATAGTAAAAATCCAGGCGATTCCCTTCATGGCTTGCCGGCTCGCCCTCTCCAGGGTACATGTTTACTTTTTTCTTGCGTGTTTTGTTTCAGGCATGATTTTGATTGTTTTCTCTTCGAATCTTTGGAGTTAAGGACTCTTTAGATGCAATCCAATGGAACACAAGGCTTGTTGCCTATTTACTTGACCTGATGCTTAGTAGCTACGCCAAGGCATTGTATTCATGTGGTCGCTGAATACTGTTGTTTCTACTGGCTGTCTTAATTATTGTTTGCATTTCTAACATAGGTTTCAAGGCTTCTTGCAACACGTGGATCAACAAATTTGATTTATAGCAAGACAGCGACATCTTATGTTCCTTCTTTCAGGCTACATGCTGAATCTAGTACTGAGGTTCCTGCAAAAAGAAGAATCTACTATTGCAGGTATATATTGTTCAATGGGAATTTCATTATCTTAGAATATTACAGTGCAGGCAGATAGTTGTTGGGGGTTGCAAGGTTAACTGCTCCATCCATGGACGATGTACTTTGATATCTACATTGGAATCACAAGTTATCACTTTCAACATGCCTTTATTAAGGCTCTCGGTTATTTCTAATTCTATTGCAACCATAAGCATTTATATTTTTTGGTATACATGAGCTTGCAGTTTCTGTTGTAAATCACGACCTTCAAATTATGTGGTATTACTGATTTATTATGTTTTAAATGTCACCAAGTCCTATTTAGGAAATGCTTACACCATGGTGCAACCAAGAGATGCCAATTATCTGTTGCATCCGCAGTTATGCATCGGCCTCTTCGGCTATAGTTAGTCTCTCTCTCTCTCTCTCTCTCTAGTAGAGATTATTATCGCGAGACAGGGAGAAGCAGACCTTACGAATCGCTGAGCCTCGATAGTAAAAATCCAGGCGATTCCCTTCATGGCTTGCCGGCTCGCCCTCTCCAGGGTACATGTTTACTTTTTTCTTGCGTGTTTTGTTTCAGGCATGATTTTGATTGTTTTCTCTTCGAATCTTTGGAGTTAAGGACTCTTTAGATGCAATCCAATGGAACACAAGGCTTGTTGCCTATTTACTTGACCTGATGCTTAGTAGCTACGCCAAGGCATACTATTCATGTGGTCGCTGAATACTGTTGTTTCTGCTGGCTGTCTTAATTATTGTGTGTATTTCTGCCATAGGTTTCAAGGCTTCTTGCAACACGTGGATCAGCAAATTTGATTTACAGCAAGACATCGACGTCTTATGTTCCTTCTTTCAGGCTACATGCTGAATCTACTACTGAGGTTCCTGCAAAAAAATAATCTACTACTGCAGGTATATATTGTTCAATGGGAATTTCATCGTCTTAGAATACTACAGTGTAGGCAGATAGTTGTTGGGGGTTGCAAGGTTAACTGCTCCATCCATGGATGATGTACTTTGATATCTACAATGGAATCACAAGTTATCACTTTCAACATGCCTTTTTTAAGGCTCTCGGTTATTTCTAATTCTATTGCAACCATAAGCATTTATATTTTTCGGTATACATGAGCTTGCAGTTTCTGTTGTAAATCACGATCTTCAAATTATGTGGTATTACTGATTTATTATGTTTTAAATGTCACCAACACCTATTTGGGAAATGCTTACACCATGGTGCAACCAAGAGATGCCAATTATGTGTTGCATCCGCTGTTATGCATCGGCCTCTCCGGCTATAGTTAGTCTCTCTCTCTCTCTCTCTCTCTATATATATATATATATATACATATATATATATATATATATTAGAGATTATTATCGCGAGACAGGGAGAAGCAGACCTTACGAATCGCTAACCCTCGATAGTAAAAATCCAGGCGATTCCCTTCATGGCTTGCCGGCTCGCCCTCTCCAGGGTACATGTTTACTTTTTTCTTGCGTGTTTTGTTTCAGGCATGATTTTGATTGTTTTCTCTTCGAATCTTTGGAGTTAAGGACTCTTTAGATGCAATCCAATGGAACACAAGGCTTGTTGCCTATTTACTTGACCTGATGCTTAGTAGCTACGCCAAGGCATTGTATTCATGTGGTCGCTGAATACTGTTGTTTCTGCTGGCTATCTTAATTATTGTGTGTATTTCTGCCATAGGTTTCAAGGCTTCTTGCAACACGTGGATCAACAAATTTGATTTACAGCAAGACAGCGAAGTCTTATGTTCCTTCTTTCAGGCAACATGCTGAATCTACTACTAAGGTTCCTGCAAAAAAAAGAATCTACTATTGCAGGTATATATTGTTCAATGGGAATTTCATCGTCTTAGAATATTACAGTGCAGGCAGATAGTTGTTGGGGGTTGCAAGGTTAACTGCTCCATCCATGGACAATGTACTTTGATATATACAATGGAATCACAAGTTATCACTTTCAACATGCCTTTTTTAAGGGTCTCGGTTATTTCTAATTCTATTGCAACCATAAGCATTTATATTTTTGGTATAGATGAGCTTGCAGTTTCTGTTGTAAATCACGATCTTCAAATTATGTGGTATTACTGATTTATTATGTTTTAAATGTCACCAACACCTATTTGGGAAATGCTTACACCATGGTGCAACCAAGAGATGCCAATTATCTGTTGCATCCGCAGTTATGCATCGGCCTCCCTGGCTATAGTTAGTCTCTCTCATACTCTCTCTCTCTCTCTCTCTCTCTCTCTCTCTAGTAGAGGTTATTATCGCGAGACAGGGAGAAGCAGACCTTACGAATCGCTGAGCCTCGACAGTAAAAATCCAGGCGATTCCCTTCATGGCTTGCCTACTTGCCCTCTCCAGGGTACATGTTTACTTTTTCATTGCGTGTTTTGTTTCAGGCATGATTTTGATTATTTTCTCTTCGAATCTGTGGAGTTAAGGACTCTTTAGATGCAATCCAATTGAACACAAGGCTTGTTGCCTATTTACTTGACCTGATGCTTAGTAGCTACGCCAAGGCATTGTATTCATGTGGTCGCTGAATACTGTTGTTTCTGCTGGCTGTCTTAATTATTGTGTGTATTTCTGCCATAGGTTACAAGGCTTCTTGCAACACGTGGATCAACAAATTGGATTTACAGCAAGACAAGGACGTCTTATTTTCCTTCTTTCAGGCTACATGCTGAATCTACTACTGAGGTTCCTGCAAAAAAAGAATCTACTATTGCAGGTATATATTGTTCAATGGGAATTTCATCGTCTTAGAATATTACAGTGTAGGCAGATAGTTATTGGGGGTTGCAAGGTTAACTGCTCCATCCATGGACGATGTACTTTGACATCTACAATGGAATCACAAGTTATCACTTTCAACATGCATTTTTTAAGGCTCTCGGTTATTTCTAATTCTATTGCAACCATAAGCATTTATATTTTTCGGATACATGAGCTTGCAATTTCTGTTGTAAATCACGATCTTCAAATTATATGGTATTACTGATTTATTATGTTTTAAATGTCACCAACACCAATTTGGGAAATGCTTACACCATGGTGCAACCAAGAGATGCCAATTATGTGTTGCATCCGCAGTTATGTGGCGGCCTCTCCGGCTATAGTTAGTCTCTCTCTCACTCTCTCTCTCTCTCTCTCTCTCTCTCTAGTAGAGATTATTATCGCGAGACAGGGAGAAGCAGACCTTATGAATCGCTGAGCCTCGACAATAAAAATCCAGGCGATTCCCTTCATGGCTTGCCAGCTCGCCCTCTCCAGGGTACATGTTTACTTTTTTCTTGCGTGTTTTGTTTCAGCAATGATTTTGATTGTTTTCTCTTCGAATCCTTGGAGTTAAGGACTCTTTAGATGCAATCCAATGGAACACAAGGCTTGTTGCCTATTTACTTGACCTGATGCTTAGTAGCTACGCCAAGGCATACTATTCATGTTGTCGCTGAATACTGTTGTTTCTGCTGGCTGTCTTAATTATTGTATGTACTTCTGCCATAGGTTTCAAGCCTTCTTGCAACACGTGGATCAGCAAATTTGATTTACAGCAAGACGACGACGTCTTATGTTCCTTCTTTCAGGCTACATGCTGAATCTACTATTGAGGTTCCTGCAAAAAAAAGAATCTACTATTGCAGGTATATATTGTTCAATGGGAATTTCATCGTCTTAGAATATTACAGTGCAGACAGATAGTTGTTGGGGGTTGCAAGGTTAACTGCTACATCCATGGACGATGTACTTTGATATCTACAATGGAATCACAAGTTATCACTTTCAACATGCCTTTTTTAAGGCTCTCGGTTATTTCTAATTCTATTGCAACCATAAGCATTCATATTTTTCGGTATACATGAGCTTGCAGTTTCTGTTGTAAATCACGATCTTCAAATTATGTGGTATTACTGATTTATTATGTTTTAAATGTCACCAACACCTATTTGGGAAATGCTTACACCATGGTGCAACCAAGAGATGCCAATTATCTGTTGCATCCGCAGTTATGCATCGGCCTCCCTGGCTATAGTTAGTCTCTCTCATACTCTCTCTCTCTCTCTCTCTCTCTCTAGTAGAGGTTATTATCGCGAGACAGGGAGAAGCAGACCTTACGAATCGCTGAGCCTCGACAGTAAAAATCCAGGCGATTCCCTTCATGGCTTGCCTACTTGCCCTCTCCAGGGTACATGTTTACTTTTTCATTGCGTGTTTTGTTTCAGGCATGATTTTGATTATTTTCTCTTCGAATCTGTGGAGTTAAGGACTCTTTAGATGCAATCCAATTGAACACAAGGCTTGTTGCCTATTTACTTGACCTGATGCTTAGTAGCTACGCCAAGGCATTGTATTCATGTGGTCGCTGAATACTGTTGTTTCTGCTGGCTGTCTTAATTATTGTGTGTATTTCTGCCATAGGTTACAAGGCTTCTTGCAACACGTGGATCAACAAATTGGATTTACAGCAAGACAAGGACGTCTTATTTTCCTTCTTTCAGGCTACATGCTGAATCTACTACTGAGGTTCCTGCAAAAAAAGAATCTACTATTGCAGGTATATATTGTTCAATGGGAATTTCATCGTCTTAGAATATTACAGTGTAGGCAGATAGTTATTGGGGGTTGCAAGGTTAACTGCTCCATCCATGGACGATGTACTTTGACATCTACAATGGAATCACAAGTTATCACTTTCAACATGCATTTTTTAAGGCTCTCGGTTATTTCTAATTCTATTGCAACCATAAGCATTTATATTTTTCGGATACATGAGCTTGCAATTTCTGTTGTAAATCACGATCTTCAAATTATATGGTATTACTGATTTATTATGTTTTAAATGTCACCAACACCAATTTGGGAAATGCTTACACCATGGTGCAACCAAGAGATGCCAATTATGTGTTGCATCCGCAGTTATGTGGCGGCCTCTCCGGCTATAGTTAGTCTCTCTCTCACTCTCTCTCTCTCTCTCTCTCTCTCTCTAGTAGAGATTATTATCGCGAGACAGGGAGAAGCAGACCTTATGAATCGCTGAGCCTCGACAATAAAAATCCAGGCGATTCCCTTCATGGCTTGCCAGCTCGCCCTCTCCAGGGTACATGTTTACTTTTTTCTTGCGTGTTTTGTTTCAGCAATGATTTTGATTGTTTTCTCTTCGAATCCTTGGAGTTAAGGACTCTTTAGATGCAATCCAATGGAACACAAGGCTTGTTGCCTATTTACTTGACCTGATGCTTAGTAGCTACGCCAAGGCATACTATTCATGTTGTCGCTGAATACTGTTGTTTCTGCTGGCTGTCTTAATTATTGTATGTACTTCTGCCATAGGTTTCAAGCCTTCTTGCAACACGTGGATCAGCAAATTTGATTTACAGCAAGACGACGACGTCTTATGTTCCTTCTTTCAGGCTACATGCTGAATCTACTATTGAGGTTCCTGCAAAAAAAAGAATCTACTATTGCAGGTATATATTGTTCAATGGGAATTTCATCGTCTTAGAATATTACAGTGCAGACAGATAGTTGTTGGGGGTTGCAAGGTTAACTGCTACATCCATGGACGATGTACTTTGATATCTACAATGGAATCACAAGTTATCACTTTCAACATGCCTTTTTTAAGGCTCTCGGTTATTTCTAATTCTATTGCAACCATAAGCATTCATATTTTTCGGTATACATGAGCTTGCAGTTTCTGTTGTAAATCACGATCTTCAAATTATGTGGTATTAATGATTTATTATGTTTTAAATGTCACCAACACCTATTTGGGAAATGCTTACACCATGGTGCAACCAAGAGATACCAATTATCTGTTGCATCCGCAGTTCTGCATCGGCCTCTTCGGCTATAGTTAGTCTCTCTCTCTCACTCTCTCTCTCTCTCTCTCTCTCTCTCTCTCTCCAATAGAGATTATTATCGCGAGGCAGGGAGAAGCAGACCTTACGAATCGCTGAGCCTCGAGAGTAAAAATCCAGGCGATTCCCTTCATGGCTTGCCGGCTCGCCCTCTCCAGGGTACATGTTTACTTTTTTCTTGCATGTTTTGTTTCAGGCATGATTTTGATTCTTTTCTCTTCGAATCTTTGGAGTTAAGGACTCTTTAGATGCAATCCAATGGAACACAAGGCTTGTTGCCTATTTACATGACCTGATGCTTAGTAGCTACGCCAAGGCATTGTATTCATGTGGTCGCTGAATACTTTTGTTTCTGCTGGCTGTCTTAATTATTCTGTGTATTTCTGCCGTAGGTTGCAGGCTTCTTGCAACACGTGGATCAGCAAATTTGATTTACAACAAGACAACGACATCTTATGTTCCTTCTGTCAGGCTACATGCTGAATCTACTAGTGAGGTTCCTGCAAAAAAAGAATCTACTATTGCAGGTATATATTGTTCAATGGGAATTTCATCGTCTTAGAATATTACAGTGCAGGCAAATAGTTGTTGGGGGTTGCAAGGTTAACTGCTCCATCCATGGATGATGTACTTTGACATCTACAATGGAATCACAAGTTATCACTTTCAACATGCCTTTTTTAAGGCTCTCGGTTATTTATAATTCTATTGCAACCATAAGCATTTATATTTTTCGGTATACATGAGCTTGCAATTTCTGTTGTAAATCAGGATCTTCAAATTATATGGTATTACTGATTTATTATGTTTTAAATGTCACCAACACCTATTTGGGAAATGCTTACACCATGGTGCAACCAAGAGATGCCAATTATGTGTTGCATCCGCAGTTATGTATCGGCCTCTCCGGCTATAGTTAGTCTGTCTCTCACTCTCTCTCTCTCTCTCTCTCTCTCTCTCTCTCTCTCTCTCTAGTAGAGATTATTATCGCGAGACAGGGAGAAGCAGACCTTATGAATCGCTGAGCCTCGACAATAAAAATCCAGGCGATTCCTTTCATGGCTTGCCGGCTCGCCCTCTCCAGGGTACATGTTTACTTTTTTCTTGCGTGTTTTGTTTCAGCCATGATTTTGATTGTTTTCTCTTCGAATCTTTGGAGTTAAGGACTCTTTAGATGCAATCCAATGGAACACAAGGCTTTTTGCCTATTTACTTGAACTGATGCTTAGTAGCTACGCCAAGGCATACTATTCATGTGGTCGCTGAATACTGTTGTTTCTGCTGGCTGTCTTAATTATTGTGTGTATTTCTGCCATAGGTTTCAAGTCTTCTTGCAACACGTGGATCAGCAAATTTGATTTACAGCAAGATAGCAACGTCTTATGTTCCTTCTTTCAGGCTACATGCTGAATCTACTACTGAGGTTCCTGCAAAAAAAGAATCTACTATTGCAGGTATATATTGGTCAATGGGAATTTCATCGTCTTAGAATATTACAGTGCAGGCAGATAGTTGTTGGGGGTTGCAAGGTTAACTGCTCCATCCATGGACGATGTACTTTGATATCTACAATGGAATCACAAGTTATCACTTTCAGCATGCCTTTTTTAAGGCTCTCGGTTATTTCTAATTCTATTGCAACCATAAGCATTTATATTTTTCAGTATACATGAGCTTGCGGTTTCTGTTGTAAATCACGATCTTCAAATTATGTGGTATTACTGATTTATTATGTTTTAAATGTCACCAACACCTATTTGGGAAAAGCTTACACCATGGTGCAACCAAGAGATACCAATTATCTGTTGCATCCGCAGTTATGCATCGGCCTCTTCGGCTCTAGTTAGTCTCTCTCTCTCTCTCTCTCTCTCTCTCTCTAGTAGAGATTATTATCGCGAGACAGGGAGAAGCAGACCTTACGAATCACTGAGCCTCGAGAGTAAAAATCCAGGCGATTCCCTTCATGGCTTGCCGGCTCGCCTTCTCCAGGGTACATGTTTACTTTTTTCTTGCATGTTTTGTTTCAGGCATGATTTTGATTCTGTTCTCTTCGAATCTTTGGAGTTAAGGACTCTTTAGATGCAATCCAATGGAACACAAGGCTTGTTGCCTATTTACTTGACCTGATGCTTAGTATCTACGCCAAGGCATTGTATTCATGTGGTCGCTGAATACTTTTGTTTCTGCTGGCTGTCTTAATTATTCTGTGTATTTCTGCCATAGGTTGCAAGGCTTCTTGCAACACGTGGATCAACAAATTTGATTTACAGCAAGACAGCGACGTCTTATGTTCCTTCTGTTAGGCTACATGCTGAATCTACTAGTGAGGTTCCTGCAAAAAAAAAGAATCTACTATTGCAGGTATATATTGTTCAATGGGAATTTCATCGTCTTAGAATATTACAGTGCAGGCAGATAGTTGTTGGGGGTTGCAAGGTTAAGTGCTTCAACATGTCTTTTTTAAGGCTCTCGGTTATTTCTAATTCTATTGCAACCATAACCATTTATATTTTTCGGTATACATGAGCTTGCAATTTCTGTTGTAAATCAGGATCTTCAAATTATATGGTATTACTGATTTATTATGTTTTAAATGTCACCAACACCTATTTGGGAAATGCTTACACCATGGTGCAACCAAGAGATGCCAATTATGTGTTGCATCCGCAGTTATGTATTGGCCTCTCCGGCTATAGTTAGTCTCTCTCTCACTCTCTCTCTCTCTCTCTCTCTCTCTCTCTCTCTAGTAGAGATTATTATCGCGAGACAGGGAGAAGCAGACGTTTATAATCGCTGAGCCTCGACAATAAAAATCCAGGCGATTCCCTTCATGGCTTGTCGGCTCGCTCTCTCCAGGGTACATGTTTACTTTTTTCTTGCGGGTTTTGTTTCAGCCATGATTTTGATTGTTTTCTCTTCGAATCTTTGGAGTTAAGGACTCTTTAAATGCAATCCAATGGAACACAAGGCTTTTTGCCTATTTACTTGACCTGATGCTTAGTAGCTACGCCAAGGCATTCTATTCATGTGGTCGCTGAATACTGTTGTTTCTGCTGGTTGTCTTAATTATTGTGTGTATTTCTGCCATAGGTTTCAAGGCTTCTTGCAACACGTGGATCAGCAAATTTAATTTACAGCAAGACAGCAACGTCTTATGTTCCTTCTTTCAGGCTACATGCTGAATCTACTACTGAGGTTCCTGCAAAAAAAGAATCTACTATTGCAGGTATATATTGTTCAATGGGAATTTCATCGTCTTAGAATATTACAGTGCAGGCAGATAGTTGTTGGGGGTTGCAAGGTTAACTGCTCCATCCATGGACGATGTACTTTGATATCTACAATGGAATCACAAGTTATCACTTTCAACATGCCTTTTTTAAGGCTCTCGGTTATTTCTAATTCTATTGCAACCATAAGCATTTATATTTTTCGGTATACATGAGCTTGCAGTTTCTGTTGTAAATCACGATCTTCAAATTATGTGGTATTACTGATTTATTATGTTTTAAATGTCACCAACACCTATTTGGGAAATGCTTACACCATGGTGCAACCAAGAGATGCCAATTATCTGTTGCATCCGCAGTTATGCATCGGCCTCTCCGGCTATAGTTAGTCTCTCTCTCTCACTCTCTCTCTCTCTCTCTCTCTCTCTAGTAGAGATTATTATCGTGAGATAGGGAGAAGCAGACCTTACGAATCGCTGAGCCTCGACAGTAAAAATCCAGGCGATTCCCTTCATGGCTTGCCGGCTCGCCCTCTCCAGCGTACATGTTTACTTTTTTCTTGCTTGTTTTGTTTCAGCCATGATTTTGATTGTTTTCTCTTTGAATCTTTGGAGTTAAGGACTCTTTAGATGCAATCCAATGAAATACAAGGCTTCTTGCCTATTTACTTGACCTGATGCTTAGTAGCTACGCCAAGGCATAGTATTCATGTGGTCGCTGAATACTATTGTTTCTGCTGGCTGTCTTAATTATTGTGTGTATTTCTGCCATATGTTTCAAGGCTTCTTGCAACACATGGATCAGCAAATTTGATTTACAGCAAGACAGCGACGTCTTATGTTCCTTCTTTCAGGCTACATGCTGAATCTACTACTGAGGTTCCTGCAAAAAAAGAATCTACTATTGCAGGTATATATTGTTCAATGGGAATTTCATCGTCTTAGAATATTACAGTGCAGGCAGATAGTTGTTGGGGGTTGCAAGGTTAACTGCTCCATCCATGGACGATGTACTTTGATATCTACAATGGAATCACAAGTTATCACTTTCAACATGCCTTTTTTAAGGCTCTCGGTTATTTCTAATTCTATTGCAACCATAAGCATTTATATTTTTCGGTATACATGAGCTTGCAGTTTCTGTTGTAAATCACGATCTTCAAATTATGTGGTATTACTGATTTATTATGTTTTAAATGTCACCAACACCTATTTGGGAAATGCTTACACCATGGTGCAACCAAGAGACACCAATTATCTGTTGCATCCGCAGTTATGCATCGGCCTCTTCGGCTATAGTTAGTATCTCTCTCTCACTCTCTCTCTCTCTCTCTCTCTCTCTCTCTCTCTAGTAGAGATTATTATCGCGAGACAGGGAGAAGCAGACCTTACGAATCGCTGAGCCTCGAGAGTAAAAATCTAGGCGATTCCCTTCATGGCTTGCCGGCTCGCCCTCTCCAGGGTACATGTTTACTTTTTTCTTGCATGTTTTGTTTCAGTCATGATTTTGATTCTTTTCTCTTTGAAGCTTTGGAGTTAAGGACTCTTTAGATGAAATCCAATGGAACACAAGGCTTGTTGCCTATTTACTTGACTTGATGCTTAGTAGCTACGCCAAGGCATTGTATTCATGTGGTCGCTGAATACTTTTGTTTCTGCTGGCTGTCTTAATTATTGTGTGTATTTCTGCCGTAGGTTGCAAGGCTTCTTGCAACACGTGGATTAGCAAATTTGATTTACAGCAAGACAGCGACGTCTTATGTTCCTTCTTTCAGGCTACATGCTGAATCTACTAGTGAGGTTTCTGCAAAAAAAAGAATCTACTATTGCAGGTATATATTGTTCAATGGGAATTTCATCGTCTTAGAATATTACAGTGCAGGCAGATAGTTGTTGGGGGTTGCAAGGTTAACTGCTCCATCCATGGACGATGTACTTTGACATCTACAATGGAATCACAAGTTATCACTTTCAACATGCCTTTTTTAAGGCTCTTGGTTATTTCTAATTCTATTGCAACCATTAGCATTTATATTTTTCGGTATACATGAGCTTGAAATTTCTGTTGTAAATCAGGATCTTCAAATTATATTGTATTACTGATTTATTATGTTTTAAATGTCACCAACACCTATTTGGGAAATGCTTACACCATGGTGCAACCAAGAGATGCCAATTATCTGTTGCATCCGCAATTATGCATCGGCCTCTCCGGCTATAGTTAGTCTCTCTCTCTCTCTCTCTCTCTCTCTCTCTCTCTAGTAGAGATTATTATCGCGAGACAGGGAGAAGCAGACCTTAGGAATCGCTGAGCCTGGACAGTAAAAATCCAGGCGATTCCCTTCATGGCTTGCCGGCTCGCCCTCTCCAGGGTACATGTTTACTTTTTTCTTGCGTGTTTTGTTTCAGCCATGATTTTGATTGTTTTCTCTTCGAATCTTTGGAGTTAAGGACTCTTTAGATGCAATCCAATGGAACACAAGGCTTGTTGCCTATTTACTTGACCTGATGCTTAGTAGCTACACCAAGGCATAGTATTCATGTGGTCGCTGAATACTGTTGTTGCTGCTGGCTGTCTTAATTATTGTGTGTATTTCCGCCATAGGTTTCAAGGCTTCTTGCAACACGTGGATCAGCAAATTTGATTTACAGCAAGACAGCGACATCTTATGTTCCTTCTTTCAGGCTACATGCTGAATCTACTACTGAGGTTCCTGCAAAAAAATAATCTACTATTGCAGGTATATATTGTTCAATGGGAATTTCATCGTCTTAGAATATTACAGTGCAGGCAGATAGTTGTTGGGGGTTGCAAGGTTAACTGCTCCATCCATGGACGATGTAGTTTGATATCTACAATGGAATCACAAGTTATCACTTTCAACATGCCTTTTTTAAGGCTCTCGGTTATTTCTAATTCTATTGCAACCATAAGCATTTATATTTTTCGGTATACATGAGCTTGCAGTTTCTGTTGTAAATCACGATCTTCAAATTATGTGGTATTACTGATTTATTATGTTTTAAATGTCACCAACACCTATTTGGGAAATGCTTACACCATGGTGCAACCAAGAGATACCAATTATCTGTTGCATCCGCAGTTATGCATCGACCTCTTCGGCTATAGTTAGTCTCTGTCTCTCTCTCTCTCTCTCTCTCTCTCTCTCTCTAGTAGAGATTATTATCGCGAGATAGGGAGAACCAGACCTTACGAATCGCTGAGCCTCGATAGTAAAAATCCAGGTGATTCCCTTCATGGCTTGCCGGCTCGCCCTCTCCAGGGTACATGTTTACTTTTTTCTTGTGTGTTTTGTTTCAGGCATGATTTTGATTCTTTTCTCTTTGAATCTTTGGAGTTAAGGACTCTTCAGATGCAATCCAATGGAACACAAGGTGTCGGGGAAGCTGATCACGAACACCTATGGGACCGGCGGACCGAGCCCCTTTCGGTTCAGCGGGGGGGTGGAGATCGCACAAAGAGCGGATCGAGGCGAAGCACACGTGCAGTTTACCCAGCTTCGGAGCTCTCTGGAGAGATAATACTCCTACTGCTGCATGTCGTAGTGTATTGAGTTCTTGCTCAGGAGCGCTGGGTGCTACAGTACACACTAACTGCTAACGAGACCGAGCGTGAGTGTTTTTCTGGCCTTCGAACCCCCCTCTACGTTGCGCATGGGCCTCCTTTTATATGCTCAAGGGGTCACCGACAGGTGGCAACATAGATGAGAGTAAAAATGGAAAGGTGTTGCGGTTGGTACAACTACCTGTACAGTGTATCATACCTAACCCTGACGGTAGGGGACAAAGGCAATAAATGCCCGGCTGCGTCGCCCAAATAGTGCAAAAAGGGACCGTCAGGGACGCCACCGCTCGCCACGATGGAAATCTTGTCAGCGTCGCTTGCCACCTCGCACCGCTGGCTGCATAGCCTCTTGCCACGCGCGCCTGGAAAGGCCCCAGGGCGACACGTTGGTGGATGTGCTGGAGCACGGGTACAGAGTGGTAGTTTTCCGCGGCAAGCGCCTTGCCGCGGTCGATGTCTTGTCGCGTCCGGAAGCTTGTCGCTCACCGGGCCTCGCCGGGACGCGCGGCGCGTCGTGACAAGTTCCTTGAGATGCCTTGGTTGGCCTTCCCAGCAAGCTCCTCTTGCCGGGGCCTTGTCTCCTTGGCTTGAATACTTTGTTCTTGAATGGCTCCAAAGGAACCACGGAGGACCTTGGCGGTCACCCGGCAAGCCTTGCCGCGGGGTGCTGCAACTGCCCGTGCACAAGTTCGGGATACTAGGGTACCCCTACTCTAGTACACCGACAGGAGCCCCCGGGCCTAGGCCACACACGGTGCCGAGCGTTGTTGGGCCAGGCCCGAAACAGGGCACGGGCACGCGCGGCCTGGGTTACGCCGTATCTCACTCCGTATCCACCGCGCCCTCCCCGAACGGCACGCGTCGAATGCGGCGTCGTGGGAGAGATCGTGGGTGGTTTCTTTATTCGGAAGGACGGAACGTCCGCCCCCTCCCACTCTTTATAAGTAGGGGAAACAGGGGCAGTTCACCCACCTCGCCGGTTGTTACTCCAATCTTAAAAATCTCCGCCGCTCCCCCCTTCTTCCCAAAGCTGCAAGAGAGCAGCGCTCCGCCGCCCATCGCCACCGGCGCCACCAACGCCGTCGATCTCCCCCACCACCTCCGCCATGGCTCCGAAAGCCGACAAGGGGAAAGGCGTGAAGTCGACCGAGGCGCAGCGGCTCGCGGCGCTGCGAAAGGTTCGGGCGATCTCCCCCCCCCCAGCTCGCCGCGAAGGAGCTGAGAGAGTACTACTACCTCTTCTGGTCGACGGAGACGCGAGCGCATCCGCGCTCGAAGGTACTCTCAGCTGCCGCTTCGGAACTGGCTCCAAACGGATATCCCTTCTTTGCGCTGTTCTTCTACTGCGGACTCTGCCCGCCCTTCTCTGAATTTTTCTGTGACATCATGAACACCTACGGGTTCCGCCTCCTTGACTTCACCCCCCACGCCGTTCTGACCATGGCAGTTTTTGCACATCTCTGCAAAAACTTTGTCGGAGTCCATCCAAACGTAGCTCTTTTTCGCCACTTCTTTATGCCCCGAGTCGAGAGAGGAGAGCCTTTATCCAGCGGAATCGCCTGGATCTCGAGAGTTGGCAAGAAGGAAGCTTATCTGGAGGGGGAGCTCCGCAGCAAGTGGGAGGAATGGAGAGCAGACTGGTGCTGGATTGTCGAGGAGAACCCGCAGCCATTACCGCCCAGTGCCTAGCCCCAATAGTGCGCGACAACGATTGGAGCAACGTGGCCTCGGAAGACGATAGGCTGAAGATTGCCGTCACCCGGATCCTACGCCTCAGGCTTGCCGGGCTCACCGTAGGCGCCGTTGGCGCAGATTTTCTTCGCCGCCGCATCGCCCCCCTGCAGGAGAGGAGGAGACCCGCCTGGGAGTTCCAGAATGCGGCGGATATCATGAGGCTACGCCCGGGCCTCAACTTCAACTTCACTGTCCTGGAACTAGATGCGATGCTCCTGGAACTATTCAAGCGCGATCCTCAACATCCATTCATGTTGCCGAGGGGTGTCGTTCCGCTGTGCAACAACTCCTCGCTCGACCGCATCCGTGCAATGATGCCGATGTGCGATTCGCATGGATTTGTCCCAACTTGGCAAGAGCTTGCAGACGACGTCGTGCAGGAATTCTTTGATGGCTTGGTAGAAGTGCCGGTCCGCCCCGATGAACAGAAGAGCCTTACACGCGACACCAGCGATGCGGAGATGCAGCGCATCGCCACTAGGCTGGAAGAGGCGGCGGCAGCCGCTACCGCGGGCAAGTTCGGATTCACCGTGGAGGAGGCGAAGGCAGCAGAGGCGGCAAGCCTTGCCGAGCGAGAGGAGCTTGCCGGCGAGGGAGAGCTTGTCGGGCCTGGACCTAAGTCGAGCGAGCCCGCCGAGGGTGCGAGCGACTCGTTGCAGATCGACTCCTCCTCCTTCTCACCTTCAGGCAGCTCGCCGCAAGCGGAGCCCCCATCTCCACCAAGAAGGCGTCTCCACAAGGCCGTGGACGTAGCGGGACGGCAGATGGGTCAACAGCCGCCGCACCGCGCGACACGCTCTACCGCAGCAAGCACTGTTGCCGCGGGAGTGCTTCACGCCGCTGCGGCAACTGGAGCGGGGTTTTCCCGGTCCACCACTACTGCTCCTGCCCAGCGGACAAGGGAACCTACTCCTTCGCCTCGTCGCACCGGAGGCGAGCCGGACTTCGATCTCTCCGTGCTCAGCTCCGACAAGGAAGAAGAAGAGTAAGATTCTTTGCTGTACTTGTAGTTCTTCAATTCTTGCTGTTTTGTCTTGTATCTGACTTGCTTTACTCCGAACCCATTCCTTTTCAGGACTCTGGCCCAGAGAGCGGCGGAGAGAGCCAGGGTCCCGGTGATTGTCATTGAGGACGAACCCACCGCGATAGCAGGGGACGTGTCTGAGACCACCTTGCCGGACCCGGCAACTATTCTCCAAAGCAGCCCCCGGTGCAGCCCCCAGCGTAAGTATATGGTTTACTTCCTGCTGTTAGGCGCGCATGGGTGCTCTTTCTTTGCTGATATCTGACTGTTGGTTTGTGTAGGAGCAGAGTAGCCTCACCAAGAGTGCCCGGAAGCCGCTCGCGAAATGCCATCTGCTTCG
This sequence comes from Triticum dicoccoides, assembly GCF_002162155.2. Classification (NCBI taxonomy): domain Eukaryota; kingdom Viridiplantae; phylum Streptophyta; class Magnoliopsida; order Poales; family Poaceae; genus Triticum; species Triticum dicoccoides. The sequence goes on from NC_041381.1 coordinate 81,657,540, forward strand.
ACTACACCGCCAAGGGAGGATTCCCCGGCAAGGGAGCGTTCTTTGGCAAGGGAGGATTCTCCGGCAAGGGACAGTTCTCCGTCAAGGGACAGCACCAGCGACCCCCCGGTGGCGGAGACCACGGCTATAGACCCTAGTGCAGGTAATCCTCTTGCTTGAAAGCTTCCCTTGGGTTCTTCTTCTTCTGATTTTCTTTTAGGATATTTGCTTGACTTTTCTCCTTTTTCCGTGCGTCAGATCCATCTGCCACAGAGCCGATGGAAACCGAGGTCGCCGGAGAGGAGAACGCGCGCAGCAATACCGACGACGCCGTTACCACCGAAGGAGAAGCCGGCGTTGATGATCCCGCCGGCGAAGAGGCCGCCAAAGCTGCCGCTGCAGAAGCTGGCGAGGGATCTGGCGATCGTACTGACGGCCCCGAGGCCGCAGGAGCATCAGGCGCTACGCCAACCGCCTATCCCTCCACCGCTGCTGCAGCGCCAGGCTCCGAAGAGCCCCAGCCCGGCGCCTATTTGAAGGCCGGCGACGGCATCTTCATCAAGCTCCCCTGGGCGTCAAGCTCCAGGGCGCCGGTCGAAGGAGAGATCTTTGACGAGGAGTTGCTTGCCTCTGCTGGGCTGACGCTGGTCGACGCGCCAAGCAGCAGTAGCGACGAGCCTGAGGAGGAGCGGCTGCTGCGGAAGCTGTTGTCGCTTTACCGCGCCCGACAGGCCAAGCTGGAATCCCAAGAAGCACTTGTCGCGAAGGCGGGAGTGGACATCGAGAAGCGCGCGGAGGAGCTCCGGGGTCTCAGGCAGGAAGCTCTCCGATCCCTGGCAGAGGAGCGGGAGCAAGTCGCCGAGGAGCGGAAAGCCTTCCTCCTAGAGAAGGCTGAAGTTGAAGAGCAACATCGGCTTGTTGCCGAAAAGCTATCTGCGCAGGAAGGCGAGTTGGCGCAGCGCAAGGTCAACCTTGACAGCCACGAGGAGGAGCTTGCCGCGCGCGAGCAAGCAATTGGCAGGGCTCTCAAGGAAGCAGAGGATGCTGCCGCAGCTGCCGAGGCCGCCAAGAAGGAGCTGGAGACGAAGATGGCGCAGTTGGAGGCCAATCTCAAGGCGAGCGGCGAGGAGCTTGCTGCGCTCAAGCATGAGCGCGAGAAGGACGCCGCCGCTCATGGTGAGCTGCAGGGTCATCTCGCTAAGAGGAGCAAAGGGCTTAGCGCCGCCAAGGACTCCAATGCAGATCTTGAGTTCAAGCTGGTTACTTTGACTCAGACGCTGGACGGCGCCAGGGAGCAGGAGGTGGCCTTGAAGGAGAAGATCAAGGCCGACAAGGCGCTGCTGGCGAGTGCTGCTGCCGCCAAGAACAGTTTCAGGGAGAATGTGGAGCACTGGACCGAGGGTCTCGTGGATGTTGCCGCAGCCATCGACGGGGAGCTGGCGCAGCTGGGGATGGAGGAGTTTGGGTATTCCTTCGATGAGCACCTCCAACCCAGCGCCAAGCTCAGCTTGTTCTTCAAAGACGTGGCGACGGCCCTCCAGCGACTCCGGGAGAAGATCCCAAAGCAGCTGGCCGACGAGTCGCGCAAGATCTGCGCAGGAGCTCTTCAAAAGGTGCTGGTGAAGGTGGCCTTCCGCAACCCAGGCCTCAACCTCACCAACGTCCTCAGGTCCTTGCCGCCGGATGCTGATCTGGAAGCGCTCAAGACCCTTGTCGCACCCATCGTGGACAAGGTGAGCGGGATCCAGAGGGTTGAGGGCGATCGCGTAGATTAGGCCGCCCGTCTTCTCTTTTTCTTGTCGCTGCTGGCCATGTTATGAGAACAATCTGTTAGAGCTGCGACAAGCTATCTTGTAATATGACTTTATTTTGGGTAGTGATTGCTATGTTATTTCCTTTACTTGATTCCTTCCTTTGTATGTTTTTGCCCTACGCTTTTAGGGAACTTGTCGGTGCAGGCACCTTAGCCGCGAGCGCTGAGTGCGGGACGTCAGCAGCCTGCTGGCGGTGCCGCTACCGACAATAAACCTTGTCGCAACTAGTCGCAGCTCACTTAAGTAGTTGAGCGGACTCGAAACAAAGTAAGGGCGCAACTAGCTACGAGTTGGTTCCTCCGCGCACAGGTTTTCCATACAAAGCACGGTCGTTCGAGGAAGATAACTTAAAAATTTAAAACTGATTGCTCAAACTTTAGCAACTTAGCTTTTCGGTCGTTTGCTTCCCGGTAAGGCGAAACTTCCTCGAGCGACGCTTGGTCCACACCATTATCTTCTCCTTTCCCCCCGGCAAACTTGTGGGCGAGGGAACCTTCCTTTCTTTGAGAAAGAGAAAGAAGAGAAAATAAAGATATGGAGCCTTATGGCTCGTTATTGCTTACCGGGGGTAGGCGCTGCACAAAGTGTCAGATAACACATGCAAAAAAGGTAGGAAGCATGAAAATGACAAGATGTGCGGAGCACATGAGTTTTACTTATGCACGGGGTCTGCGCCTGGCTTTGTACAAAGGATTACATGCAACATCGGCAAGACTTGTACAAAAGGTGGTTGCCGGATCAGGTTCTGGCAACCGCACCCTATGGGTAAAACTGACGAAGATGCTCAATGTTCCAGGAGTTGCTCACCGGAATGCCATCTTCGGTCTCAAGGCGGACAGCGCTAGGCCTAGTGACTCGTTTCACCCGGGAAGGGCCTTCCCACTTCAGCGTCAACTTGTTGGAATTCTTGGTGGACTGAACGCGCCGAAGAACAGGGTTGCCTTCCTCGAAACTTCTGGCATTAACTTTGCGGCTATGGTAGCGGCGCAAAGCTTGCTGGTATCGAGCAGCTCGTACAGCGGCCTGAAGACGGTCCTCCTCGAGGAGCAGCGCGTCATCTTGTCGCAGCTGCTCTTGCTCAAGCTCATCATAAGCGAGCACTCGAGGTGACCCGTATACGAGTTCCGTGGGGGAGAACTGCCTCTGCTCCATAGACTAGAGCAAAAGGTGTCTGGCCAGTGGCTTGATTTGGCGTCGTCCTGATCGACCAAAGAACCACCGGCAGCTCCTCAATCCAGTTCTTTCCGCACTTGTGCAGCCTGTCGAAAGTCCTGGTCTTGAGCCCGCGCAGCACTTCAGCATTCGCCCTCTCCGCTTGACCGTTACTTCTCGGATAAGCAACAGAAGCGAAGCAGACCTTGGCACCAAGGTCTTGGACATACTACATGAAGGTGCGACTCGTGAATTGCGTGCCGTTGTCGGTGATGATCCTGTTAGGGATCCCGAAGCGGCAAACAATCGACCTGAAGAACTTGACTGCTGACTGTGCTGTCACCTTCCTCAGTGCTTCCACTTCCGGCCACTTTGTGAACTTATCGATTGAAACGTACAAGTACTCAAAGCCCCCGATAGCTCGGGGAAAGGGGACGAGGATGTCGAGCCCCCAGACCGAAAATGCCCAGGATAAGGGGATCGTCTGGAGAGCTTGAGCTGGATGGTGTATCTGCTTGGAATGGAATTGGCACGCTTCACACTTGGTTACTTGTGCAGTTGCATCCTGGAGGGCTGTCGGCCAAAAGAAACCTTGCCGGAACGCTTTGCCGGCAAGTGCTCTTGCGCCAATGTGGTGACCACATATGCCTCCATGCATCTCTACCAACAGCTTTTGTCCGTCTTCTCGGTGAATACACTTCAATTTCACTCTGTTGAGTCTTCTTCTGTACAGTGTGTTGTCGACAAACTGGTACATACTTGACTGTCGGGCTACTCTTTCCGCTTCTTCTTGCTCTTCGGGAAGTTCTCCTGTCTGAAGTAAACGGACAGTCTGCTGTGCCCATGCTGGAGCTTGCGGCTCGACAATAAGGACTAAAGGCACATCTGCTGCTGCGGGAACATCCACTTCTACGGCAAGAACCTGCGGCTCAGCCAGAGCTTGACGTTCCCCGGCAAGCTTGCCGGAGCAAAACTTGTCGGGAGCGTATGCTTCAACGGAACAAACCCTAGGGCTCGCCGGAGCAGACTGCTCCTCAGCACCCTTGGTGTTGATCTTGGGGACCTTCTTGGTGGCGGCTTCGGGGAGCTCTGCCGGAAAATAGTCACCAGAAATCAACTTCCTCTTCTTGCTCTGTCCAGCTGATGGTGTTACAGACGGTTGAGTTAGTTTGAGCACAAAGATCCCCGGTTCCACAGGTAACTTAAATGCGGCACACTTTGACAGGTCATCGACAATGTCGTTCTGAGCTCTTGGAACATATTCCATCTGTAGGTCGTCGAAGTGCTCCTCTAGCTTTCTCACTTCGTCAACGTAGGCTTCCATCAACGGACTCTGATAATTCTTGTTCCCTTGGTGGACGACAAGCTGTGAGTCACCCCTGACAATGAGCTTCTTGATCCCAAGGTCTGCTGTGATCCTGAGACCGGCAAGCAAACCTTCATACTCTATGATATTGTTCGTTGCTTGCTCCTTGGGAAAGTGCATCTGGACTACGTACTTGAGGTGCTCTCCGATGGGTGCAACAAGTAGCACGCCCGCACCGGCGCCTTGCAGCGAGAAGGCACCATCAAAGTACATCAGCCACTCTTTGCTTGCTTCCTTGACGGGGATGCTCGTTTCTGGAATTTCTTCATCTTGTGTTGGCATCCACTCTGCTATGAACTCTGCCAATGCTCTGCTTTAGATAGTTGAAGTGCTCTCAAACTTGAGGCCAAAGCTTGACAGTTCCAGTGCCCACTCGACAATCCTACCTGTTGCTTCTGGATTTTGCAGTATCCTCTTCAGCGGAAAACGAGTGACGACTGTGATCTCATGTGCTTGGAAGTAATGGCGCAGCTTTCTCGTGGCCATGAGAAGGCCGAAAAGCAATTTCTGCACACCAGAGTACCTTGACCTAGCCCCCTGCAAAAGGGAACTGACAAAGTAAACTGGGCGCTGCACCATTCTTTTCTGCATCTCCTCACGTGTCTGCGCAGATCCATCTTTGTCGGGACCAGAGCTTGCCGGTGAAGTCCCCTGCTTGTCGCTGGATGCATCTGCTGTGGTTGCTGGCTCATCATCCGCCCCCTTCTCCGCTACTAACGCAACACTAACCACTTGATTGGTTGCCGCTATATATAGGAGCAACTTCTCTTGTGGCTTAGGTGCGACAAGTGTTGGAGTGGAGGACAGGTATCTCTTTATGTCCTGCAGCGCAGCCTCCGCTTCCGGAGTCCATTTTATTGGACCTGCCTTTTTCAATATTTTGAAAAATGGCAGGGCGCGCTCAGCAGACCTAGAGATAAACCTGCTGAGAGCAGCCACACAACCGGCAAGTCTTCGTACATCCTTGACGTGCTTTGGTGCTTCAATCTGCTCAATGGCCTTGATCTTGTCGGGATTGGCTTCAATTCCCCACTGAGACACGAAGAACCCGAGAAGCTTGCCGGAGGGGACTCCAAACACACACTTCTCGGGGTTAAGCTTGAGGTTGATCTTGCGCAGATTTGTAAAGGTTTCGTCTAAATCTTGAATCAGAGTCGCCTTGTTCTTGCTCTTGACCACTATGTCATCCATGTAGGCTTCCACATTTCTGTGTATTTGCGGCTCAAAAGCGTCATGGACTACCCTTGCAAATGTTGAACCAGCATTCTTTAAACCGAAAGGCATCCGTACGAAACAGTATGTGCCACATGGGGTGATGAATGCGGTCTTCTCCTCATCCTCTTCTGCCATGAAGATTTGATGGTATCCTGAGTATGCATCAAGAAATGAAAGCAAGTCACATCCGGCCGTGGAGTCAACAATCTGGTCGATGCGCGGCAAGGGAAATGGGTCTTTGGGACAAGCTTTATTGACATCGATAAAGTCGATACAAAGCCTCCATTTCCCGTTTGCCTTGCGCACGACTACAGGATTGGCCAACCACGTAGGATGGAGCACTCCTCTGACAAGGCCTGCTGCTTCCAACTTCTTGATTTCTTCAGCGATGAATTCTTGGCGCTCCACTGCCTATTTTCTGACTTTCTGCTTGACGGGCCGCGCATGAGGACAGACGACAAGATGGTGCTCGATTACTTTCCTGGGAACACCGGGGATGTCAGACGGTTGCCATGCAAACACGTCGACGTTCGCCCGTAGGAAAGCAACGAGCGCGCTTTCCTATTTAGGGTCGAGAGTGGCACTGATGGTGAAGGTACCACCAGTGCCGCCTTCCTTGGTGGACACCTTCTTGGTCTCTGGTGGAGCTACCATTGTCTTCTTACACTTGCCGGTGGAGCTCGATGGTGCGTCCTCGACGGTAGCGCAGCACTCCGAAGAGGTGCGCTTGCCGGAGTGGGCATCAGAACTCTTGCCGGACTTGGTCTTCTTCTTCGCCCCGGGAGCTTCAACGGCAAGTGACTTGCGATCTGTTGCGGCTGCTGCTTCCCGGTAGATCTTGTCGGCGCAGATAAGAGCATCCTTCTTGTCGCCAGGGACATAGATGACACTTATCGGGCCTGGCATCTTCAGCATGTTGTGTGCATAGTGAGAGGCTGCCATGAATTTGGCGAGTGCTGGACGGCCGAGTATCCCATTGTAATGCAATGGAAAGTCAGCAGCATCAAAAGTGACCCTCTCAGTCCTAAAATTTAACTCGCTGCCAAATGTCACCGGCAACGTGATCTTTCCCTTCGCCTTGCTCCTTCCCGGATTGATTCCTTGGAATGTGCCGGTCTCTTCGAGCTCGCTATCAGGGATCTGGAGTTTCTGAAGTACCGCGAAGGAGATCAAGTTCAAGCCGGCCCCACCGTCAACTAGCATCTTAGTGACCTTGAGGTTGCGGATAGTTGGTGAAACCAACATCGGCAAGAACCCGACCGCAGTTATGCGATCAGGGTGGTCCTCAATAGCAAAGATGATAGGCGTTCTGGACCATTTCAGAGGCTTGCGTGACTCGACGGGTGGTTCTGCCGGATTGACTTCCCGCACCCATTGCTTGAGCTGGCGGTGTGAAGTATGCAGAGAAGCACCGCCGTCAACGCACGGGACCTCTGTGGCTTTCTGGAACTCCTGCTCATCGGTCTCGTCATCATCCATATCTTCATCGTCGTCGTCATCTTCATCGTTGTCGCGGCCGCGGGGAGGTCTGTCTCCTTGCCGCTGCTTGGCCTTGCCGCGGCGTCCTCCTCGGTCGGGGCGTTTCTTGCCGGCTCCTCCAGCACCTTCCCGGGCTTTCTCCTTGTCGCGTCGCTCGTACTCAGCCTTTTGCTGCTCGACAAGCTGATCGACCTTCTTGCAGCTCTGGAGGTGATGGCCCTTGGTGCGGTGGATCTTGCAGTACTGCTTGTTGGTGTTGTCCTGCTTGTCGGCGACCGCCACAGCCTGGTAGTTGGTACCTGCGGCAATCTCCTTGCCGGAGCTACCAGCTTTGTCTTTCTTGACGCCACCTCCGTTGCCGGACTGCTCAACGACTAGCACATCTTTGCCTTTCTTTTTCCTGTTGTTCCGCCGCCGGTTTTTCTTTGCCGGGGCAGCATCCTCACTATCAGATCCTCCTGCTTCTGTATTCTCTCCGGGGAGTTTCCTCCCTTCCTCAGCACGTGCACACTTGTCGGCCAGGGCATATAGCTCACTAACGTCTCTGATCTTGCACATCGCCATCTCCTCCCGCATCCTGCGGTTTCGCACGTTCTGATGGAACGCGCTGATCATGGCGGCAGGGTGGACATCTGGGATGTTGTGTTGTACGCGGCTGAATCTCTGAATGTACTTGCGCGGGGGTTCCCCTTCCTTCTGGGCGAGCAGATGAAGGTCGCTCTCTTGGCCATGAGGCTTGTGGCCGCCTGTAAAGGCGCCGACGAACTGATGGCATAGATCTGCCCAGGAGGATATGGAGTTGTCCGGCAAGTGCATGAGCCAGGATCTGACATTGGGCTTGAGCACCAGCGGGAAGTAGTTGGCAAGGATCTTGTCGTCCCGCCCTCCGGCAGCTTGCACCGCAACGGTGTAGATGCTGAGGAACTCCGATGGATGCGACTTGCCGTCGTACTTCTCTGGTACGTCTGGCTTGAAATTCTTCATGCTGGGCCACTGGACTTGCCGCAGCTCACGAGTGAACGCAAGGCAACCTACCGCGTACGGCAAGTCGCTTGGTTCCCCTGGTGCATGCATGTCGACAGTGGGCCCAGCGCGCTGGTCCGATTGACGCCGCGCTTCTCTTTGGCGCTCGATGCGAGTACGAGCGTCTTCTTGCTGTCATTCGTGAAGAACTTGGCGCTGATCGCGATGAGCTCGTGGATCCGATGATGCGGTGGAGTCACTATCGAGGTGGATCTGGCGAGTCGGCGATCTTGGCCTTCGGGGTGGAGAGTGCATGGTGGTTGCACCCCCACCGGTTTTGTCGCCATCGGCTCGTGCCTGGCAGTCCTGCCGTGGCAGCGATGTACTCGGCTGCCGTGGAGTGTCGCCGTTGGGAAGCCGATGAGACTCTGAATGGTGGCCCTCCATTCATCGATCTTGTGTGTCGTTGGAGGGTAATCCAGGACCAGTTGAGCTCGCGCCAAAGCTTCTGCTGGAGTGGTGGGCGGCAGTGGCGAACGGTGCGAGGAGCGGGATATGCTCGGACTTCTAACTATGTTAGAAGGAGCAGTATCCCGTCCAGGCGACCGTGTCTCGCTCGTGCCAGCACATTGGCGTGCATGCTGATCTTGAGCACCCCGAGATCCACCAGCTCGATCTTGGTCCAACAAACATATGGCACTGTGAATACCATGACGCTGTCGGTCCTGCGCCTCCTGAGATGGGCGCGGTGCCTGTACGGACGCCGAGGTCTGCGTGGCCTTGTCCTTGGACCTGGCAGCACCGTGAGCTTCCTTGTCGATGCCCGTTCTTCCGTCCGCGTCTACCCCACCATCCGTTTGCTCCGGTGTTGGTGGGATCGACGTGGACGAAGCAGCTGCCCCTGAAGCCTTCTTCTTCGGTGGCATGTCGATGAAGGAAATGAAGATCTAGCCCGTGTGAACGCTGCATCAGGTTCACACAACCTCGACAGCCCCTACCTGGCGCGCCAAAGATGTCGGGGAAGCTGATCCACAAACACCTATGGGACCGGCGGACCGAGCCCCTTTCGGTTCGGCGGGGGGCAGAGATCGCACAAAGAGCGGATCGAGGCGAAGCACACGAGAAGTTTACCCACCTTCGGAGCTCTCCGGAGAGATAATACTCCAACTGCTGCATGTCTGAGTGTATTGAGTTCTTGCTCGGGAGCGCTGAGTGCTACAGTACACACTAGCTGCTAACGAGACCGAGCATGAGTGTTTTTCTGGCCTTCGAACCCCCTTCTACATTGCGCATGGGCCGCCTTTTATATGCTCAAGGGGTCACCGACAGGTGGCAACGTAGATGAGGGTAAAAAATGGAAAGGTGTTGCGGTTGGTACAACTACCTGTACAGTGTATCATACCTAACCCTGACGGTAGGGGACAAAGGCATTAAATGCCCGTCTGCGTCGCCCAAACAGTGCAAAATGGGACCGTCAGGGACGCCACCGCTCGCCACGATGGCAATCTTGTCAGCGTCGCTTGCCACCTTGCACCACTGGCTGCACAGCCTCTTGCCACGCGCGCCTGGAAAGGCCCCAGGGCGACACATTGGTGGATGTGCTGGAGCGCGGGTACAGAGTGGTAGTTTGCCGCGGCAAGGGCCTTGTTGCGGTCGATGTCTTGTCATGTCCGGAAGCTTGTCGCTCAACGGGCCTCGCCGGGACGCGCGGCGCGTCGCGACAAGTTCCTTGACATGCCTTGGTTGGCCTTCCCGGCAAGCTCCTCTTGCCGGGGCCTTGTCTCCTTGGCTTGAATACTTTGTTCTTGAATGGCTCCAAAGGAACCACGGAGGACCTTGGAGGTCACCCGGCAAGCCTATCCACGGGGTGCTGCAACTGCCCGTGCACAAGTTCGGGATACTAGGGTACCCCTACTCTAGTACACCAACAGGAGCCCCCGGGCCTGGGCCACACACGGTGCCGAGCGATGTTGGGCCAGGCCCAAAACAGGGCACGGGCATGCGCGGCCTGGGTTACGCCGTATCTCACTCCGTATCCCCCGCGCCCTCCCCGAACGGCACGCGTCAAATGCGGCATCGTGGGAGAGATCGTGGGTGGTTTCTTTGTTCGGAAGGACAGAACGTCCGCCCCCTCCCTCTTTATAAGTAGGGGAAACAGGGGCAGTTCTCCCACCTCGCCGGTTGTTACTCCAATCTCAAAAAGCTCTGCCGCTCCGCCCTTCTTCCCAAAGCTGCAAGAGAGCAGCGCTCCGCCCCCATCGCCACCGGCGCCACCAACGCTATCGATCTCCCCCACCACCTCCGCCATGGCTCCTAAAGCCGACAATGGGAAAGGCGTGAAGTCGGCCGAGGCGCAGCGGCTCGCGGCACTGCGAAAGGA
>NC_041381.1:81668204-81681967 GCF_002162155.2 Triticum dicoccoides
GGGAGTACTACTACCTCTTCTGGTCGACGGAGACGCGAGCGCATCCGTGCACGAAGGTACTCTCAGCTGCCGCTTCGGAACTGGCTCCGAACAGATATCCCTTCTTCGCGCTGCTCTTTTACTGCGGGCTCTGCCCGGCCTTCTCTGATTTTTTCTGTGACATCATGAACACCTACGGGTTCCGCCTCCTTGACTTCACCCCCAACGTCGTTCTGACCATGGCAGTTTTTGCACATCTCTGCGAAAACTTTGTCGGAGTCCATCCAAACGTAGCTCTTTTTCGCCACTTGTTTATGCCCCGAGTCGAGAGAGGAGAGCCTTTATCCGGCAGAATCGCCTGGATCTCGAGAGTTGGCAAGAAGGAAGCTTATCTGGAGGGGGAGCTCCGCAGCAAGTGGGAGGAATGGAGAGCAGACTGGTGCTGGATTGTCGAGGAGAACCCGCAGCCATTTACCGCCCAGCGCCAAGCCCCAATAGTGCGCGGCAACGATTGGAGCAACGTGGCCCCGGAAGACGATAGGCTGAAGATTGCCGTCACCCAGATCCTACGCCTCAGGCTTGCCGGGCTCACCGTAGGCGCCGTTAACGCAGATTTTCTTCGCCGCCGCATCGCCCCCCTGCAGGAGAGGAGGAGACCCGCCTGGGAGTTCCAGAATGCGGTGGGTATCATGAGGCTGCGCCCAGGCCTCAACTTCAACTTCACTGTCCTGGAACTGGACGCGATGCTTCTGGAACTGTTCAAGCGCGATCCTCAACATCCATTCATGTTGCCGAGGGGTGTCGTTCTGCTGTGCAACAACTCCTCGCTCGACCGCATCCGTGCAATGATGCCGCTGTGCGATTCACATGGAATTGTCCCAACTTGGCAAGAGCCTGCAGACGACGTCGTGCAGGAATTCTTTGATGGCTTGGTAGAAGTGCCGGTCCGCCTCGATGAATAGAAGAGCCTTACTCGCGACACCACCGATGCGGAGATGCAGTGCATCGCCACTAGGCTGGAAGAGGCGGCGGCAGCCGCTGCCGCGAGCGAGTTCGGATTCACCGTGGAGGAGGCGGAGGCAGCAGAGGCGGCAAGCCTTGCCGAGCGAGAGGAGCTTGCCGGCGAGGGAGAGCTTGTCGGGCCTGGACCTGAGTCGAGCGAGCCCGCCGAGGGCGCGAGCGACTCATTGCAGATCGACTCCTCCTCCTTCTCACCTTCAGGCAGCTCGCCGCAAGCGGAGCCCCCATCTCCACCAAGAAGGCGTCTTCGCAAGGCCGTGGACGTAGCGGGACGGCAGACGGGTGAACAGCCGCCGCACCGTGCGACACGCTCTACCGCGGCAAGCACTGTTGCCGCGGGAGCGCCTCACGCCGCTGCGATAACTAGAGCGGGGTCTTCCCGGTCCACCGCTACTGCTCCTGCCAAGCGGACAAGGGAACCTACTCCTCCGCCTCGTCGCACCGGAGGCGAGCCGGACTTTGATCTCTCCGCGCTCAGCTCCGACGAGGAAGAAGAAGAGTAAGATTCTTTGCTGTACTTGTAGTTCTTTAATTCTTGCTGTTTTTACATGTATCTGATTTGCTTTACTCCGAACCCATTCCTTTTCAGGACTCTGGCCCAGAGAGCAGCGAAGAGATCCAGGGTCCCGGTGATTGTCATTGAGGACGAACCCACCGCGACAGTAGGGGACGTGTCTAAGACCACCTTGTCGGACCCAGCAACTATTCTCCAAAGCACGCCCCAGCGCAGCCCCCAGCGTAAGTATATGGTTTACTTCCTGCTGTTAGGCACGCATGGGTGCTCTTTCTTTGCTGATATCTGACTGTTGGTTTGTGTAGGAGCAGAGCAGCCTCACCAAGAGTGCCCAGAAGCCGCTCCCGAAATGCCATCTGCTACGACTACACCGCCAAGGGAGGATTCCCTGGCAAGGGAGAATTCTCCGGCAAGGGACAGTTCTCCGGCAAGGGACAACACCAGCGACCCCCCGGTGGCGGAGACCACGGCTGTACATCCTAGTGCAGGTAATCCTCTTGCTTGAAAGCTTCCCTTGGGTTCTTCTTCTTCTGATTTTCTTTTTGGATATTTGCTTGACTTTCCTCCTTTTTCCGTGTGTCAAATCCATCTGCCACGGAGCCGATGGAAACCGAGGTGGCCGGCGAGGAGAACGCGCGCAGCAATACCGATGACGCCGTTGCCACCGAAGGAGAAGCAAATACCTGGCGCGCCAAAGATGTCGGGGAAGCTGATCCCCGAACACCTACAGGACCGGCGGACCGAGCCCCTTTCGGTTCGGCGGGGGGCGGAGATCGCACAAAGAGTGGATCGAGGCGAAGCACATGAGCAGTTTACCCAGCTTCGGATCTCTCCGGAGAGATAATACTCCTACTGCTGCATGTCTGAGTGTATTGAGTTCTTGCTCGGGAGCTGGGTGCTACAGTACACACTAGCTGCTAATGAGACCGAGCGTGAGTGTTTTTTTGGCCTTCGAACCCCCCTCTACATTGCGCATGGGCCTCCTTTTATATGCTCAAGGGGTCACCGACAGGTGGCAACGTAGATGAGGGTAAAAATGGAAAGTTGTTGCGGTTGGTACAACTACCTGTACAGTGTATCATACCTAACCCTGACGGCAGGGGACAAAGTCATTAAATGCCCGTCTGCGTCGCCCAAACAGTGCAAAAAGGGACCGTCAGGGACGCCACCGCTCGCCACGATGGCAATCTTATCAGCGTCGCTTGCCACTCGCACCGCTGGCTGCACAGCCTCTTGCCACGCGCGCCTGGAAAGGCCCCAGGGCGACATGTTGGTGGATGTGCTGGAGCGCGGGTACAGAGTGGTAGTTTGCCGCGGCAAGCGCCTTGCCGTGGTCGATGTCTTGTCGCGTCCGGAAGCGTGTCGCTCACCGGGCCTCGCCGGGACGCACGGCGCGTCGCGACAAGTTCCTTGAGATGCCATGGTTGGCCTTCCCGGCAAGCTCCTCTTGCCGGGGCCTTGTCTCCTTGGCTTGAATACTTTGTTCTTGAATGGCTCCAAAGGAACCACGGAGGACCTTGGCGGTCACCCGACAAGCCTTGCCGCGGGGTGCTGCAACTGCCCGTGCACAAGTTCGGGATACTAGGGTACCCCTACTCTAGTACACCGACACAAGTCTTGTTGCCTATTTACTTGACCTGATGCTTAGTAGCTACGCCAAGGCATTGTATTCATGTGGTCGCTGAATACTTTTGTTTCTGCTGGCTGTCTTAATTATTGTGTGTATTTCTGCCGTAGGTTGCAAGGCTTCTTGCAACACGTGGATCAGCAAATTTGATTTACAGCAAGACAGCAACGTCTTATGTTCCTTCTTTCAGGCTACATGCTGAATCTACTACTGAGGTTCCTGCAAAAAAAAGAATCTACTATTGCAGGTATATATTGTTCAATGGGAATTTCATCGTCTTAGAATACTACAGTGCAGGCAGATAGTTGTTGGGGGTTCCAAGGTTAACTGCTCCATCCATGGACGATGTACTTTGACATCTACAATGGAATCACAAGTTATCACTTTCAACATGCCTTTTTTAAGGCTCTCGGTTATTTCTAATTCTATTGCAACCATAAGCATTTATATTTTTCGGTATACATGAGCTTGCAATTTCTGCTGTAAATCACGATCTTCAAATTATGTGGTATTACTGATTTATTATGTTTTAAATGTCACCAACACCTATTTGGGAAATGCTTACACCATGGTGCAACCAAGAGATGCCAATTATCTGTTGCATCCGCAGTTATGCATCGGCCTCTCCGGCTATAGTTAGTCTCTCTCTCACTCTCTCTCTCTCTCTCTCTCTCTCTCTCTCTAGTAGAGGTTATTATCGCGAGACAGGGAGAAGCAGACCTTACGAATCGCTGAGCCTCGACAGTAATAATCCAGCCGATTCCCTTCATGGCTTGCCTGCTCGCCCTCTCCAGGGTACATGTTTACTTTTTCGTTGCGTGTTTTGTTTCAGGCATGATTTTGATTGTTTTCTCTTCGAATCTGTGGAGTTAAGGACTCTTTAGATGCAATCCAATGGAACACAAGGCTTGTTGCCTATTTACTTGACCTGATGCTTAGTAGCTACGCCAAGGCATTGTATTCATGTGGTCGGTGAATACTTTTGTTTCTGCTGGCTGTCTTAATTATTGTGTGTATTTCTGTCGTAGGTTGCAAGGCTTCTTGCAACACGTGGATCAACAAATTTGAATTACAGCAAGACAGCGACGTCTTATGTTCCTTCTTTCAGGCTACATGCTGAATCTAATACTGAGGTTCCTGCAAAAAAAGAATCTACTATTGCAGGTATATATTGTTCAATGGGAATTTCATCGTCTTAGAATATTACAGTGCAGGCAGATAGTTGTTGGGGGTTCTAAGGTTAACTGCTCCATCCATGGACGATGTACTTTGACATCTACAATGGAATCACAAGTTATCACTTTCAACATGCCTTTTTTAAGGCTCTCGGTTATTTCTAATTCTATTGCAACCATAAGCATTTATATTTTTCGGTATACATGAGCTTGCAATTTCTGTTGTAAATCAGGATCTTCAAATTATATGGTATTACTGATTTATTATGTTTTAAATGTCACCAACACCTATTTGGGAAATGCTTACACCATGGTGCAACCAAGAGATGCCAATTATCTGTTGCATCCGCAGTTATGCATCGGCCTCTCCGGCTATAGTTAGTCTCTCTCTCTCACTCTCTCTCTCTCTCTCTCTCTCTCTCTCTCTAGTAGAGATTATTATCGCGAGACAGGGAGAAGCACTCCTTACGAATCGCTGAGCCTCGACAGTAAAAATCCAGGGGATTCCCTTCATGGCTTGCCAGCTCGCCCTCTCCAGGGTACATGTTTACTTTTTTCTTGCGTGTTTTGTTTCAGTCTGATTTTAATTGTTTTCTCTTCGAATCTTTGGAGTTAAGGACTCTTTAGATGCAATCCAATGGAACACAAGGCTTGTTGCCTATTTACTTGACCTGATGCTTAGTAGCTACGCCAAGGCATAGTATTCATGCGGTCACTGAATACTGTTGTTTCTGCTGTCTGTCTTAATTATTCTGTGTATTTCTGCCATAGGTTTCAAGGCTTCTTGCAACATGTGGATCAGCAAATTTGATTTACAGCAAGACATTGACGTCTTATGTTCCTTCTTTCAGGCTACATGCTGAATCTACTACTGAGGTTCCTGCAAAAAAAGAATCTACTATTGCAGGTATATATTGTTCAATGGGAATTTCATCGTCTTAGAATATTACAGTGCAGGCAGATAGTTGTTGGGGGTTGCAAGGTTAACTGCTCCATCCATGGACGATGTACTTTGATATCTACAATGGAATCACAAGTTATCACTTTCAACATGCCTTTTTTAAGGCTCTCGGTTATTTCTAATTCTATTCCAACCATAAGCATTTATATTTTTCGGTATACATGAGCTTGCAGTTTCTGTTGTAAATCACGATCTTCAAATTATGTGGTATTACTGATTTATTATGTTTTAAATGTCACCAACACCTATCTGGGAAATGCTTACACCATGGTGCAACCAAGAGATACCAATTATCTGTTCCATCCGCAGTTATGCATCGGCCTCTTCGGCTATAGTTAGTCTCTCTCTCTCACTCTCTCTCTCTCTCTCTCTCTCTCTCTCTCTCTCTCTCTCTAGTAGAGATTATTATCGCGAGACAGGGAGAAGCAGACCTTATGAATCGCTGAGCCTCGAGAGTAAAAATCCAGGCGATTCCCTTCATGGCTTGCCGGCTCGCCCTCTCCAGGGTACATGTTTACTTTTTTCTTGCGTGTTTTGTTTCAGGCATGATTTGATTCTTTTCTCTTCGAATCTTTGGAGTTAAGGACTCTTCAGATGCAATCCAATGGAACACAAGGCTTGTTGCCTATTTACTTGACCTGATGCTTAGTAGCTACGCCAAGGCATTGTATTCATGTGGTCGCTGACTACTGTTGTTTCTGCTGGCTGTCTTAATTATTGTGTGTATTTCTGCCATAGGTTTCAAGGCTTCTTGCCACACGTGGATCAGCAAATTTGATTTACAGCAAGACAGCGACGTCTTATGTTCCTTCTTTCAGGCTACATGCTGAATCTACTAATGAGGTTCCTGCAAAAAAAAGAATCTACTATTGCAGGTATATATTGTTCAATGGGAATTTCATCATCTTAGAATATTATAGTGCAGGCAGATAGTTGTTGGGGGTTCCAAGGTTAACTGCTCCATCCATGGACGATGTACTTTGACATCTACAATGGAATCACAAGTTATCACTTTCAACATGCCTTTTTTAAGGCTCTCGGTTATTTCTAATTCTATTGCAACGATAAGCATTTATATTTTTCGGTATACATGAGCTTGCAATTTCTGCTGTAAATCACGATCTTCAAATTATGTGGTATTACTGATTTATTATGTTTTAAATGTCACCAACACCTATTTGGGAAATGCTTACACCATGGTGCAACCAAAGAGATGCCAATTATCTGTTGCATCCACAGTTATGCATCGGCCTCTCCGGCTATAGTTAGTCTCTCTCACTCTCTCTCTCTCTCTCTCTCTCTCTCTAGTATAGGTTATTATCGCGAGACAGGGAGAAGCAGACCTTACGAATCGCTGAGCCTCGACAGTAAAAATCCAGCCGATTCCCTTCATGGCTTGCCTGCTCGCCCTCTCCAGGGTACATGTCTACTTTTTCCTTGCGTGTTTTGTTTCAGGCATGATTTTGATTGTTTTCTCTTCGAACCTGTGGAGTTAAGGACTCTTTAGATGCAATCCAATGGAACACAAGGCTTGTTGCCTATTTACTTGACCTGATGTTTAGTAGCTACGCCAAGGCATTGTATTCATGTGGTCGCTGAATACTGTTGTTTCTGCTGGCTGTCTTAATTATTGTGTGTATTTCTGCCATAGGTTGCAAGGCTTCTTGCAACACGTGGATCAGCAAATTTAATTTACAGCAAGACGACGATGTCTTATGTTCCTTCTTTCAGGCTACATGCTGAATCTACTACTGAGGTTCCTGCAAAAAAAGAATCTACTATTCCAGGTATATATTGTTCAATGGGAATTTCATCGTCTTAGAATATTACAGTGCAGGCAGATAGTTGTTGGGGGTTCCAAGGTTAACTGCTCCATCCATGGACGATGTACTTTGACATCTACAATGGAATCACAAGTTATCACTTTTAACATGCCTTTTTAAGGCTCTCGATTATTTCTAATTCTATTGCAACCATAAGCATTTATATTTTTCGGTATACATGAGCTTGCAATTTCTGTTGTAAATCACGATCTTCAAATTATGTGGTATTACTGATTTATTATGTTTTAAATGTCACCAACACCTATTTGGGAAATGCTTACACCATAGTGCAACCAAGAGATGCCAATTATGTGTTGCATCCGCAGTTATGCATAGGCCTCTCCGGCTATAGTTAGTCTCTCTCTCTCTCTCTCTCTCTCTCTCTCTCTCTCTCTCTCTCTAGTAGAGATTATTATCGCGAGACAGGGAGAAGCAGACCTTACGAATCGCTGAGCCTCGACAGTAAAAATCCAGGCGATTCCCTTCATGGCTTGCCGGCTCGCCCTCTCTAGGGTACATGTTTACTTTTTGCTTGCGCGTTTTGTTTCAGGCATGATTTTGATAGTTTTCTCTTTGAATCTTTGAAGTTAAGGACTCTTTAGATACAATCCAATGGAACAGAAGGCTTGTTGCCTATTTACTTGACCTGATGCTTAGTAGCTACGCCAAGGCATTGTATTCATGTGGTCGCTGAATACTGTTGTTTCTGCTGGTTGTCTTAATTATTGTGTGTATTTCTACCATAGGTTGCAAGGCTTCTTGCAAGACGTGGATCAGCAAATTTGATTTATAGCAAGACAGCGACGTATTATGTTCCTTCTTTCAGGCTACATGCTAAATCTACTACTGAGGTTCCTGCAAAAAAAAGAATCTACTATTGCAGGTATATATTGTTCAATGGGAATTTCATCGTCTTAGAATATTACGGTGCAGGCAGATAGTTGTTGGGGGTTGCAAGGTTAACTGCTCCATCCATGGACGATGTACTTTGACACCTACAATGGAATCACAAGTTATCACTTTCAACATGCCTTTTTTAAGGCTCTTGGTTATTTCTAATTCTATTGCAACCATAAGCATTTATATTTTTCGGTATACATGAGCTTGCAATTTCTGTTGTAAATCACGATCTTCAAATTATGTGGTATTACTGATTTATTATGTTTTAGATGTCACCAACACCTTTTTGGGAAATGCTTACACCATGGTGCAACCAAGAGATGCCAATTATGTGTTGCCTCCACAATTATGCATCGGCCTCTCCGGCTATAGTTAGTCTCCCTCTCTCTCTCTCTCTCTCTCTCTCTCTCTCTAGTAGGGATTATTATCGCGAGACAGGGAGAAGCAGACCTTACGAATCGCTAAGCCTCGACAGTAAAAATCCAGGCGATTCCCTTCATGCCTTGCCGGCTCGCCCTCTCCAGGGTACATGTTTACTTTTTTCTTGCGTGTTTTGTTTCAGGCATGATTTTGATTGTTTTCTCTTCGAATCTTTGGAGTTAAGGACTCTTTAGATGCAATCCAATGGAACACAAGGCTTGTTGCCTATTTACTTGACCTGATGCTTAGTAGCTACACCAAGGCATTGTATTCATGTGGTCGCTGAATACTGTTGTTTCTGCTGGCTGTCTTAATTATTGTGTGTATTTCTGCCATAGGATGCAAGGCTTCTTGCAACACGTGGATCAGCAAATTTGATTTACAGCAAGACAGCGACGTCTTATGTTCCTTATTTCAGGCTACATGCTTAATCTACTACTGAGGTTCCTGCAAAAAAAAAGAATCTACTATTGCAAGTATATATTGTTCAATGGGAATTTCATCGTCTTAGAATATTATAGTGCAGGTAGATAGTTGTTGGGGGTTGCAAGGTTAACTGCTCCATCCATGGACGATGTACTTTGACATCTACAATGGAATCACAAGTTATCACTTTCAACATGCCTTTTTTAAGGCTCTCGGTTATTTCTAATTCTATTGCAACCATAAGCATTTATATTTTTCGGTATACATGAGCTTGCAATTTCGGTTGTAAATCACGATCTTCAAATTATGTGGTATTGCTGATTTATTATGTTTTAAATGTCACCAACACCTGTTTGGGAAATGCTTACACCATGGTGCAACCAAGAGATGCCAATTATGTGTTGCATCCGCAGTTATGCATCGGCCTCTCCGGCTATAGTTAGTCTCTCCCTCTCACTCTCTCTCTCTCTCTCTCCCTAGCTGAGATTATTGTTGCGAGACAGGGAGAAGCAGACCTTACGAATCACTGAGCCTCGATAGTAAAAATCTAGGCGATTCCCTTCATGGCTTGCCGGCTCGCCCTCTCCAGGGTACATGTTTACTTTTTTCTTGCGTGTTTTGTTTCAGGCATGATTTTGATTGTTTTCTCTTCGAATCTTTGGAGTTAAGGATTCTTTAGATGCAATCCAATGGAACACAAGGCTTGTTGCCTATTTACTTGACCTGATGCTTAGTAGCTACGCCAAGGCATTGTATTCGTGTGGTCGCTGAATACTGTTGTTTCTGCTGGCTATCTTAATTATTGTGTGTATTTCTGCCATAGGTTGCAAGGCTTCTTGCAACACTTGGATCAGCAAATTTGATTTACAACAAGACAGCGATGTCTTATGTTCCTTCTTTCAGGCTACATGCTGAATCTACTACTGAGGTTCCTGCAAAAAAAGAATCTACTATTGCAGGTATATATTGTTCAATGGGAATTTCATCGTCTTAGAATATTACAGTGCAGGCAGATAGTTGTTGGGGGTTGCAAGGTTAACTTCTCCATCCATGGACGATGTACTTTGACATCTACAATGGAATCACAAGTTATCACTTTCAACATGCCTTTTTTAAGGCTCTCGGTTATTTCTAATTCTATTGCAAACATCAGCATTTATATTTTTCGGTATACATGAGCTTGCAATTTCTGTTGTAAATCACGATCTTCAAATTATGTGGTATTACTGATTTATTATGTTTTAAATGTCACCAACACCTATTTGGGAAAGGCTTACACCATGGTGCAATGAAGAGATGCCAATTATGTGTTGCATCCACAGTTATGCATTGGCCTCTCCAGCTATAGTTAGTCTCTCTCTCTCTCTCTCTCTCTCTCTCTCTCTCTAGTAGAGATTATTATCGCGAGACAGGGAGAAGCAGACCTTACGAATCTCTGAGCCTCGACAGTAAAAATCCAGGCGATTCCCTTCATGGCTTGCCGGCTCGCCCTCTCCAGGGTACATGTTTACTTTTTGCTTGTGTGTTTTGTTTCAGGCATGATTTTGATTGTTTTCTCTTCGAATCTTTGGAGTTAAGGACTCTTTAGATGCAATCCAATGGAACAGAAGGCTTGTTGCCTATTTACTTGACCTGATGCTTAGTAGCTACGCCAAGGCATTGTATTCATGTGGTCGCTGAATACTGTTGTTTCTGCTGGCTGTCTTAATTATTGTGTGTATTTCTACCATAGGTTGCAAGGCTTCTTGCAAGACGTGGATCAGCAAATTTGATTTATAGCAAGACAGCGACGTATTATGTTCCTTCTTTCAGGCTACATGCTAAATGTACTACTGAGGTTCCTGCAAAAAAAAGAATCTACTATTGCAGGTATATATTGTTCAATGGGAATTTCATCGTCTTAGAATATTACGGTGCAGGCAGATAGTTGTTGGGGGTTGCAAGGTTAACTGCTCCATCCATGGACGATGTACTTTGACATCTACAATGGAATCACAAGTTATCACTTTCAACATGCCTTTTTTAAGGCTCTCGGTTATTTCTAATTCTATTGCAACCATAAGCATTTATATTTTTCGGTATACATGAGCTTGCAATTTCTGTTGTAAATCATGATCTTCAAATTATGTGGTATTACTGATTTATAATGTTTTAAATGTCACCAACACCTATTTGGGAAATGCTTACACCATGGTGCAACCAAGAGATGCCAATTATGTGTTGCATCCGCAGCTATGCATCGGCCTCTCCGGCTATAGTTAGTCTCTCCCTCTCACTCTCTCTCTCTCTCTCTCCCTAGTTGAGATTATTGTTGCGAGACAGGGAGAAGCAGACCTTGCGAATCACTGAGCCTCGACAGTAAAAATCCAGGTGATTCCCTTCATTGCTTACTGGCTCGCCCTCTCCAGGGTACATGTTTACTTTTTTCTTGTGTGTTTTGTTTCAGGCATGATTTTGATTGTTTTCTCTTTGAATCTTTGGAGTGAAGGATTCTTTAGATGCAATCCAATGGAACACAAGGCTTGTTGCCTATTTAGTTGACCTGATGCTTAGTAGCTACGCCAAGACATTGTATTCATGTGGTCGTTGAATACTGCTGTTTCTGCTGGCTATCTTAATTATTGTGTGTATTTCTGCCATAGGTTGCAAGGCTTCTTGCAACACTTGGATCAGCAAATTTGATTTACAACAAGACAGCGATGTCTTATGTTCCTTCTTTCAGGCTACATGCTGAATCTACTACTGAGGTTCCTGCAAAAAAAGAATCTACTATTGCAGGTATATATTGTTCAATGGGAATTTCATCGTATTAGAATATTACAGTGCAGGCAGATAGTTGTTGGGGGTTGCAAGGTTAACTGCTCCATCCATGGACGATGTACTTTGACATCTACAATGGAATCACAAGTTATCACTTTCAACATGCCTTTTTTAAGGCTCTCGGTTATTTCTAATTCTATTGCAAACATCAGCATTTATATTTTTCGGTATACATGAGCTTGCAATTTCTGTTGTAAATCACGATCTTCAAATTATGTGGTATTACTGATTTATTATGTTTTAAATGTCACCAACACCTATTTGGGAAAGGCTTACACCATGGTGCAACGAAGAGATGCCAATTATGTGTTGCATCCACAGTTATGCATCGGCCTCTCCAGCTATAGTTAGTCTCTCTCTCTCTCTCTCTCTCTCTCTCTCTCTCTCTAGTAGAGATTATTATCGCGAGACAGGGAGAAGCAGACCTTACGAATCGCTGAGCCTCGATAGTAAAAATCCAGGCGATTCCCTTCATGGCTTGCCGGCTTGCCCTCTCCAGGGGACATGTTTACTTTTTGCTTGCGTGTTTTGTTTCAGGCATGATTTTGATTGTTTTCTCTTCGAATCTTTGGAGTTAAGGACTCTTTAGATGCTATCCAATGGAACAGAAGGCTTGTTGCCTATTTACTTGACCTGATGCTTAGTAGCAATGCCAAGGCATTGTATTCATGTGGTCGCTAAATACTGTTGTTTCTGCTGGCTGTCTTAATTATTGTGTGTATTTCTGCCATAGGTTGCAAGGCTTCTTGCAACACGTGGATCAGCAAATTTGATTTACAGCAAGACAGCGAC
This sequence comes from Triticum dicoccoides, assembly GCF_002162155.2. Lineage (NCBI taxonomy): Eukaryota > Viridiplantae > Streptophyta > Magnoliopsida > Poales > Poaceae > Triticum > Triticum dicoccoides. Next base: position 81,680,662 of record NC_041381.1, read on the forward strand.
GTCTTATGTTCCTTATTTCAGGCTACATGCTTAATCTACTACTGAGGTTCCTACAAAAAAAAGAATCTACTATTGCAGGTATATATTGTTCAATGGGAATTTCATTGTCTTAGAATATTACGGTGCAGGCAGATAGTTGTTGGGGGTTGCAAGGTTAACTGCTCCATCCATGGACGATGTACTTTGACATCTACAATGGAATCACAAGTTATCACTTTCAACATGCCTTTTTTAAGGTTCTCGGTTATTTCAAATTCTATTGCAACCATAAGCATTTATATTTTTCGGTATACATGAGCTTGCAATTTTTGTTGTAAATCACGATCTTCAAATTATGTGGTATTACTGATTTATTATGTTTTAAATGTCACCAACACCTATTTGGGAAATGCTTACACCATGGTGCAACCAAGAGATGCCAATTATGTGTTGCATCCGCAGTTATGCATCGGCCTCTCCGGCTATAGTTAGTCTCTCTCTCTCTCTCTCTCTCTCTCTCTCTCTCTCTCTCTAGTAGAGATTATTATCGCGAGATAGGGAGAAGAAGACCTTACAAATCACTAAGCCTCGACAGTAAAAATCCAGGAGATTCCCTTCATGGCTTGCCGGCTCTCCCTCTCCAGGTGTAACACCCCAAATTTTCAATTTGGAATGTTATACATTAAATCATCATGCATTACATATTTTCTTGCATTTGCCGATCCTAGAAATTTCACGCAACTCAAGGACCCTCGGGGAGAGTTGGAGATTTCGAAATTTTCGTATTTGAGTTTCCTCAAATTATGAAAAAAAGAGGGATCATTTGATTTTATTTATTTCATCTTCAAATAATTTTCCAATATCAAAAATATAGGAGGGAATAATATGACTTTCCCAAACATTAGGAAAAAAATGAAGATTTAATAAATAAATCAAATTCTGGATTTTCTCGGAGTTTATTTGCCTTAGGGGAAAATGCGTGTTTTCAAGAAATTGCATTTTAGGCCCGAGTAAAAGTTCATTTTGTTTGACTCATTTTTAGGAGTCGGGGAAAATTTACTTTGTAATTTTGGAGTTCGCTTAGATTTTATTTCATTCGTTTTTCAGTGCGCGATATCTATTTTAAAAAAAACGCGCAGCGCCCCGCCTGGGCCAAGGGCCCAGCCGGCCCAGCCGCCCCTCCCCTTGCGCGCCCGCGCGCAGCGCGCCACCGCCGCCGCCCCAGCTGGGTCCGGCTCGGACTCTGCCACCGCCGTCAGCTTTGCCTTGCCCCCTCCCCCCAGCTCCCCCCACTTTAAATACACCAGCACCCCCCCCTCTCCTCCCC
>NC_041381.1:81682583-81690730 GCF_002162155.2 Triticum dicoccoides
GCCGCCGTTCGCGCCGCCGCCGCCCGCCGCTAGCACCGCCACCGCCGCGTCGCCGTCGCGTAGCCGCCGCCCCACCGGAACCCCGCCTCATCGAGGTAGCCGCGCCGCGCCACCCTCCCCTCGGTTCGGTTTTTTTTTAAACCGTTTCGGTTTTCTTTTCCGTCATTTCGGGTTTTTTTTCGAAACCCTAGATCGGTTTTTATTTCCGATTCTGTTGTTTAGCGAGCGTTCGCCGGACCGTTCGTCTTAACGAACGTGATCACCGGTTAATCCCGGTTAACGAACGTCCGTTCGTTTAACCGTTCGTCGTTTTTCTTTTAATCGGATTTATTTCACTATTTTCTGATCGTGATTTCAGATCCGATCTTCGTTCTAGTTTTTCTTCTCGCTCGTTTATCGGAATCAGGTGATTCAAGTGCCTGGAGTTTCGTTTCGAAACCGCCGTTCCGACTAATCAACTTAAACAAGTTTTTTCTTCTGTAAAATTTGACTTAGATTAAGATTAGTAAAACGAAGTTGTTTTTCTTCCTCCGGTTGTTTTCCGTTGTTTTGTTCGATGCGTTTTCTTTTTCAACCAGGGTTCTTAAGTTGAACTTTCTGGTTAGATCTTTTATTTGAGATTTACCCGTGCATTAGATGAGTACTTATTGTATGCTTGTTGTTTGTCTGCGATAGATCACCCGGAGTGCGCCGCTTGTTACTTCGAATCTCTAGGTTTCGCGGATCATCAGCAAGGCAAGTAACACTTGATCATATCTTTTATACTACCCAATTTTTATGCATTAGATCAATCCTCAAACATTGCATGATTAGAATCTAATTAAATTGTGGGATGGGAAGTAGATGAGGTAGTACCTATTACCTGTATTACTTATGAAACCTTTGGGAGTTAACTCTGCGTTTGCTTATTATGCCATGCTATGCTTGTAGATGTTGATTGGGTGAGTGAATATCCATGACAGATGTGAGATTTGTTAATTAATGGTTTATCTAAGGTGGCAACTTAAATACACATCTGGGTGGATTGAGGCACCTGGGGTATCAAGTGATTGCCTGTTTTTTTGAAATCCCGGGGTTACCGTGTGATTTTCCTATGGACCGCCACCCAGGCTCAAAGGGATCATAAGATTATTCATGCTAGTAACTTTCGTGTGCAGCCACAAGCCATTATGGGCTCTGGCATAGTTGACTAAGTCGTGCGAACTCTTATAGTGGTGGACTAGCAGATGTAGGGGATGTAGGTGTACCGGTCTACCCGTCGTAAGGTGCTAGCACTTCTGAAAGACTATGTCTCGGTCATCCGTTTCTCAAACACCCTGTAGTGCGAGAAACCAAACGGAGGCGATCGAGTCTTGTGGGGAAAAGTGCGCAAACCTCTGCAGAGTGTACAAACTAATCATGATTAGCCGTGTCCCCGGTTATGGACATCTTGAGTATCTAGTACTTGAATATCATGTGAATCTCAACATGTTACTCTAAATTTAATATTGTTGGGTTTTGTTAATGAGTACTTTTAATTGGGATTGAGAATGCTGTCAACCATTCTCAATGTTGAACAACCACCATGATAGTTAAGTAAATTTATTCCTTTGCAGTAGGCAAAACTGGCTTTATGCAAAAACTGTAACCCTAGAGCTTTTACACCAGCCAAATTGCATGTAGTGTAGCTTATTCCAATGTTATTTTCTATGTGTTACATTGCAAGCATATTCCATGTGCTGACCCGTTTTCGGGCTGCAACTTTCATGTTGCAGACTTTTCAGACGACGAGTAAGGTGCTTTTAGGTCGTGGTTCTATACTCAGTGATGCCGTTGGAGTTGATGGACTCACTTATCTTCCAAGTCTTCCGCTGTTAACATTATTAGTTGGCCTTAAGCCATATTTATTGTAATAAGTCCACTTTTGGACAACGATGTAATAAGTGTGTGATTGCTACTCTATTATAAATCCTTCAAAGTACTGTGTGGTGTCAGCATTACTGATCCAGGGATGACACCTGAGCACAGAGACTTGACCATCTGAGGTCGGGTCGCTACACAGATGGTATCAGAGCACACATTGACTGTAGGACACGACCACTAAGTTAAAGCCATAGATCACTACTCTCTTCTCATTTTCTAACTCCTCATCTTTTCTACTCTTTTAGGATGACGGACGCAAAGATCAAGTATGCCCAACCAGATGAAGGCACACCTTTTGGATTCCACTTGAAGGAAGTCGCCAAGTACCTGAACATTGGACTACCAAGCTTCACGGGGACCTTCAATGCCACTCTGCCTGAAGAGGAGCGCTGGAAGATTCAAGCCCACGTTCCGGGAAGGACATTCGCCCCAATCACCAAGCCTATAGATAGTGTTTTCAGTGCACCAACCTGGAGTCTGGGAAAGAGCATGGCAGCTCATATCACCATGGGACGCATTGGAGAAATTTATCAAGAAGACCTCAAGGACACTATCTACCAGATTTGCGGACGCCGAGATGAACAATGGGAGATAGTCAGCACCAAGAAGGATAGATCCATTGCAGCTTTCATCCAAGAGCTAAACCAGCACATTCGACGCCAGGAGAACCAGATGTGCAATGATATGATAGAGTTGAAGAATGCGAAGGGAAGGATCATCGAACTTGAAGAAGAACTAAAGTCTACACGCAAGGACTACATGGACGAGATCGTAGCTGTAGTAAAGCACAATAGCGATCTTAAGTATGAGATTGAAGAACTCAAGAAGAAATTAGCGCTCAAGAAGGAAGACAAGTACGTCGACTGTCCGAGCAACTACATCATCATCGACGATATCGATTCAGATCCAAGTGAGCCCGACTTTGAAGACGAAGCTGGAGCAGACATCATGGAGTCTTCCACCAGTTCAAATTAATAGATGACCTCCACATATTAGTAGTATTCCCTCAATGTAAACATTATAATTCAGCGCTTTTGCGATAGTTAGACCGTTGTAAGCCCTTTGTTGAATTGAATGAAGTGATTTTGTCTGCATTTGTCTCATGAGCATTTGGGTAGTGTTTTCTCCTTAGACCTCACTCTATTCTTAATTTCTCATATTTTCTAAACCCTTCAGATGCCTCCGAGACGAGACCCCGGGTTTGTTTTCCCGCCAGAGATCACTCAGTTGATTCAACAGTAGAACACTTTGATTCAAACATTGGTACAGAACCAAGGCAACAACAACAACAACCCACCACCACCACCACCTGCGGATCACTTGACTCGTTTCCTTAGGCTGCATCCGCCGCTGTATTCTAGTAGCACCGAGCCGATTGTAGTAGATGATTGGCTCCGCAAGATAGGAAGAGAGTTGACCACTGCATGGCGCACAGATGGTGAGAAGGTGAAGTTTGCTGCACATCAGCTTGACAGACCCGCAACAGCATCGTGGGAGAATTTCACAACCACTTACCCTGTAGACACTGTCACATGGGATCAGTTTCAGCAAGCTTTCCGGACCGCCCATGTTTCAGCAGGAGCTATGGCGATGAAGAAGCGTGAGTTTCGCAACTTACGCCAAGGAGGAAGGACGGTTGGCTAGTATGTGGATGATTTTAGTAATTTAGCACGTTATGCTCCAGATGACGTTGCTACAGACGCAACTAAGCAGGAGAAGTTTCTGGAAGGACTGAATGACGAGTTAAGCCCGCAGTTGATGGTAGCAAGATTCAATAACTACCAGGAGTTGGTAGACCGCGCCCTCATGATTGAAGGAAAGCAACACCAGATTGAGAATCGCAAGAGGAAGTATGGGCAGGGGAAGTATAACTCTGGAGCCCAGCAGAAGCCCCGTTATACCCCTAAACAGGGAGTTCAGTTTCAGCATACCCATGGAGGAGGTAGTTCGCAGAACCATAATGGCCACAAAATTGGTAATGGGAATGGAGGAAGCAACGGCCAGAACCGGACCACACCATCAACCCCAGCCAAGAAAGATCTGAGCCATGTCACCTGTTACAAGTGTTCCAAGACCGGACATTATGCAAATGACTGTCCCGAAGGCCAAGGTGGAAACGGAAGCTCTGGAAAGAAGCCAAACCCTTTCAACAGGGGATAGGTGAACCACATTGATGTGGAGGAGGTTGAAGATCAGCCCGATGCAGCAATCGGTAAGTTTTTGGTTAAGTCATTTACTGCACTTGTTCTTTTTGATACTGGTGCATCGCATTCATACATATCAAGGAGATTTGTAGAGAAGTATAGTATGCCTACTCAGATTCTTAAAACCCCTATGCTAGTAAGCTCACCAGGAGCGGAGTATATGGCCAGACAAGGATGTTTTCAAGTGCCATTAAGTATAGGAAGGCATGTATTCCCGACGGATTTGATCATTCTGGAATCCCAAGGATTGGATGTGATTCTCGGTATGGATTGGCTGTCGATGTATGGAGGAAACATCGATTGCGCAAGTAAGACGATTTTGCTCACAACGCCAGAAGTAAGAAGGATTAGGTATGTATCACGACATGGACCAAATAGGAATCAAGTAAATTCCTTATCAGGAGTTGTGCAGGAAGAGGTACCAGTGGTGAAGGATTACCCTAAGGTATTTCCAGATGAATTGCCAGGAATGCCACCGGATAGAGACATTGAGTTTTTGATTGAGCTTTTGCCAGGTACAGGCCCAATATCGAAGCGACCATACAGGATGCCCGCATAGGATTTGGCGGAAATCAAGAAGCAGATTAAGGAGCTATTGGATAAAGGTTATATACGCCCAAGTTCTTCGCCTTGGGGATCACCCGTACTTTTAGTGGAGAAGAAGGATGGATCATTAAGAATGGTTGTTGATTATCGTGGATTGAATGAAGTAACAATCAAGAACAAGTACCCACTACCTATGATAAATGATCTGTTTGATCGTTTGCAAGGAGCTAAAGTGTTTTCCAAGATCGATTTGCGATCAGGGTACCATCAGCTGAAGATTCGAGAGCAGGACATAGCAAAGACAGCGTTCACCACAAGATATGGACTGTATGAGTATACCGTTATGTCATTTGGACTGACTAACTCACCCGCCTATTTCATGAACCTGATGAACAAAGTGTTTATGGAGTTTTTGGATAAGTTCGTCGTGGTGTTCATTGATGATATTTTGATTTACTCGAAGGATGAAGAGGAACATAAGGAACATTTGCGATTGGTTTTGGAGAAACTAAGGGAACATCAGTTATATGCCAAGTTCAGCAAATGTGAGTTTTGGTTAAAGGAAGTTGGATTTCTCGGACATGTTATATCCAGAGAAGGTATCGCAATAGACCCCACTAAGGTAGACACTGTGACAAACTGGGAAGCACCAACCACAGTTGGAGAGATCCGGAGTTTCCTTGGACTCGCAGGATACTACCGGAGATTCATTGAGAATTTCTCAAGGATTGCAAAGCCTATGACGGAGTTACTGAAAAAGGATACCAAGTTCATATGGACTGAGGATTGTGAGGCAAGTTTTCAGGAGTTTAAGAAAAGATTGGTTACCTCACCAGTGTTAATTTTGCCAGATCAGACCAAGGATTATGAGGTGTATTGCGACGCTTCACGTCGAGGACTTGGAGCAGTGCTTATGCAGGAAGGAAGAGTTGTTTCGTATGCGTCACGACAACTGAAACCTCACGAATTAAATTATGCCACACATGATTTGGAGTTAGCAGCCGTTGTGCATGCATTGAAGACATGGAGACATTTCCTCATTGGGAATCATTGTGAGGCGTACACGGATCACAAGAGTTTGAAGTACATTTTCACGCAGAAAGAGTTAAATCTTAGACAAAGGAGATGGTTGGAACTCATCAAGGACTACGATATGAGATTGCATTACCATCCCGGAAAGGCTAATGTAGTAGCTGACGCATTGAGCCGCAAGAGCCATGTCAATACGCTATTGACTGGAGAAATACCAAAGGAGCTGGCAGAAGATCTTCGTGAGCTATGTTTAGAAATAGTTCCGAGAGGCCATGTAGCAGCATTGGAGATTCAGTCTACCTTGATGGATAAAATCAGGGAAGCTCAGAAAAATGAGAAGGAGATCGCGGATATAAAGGAGAAAATGAGCGAAGGAAAAGCAAAGGGATTTCGTGAGGATGAGCACGATACCCTATGGTTTGAGGACCGTGTTTATGTGCCAAATGACCCAGAGATAAGGAAGTTGATTCTACAAGAGGCACATGATTCGCCTTATTCGATTCACCCAGGAAACACCAAGATGTATTTGCATTTGAAGGAAACATTCTGGTGCACCGGAATGAAGAAGGATATTGCGGAGTATGTAGCAGTTTGTGATGTATGTCAGAGGGTGAAGGCAGAACATCAGAAGCCAGCAGGATTGTTGCAACCATTGCCGATACCCGAATGGAAGTGGGATAAACTAGGCATGGATTTCATCACCGGTCTGCCAAAGACTCGTTCAGGCTATGACTCGATTTGGGTTATAGTCGACCGCTTGACGAAGGTTGCTCATTTCATTCCAGTCAAGACTACCTATAGCAGTGCTAAGTTGGCAAAGATATACATGACCAGAACTGTGTGTTTGCACGGAGTTCCGAGGAGTATCATATCAGATAGAGGGACCCAATTTACCTCAAAGTTTTGGAATCAGTTGCATGAAACATTGAGGACCAGGCTGGAATTCAGTACAGCTTTCCACCCACAGACAGATGGACAGACTGAGAGAGTCAATCAGATTTTGGAGGATATGCTGAGAGCCTGTGCACTAGATTATGGATCTAGTTGGGATGATAACTTGCCATATGCAGAGTTTTCTTATAACAATAGTTACCAAACCAGCTTGAAGATGGCACCTTTCGAAGCTTTATAGGGGAGGAGGTGCAGGACACCGTTATCATGGGACAAAGTTGGAGACCGCCAGTTGTTTGGACCAGATTTGATTAAGGAGTCTGAACAGAAAGTTAAGTTGATTTGCGATAGGCTCAAGGTAGCCCAGTCCAGACAGAAAAGCTATGCGGATTCAAAACGCAAGGCGATAGAATATGAAGTTGGAGACAGAGTTTATCTTAGAGTATCCCCACTTCTAGGAGTTAAGCATTCTGGAGTTAAAGGAAAATTAGCACCACGTTTTGTTGGACCGTATAGGATCTTGCAGCGCATGGGAGAAGTCGCTTATAAGTTGGAATTACCAGAAGGACTGTCAGGAGTTCATGATGTATTCCATCTTTCTCAGCTGAAGAAATGTCACGCCGAGATGGCAGAGGTACCGCTAAGAGATACAATGCCACTTGAAGCAATTCAGTTGAAGGATGATTTAACATATGAGGAAAAACCCATCAAGATTCTCGAACACGCTAGCAGGGTTACTCGCAGCAAGGTTATCAAGTTTTGCAAGGTTCAGTGGAGCCACCACACTGAGGATGAAGCCACCTGGGAGAGAGAAGAAGATTTGCTCAAGGATCACCCTCACCTATTTTCTAGCCAACCCGAATCTCGAGGGCGAGATTCATCTTAAGGGGGGTAGGTTTGTAACATCCCAAATTTTCAATTTGGAATGTTATACATTAAATCATCATGCATTACATATTTTCTTGCATTTGCCGATCCTAGAAATTTCACGAAACTCAAGGACCCACGGGGAGAGTTGGAGATTTCGAAATTTTCGTATTTGAGTTTCCTCAAATTATGAAAAAAAGAGGGATCATTTGATTTTATTTATTTCATCTTCAAATAATTTTCCAATATCAAAAATATGAGAGGGAATAATATGACTTTCCCAAACATTAGGAAAAAAATGAAGATTTAATAAATAAATCAAATTCTGGATTTTCTCGGAGTTTATTTGCCTTAGGGAAAAATGCGTGTTTTCAAAAAATTGCATTTTAGGCCCGAGTAAAAGTTCATTTTGTTCGACTCATTTTTAGGAGTCGGGGAAAATTTACTTTGTAATTTTGGAGTTCGTTTAGATTTTATTTCATTCGTTTTTCTGTGCGCGATATCTATTTAAAAAAACGCGCAGCGCCCCGCCTGGGCCAAGGGCCCAGCCGGCCCAGCCACCGCCGCCACCCTAGCCTTGTCCGGCTCGGACTCAGCCACCGCCGCCGCCTTTGCCTTGCCCCCTCCCCCAAGTAGCTCCCCCCCTTTAAATACCCCAGCACCCCCCTCTCCTCCCCACAACCCCAGCCGCCGCCCCAAGCAGCA
>NC_041381.1:81691371-81789114 GCF_002162155.2 Triticum dicoccoides
GCACCGCCGCCGCCGCGTCGCCGTCGCCTAGCCGCTGCGTCGCCGGAACTCCGCCTCGTCGAGGTAGCCGCGCCGCGCCACCCTCCCCTTGGTTCGGTTTTTTTTAAAAAACCGTTCCGGTTTTCTTTTCCGTCGTTTCGGTTTTTTTTAAAACCCTAGATCGGTTTTTATTTCCGGTTCTGTTGTTTAGCGAGCGTTCGACGGACCGTTCGTCTTAACAAACGTGATCACCGGTTAATCCCGGTTAACGAACGTCCGTTTGTTTAACCGTTCGTCGTTTTTCTTTTAATCGGATTTATTTCACTATTTTCTGATTGCGATTTCAGATCCGATCTTCGTTCTAGTTTTTCTTCTCGCGCGTTTATCGGAATCAGGTGATTCAAGCGCCTGGAGTTTCGTTTCGAAACCGCCGTTCCGACTAATCAACTTAAACAAGTTTTTGCTTCTGTAAAATTTGACTTAGATTCAGATTAGTAAAACGAAGTTGTTTTTCTTCCTCCGGTTGTTTTCCGTTGTTTTGTTCGATGCGTTTTCTTTTTCAACCAGGGTTCTTAAGTTGAACTTTCTGGTTAGATCTTTTATTCGAGATTTACCCATGCATTAGATGAGTACTTATTGTATGCTTGTTGTTTGTCTGCGATAGATCACCCGGAGTGCGCCGCTTGTTACTTCGAATCTCTAGGTTTCGCGGATCATCAGCAAGGCAAGTAACACTTGATCATATCTTTTGTACTACCCAGTTTTTATGCATTAGATCAATCCTCAAACATTGCATGATTAGGATCTAATTAAATTGTGGGATGGGAAGTAGATGAGGTAGTACCTATTACCTGTATTACTTATGAAACCTTTGGGAGTTAACTCTGCGTTTGCTTGTTATGCCATGCTATGCTAGTAGACGTGGATTGGGTGAGTGAATATCCATGACAGATGTGAGATTTGTTAATTAATGGTTTATCTAAGGTGGCAACTTAAATACACATCTGGGTGGATTGAGGCACCTGGGGTATCCAGTGATTGCCTGTTTTTTTGAAATCCCGGGGTTACCGTGTGATTTTCCTATGGACCGCCACCCAGGCTCAAAGGGATCATAAGATTATTCATGCTAGTAACTTCCGTGTGCAGCCACAAGCCATTATGGGCTCTGGCATAGTTGACTAAGTCGTGCGAACTCTTATAGTGGTGGACTAGCAGATGTAGGGGATGTAGGTGTACCGGTCTACCCGTCGTAAGGTGCTAGCACTTCTGAAAGACTATGTCTCGGTCATCCGTTTCTCAAACACCCTGTAGTGCGAGAAACCAAACGGAGGCGATCGAGTCTTGTGGGGAAAAGTGCGCAAACCTCTGTAGAGTGTACAAACTAATCATGATTAGCCGTGTCCCCGGTTATGGACATCTTGAGTATCTAGTACTTGAATATCATGTGAATCTCAACATGTTACTCTAAATTTAATATTGTTGGGTTTTGTTAATGAGTACTTTTAATTGGGATTGAGAATGCTGTCAACCATTCTCAATGTTGAACAACCACCATGATAGTTAAGTAAATTTATTCCTTTGCAGTAGGCAAAACTGGCTTTATGCAAAAACTGTAACCCTAGAGCTTTTACACCAGCCAAATTGCATGTAGTGTAGCTTATTCCAATGTTATTTTCTATGTGTTACATTGCAAGCATATTCCATGTGCTGACCCGTTTTCGGGCTGCAACTTTCATGTTGCAGACTTTTCAGACGACGAGTAAGGTGCTTTTAGGTCGTGGTTCTATACTCAGTGATGCCGTTGGAGTTGATGGACTCACTTATCTTCCAAGTCTTCCGCTGTTAACATTATTAGTTGGCCTTAAACCATATTTATTGTAATAAGTCCACTTTTGGACAACGATGTAATAAGTGTGTGATTGCTACTCTGTTATAAATCCTTCAAAGTACTGTGTGGTGTCAGCATTACTGATCCAGGGATGACACCTGAGCACAGAGACTTGACCATCTGAGGTCGGGTCGCTACACCAGGGTACATGTTTACTTTTTTCTTGTGTGTTTTGTTTCAGGCATGATTTTTATTGTTTTCTCTTCGAATCTTTGGAGTTAAGGACTCATTAGATGCAATCCAATGGAACAGAAGGCTTGTTGCCTATTTACTTGACCTGATGCTTAGTAGCCACGCCAAGGCATTCTATTCATGTGGTCGCTGAATACTATTGTTTCTGCTGTCTGTCTTAATTATTGTGTGTATTTCTGCCATAGGTTGCAAGGCTTTTTGCAACACGTGGATCAGCAAATTTGAGTTACAGCAAGACAACGACGTCTTATGTTCCTTCTTTCAGGCTACATGCTGAATCTACTACTGAGGTTCCTGCAAAAAAAGAATCTACTATTGCAGGTATATATTGTTCAATGGGAATTTCATCGTCTTAGAATATTACAGTGCAGGCAGAAAGTTGTTGGGGGTTGCAAGGTTAACTGCTCCATCCATGGACGATGTACTTTGACATCTACAATGGAATCACAAGTTATAACTTTCAACATGCCTTTTTTAAGGCTCTCGGTTATTTCTAATTCTATTGCAACATAAGCATTTATATTTTTCGGTATACATGAGCTTGCAATTTCTGTTGTAAATCACGATCTTCAAATTATGTGGTATTACTGATTTATTATGTTTTAAATGTCACCAACACCTATTTGGAAAATGCTTACACCATGGTGCAACCAAGAGATGCCAATTATGTGTTGCATCCGCAGTTATGCATCGGCCTCTCCGGCTCTAGTTAGTCTCTCTCACTCTCTCTCTCTCTCTCTCTCTCTCTTTCTCTCTCTCTCTCTAGTAGAGATTATTATCGCGAGATAGGGAGAAGCAGACCTTACGAATCACTGAGCCTCAACAGTAAAAATCTAGGCGATTCCCTTCATGGCTTGCCAGCTCGCCCTCTTCAGGGTACATGTTTCCTCTTTTCCTGCGTGTTTTGTTTCAGGCATGATTTTGATTCGTTTCTCTTCGAATCTTTGGAGTTAAGGACTCTTTAGATGCAATACAATGGGACACAACACTTGTTGCCTATTTACTTGACCTAATGCTTAGTAGCTACGCCAAGGCATTGTATTCATGTGGTCATTGAATATTGTTGTTTCTGCTGGCTGTCTTAATTATTGTGTGTATTTCTGCCATAGGTTGCAAGGCTTCTTGCAACACGTGGATCAGCAAATTTGATTTACAGCAAGACAGCGACGTCTTATGTTCCTTCTTTCAGGCTAGATGCTGAATCTACTACTGAGGTTCCTGCAAAAAAAAAGAATCTACTATTGCAGTTATATATTGTTCAATGGGATTTCATCATCTTAGAATATTACAGTGCAGGCAGATAGTTGTTGGGGGTTGCAAGGTTAACTGCTCCATCCATGGATGATGTACTTTGATATCTACAATGGAATCACAAGTTATCACTTTCAACATGCCTTTTTTAAGGCTCTCGGTTATTTCTAATTCTATTGCAACCATAAGCGTTTATATTTTTCGGTATACATGAGCTTGCAATTTCTGTTGTAAATCACGCTCTTCAAATTATGTGGTATTACTGATTTATTATATTTTAAATGTCACCAACACCTATTTGGGAAATGCTTACACCATGGTGCAACCAAGAGATGCCAATTATGTGTTGCATCCGCAGTTATGCATCGGCCTCTCCGGCTATAGTTAGTCTCTCTCTCTCTCTCTCTCTCTCTCTCTCTCTCTCTCTCTCTCTCTCTTAGAGATTATTATCGCGAGACAGGGAGAAGCAAACATTACGAATCGCTGAGCCTCGACAGTAAAAATCCAGGCGATTCCCTTCATGGCTTGCCGGCTCGCCCTCTCCAGGGTACATGTTTACTTTTTTCTTGCGTGTTTTGTTTCAGGCATGATTTGGATTGTTTTCTCTTCGAATCTTTGGAGTTAAGGACTCTTTAGATGCAATCCAATGGAACACAAGGCTTGTTGCCTATTTACTTGACCTGATGCTTAGTAGCTACGCCAAGGCATTGTATTCATGTGGTTGCTGAATATTGTTGTTTCTACTGGCTGTCTTAATTATTGTGTATTTCTGCCATAGGTTACAAGGCTTCTTGCAACACGTGGATCAGCAAATTTGATTTACAGCAAGACAACGACGTCTTATGTTCCTTCTTTCAGGCTACATGCTGAATCTACTACTGAGGTTCCTGCAAAAAAAGAATCTACTATTGCAGGTATATATTGTTCAATGGGAATTTCATCGTCTTAGAATATTACAGTGCAGGCAGATAGTTGTTGGGGGTTGCAAGGTTAACTGCTCCATCCATGGACGATGTACTTTGACATCTACAATCGAATCACAAGTTATCACTTTCAACATACCTTTTTTAAGGCTCTCGGTTATTTCTAATTCTGTTGCAACCATAAGCATTTATATTTTTCGGTATACATGAGCTTGCAATTTCTGTTGTAAATCACGATCTTCAAATTATGTGGTATTAATGATTTATTATGTTTTAAATGTCACCAACGCCTATTTGGGAAATGCTTACACCATGGTGCAACCAAGAGATGCCAATTATCTGTTGCATCCGCAGTTATGCATCGGCCTCTCCGGCTATAGTTAGTCTCTCTCTCTCTCTCTCTCTCTCTCTCTCTCTAGTAGAGGTTATTATCGCGAGACAGGGAGAAGCAGACCTTACTAATCGCTGAGCCTCGACAGTAAAAATCCAGGCGATTCCCTTCATGGCTTGCCGGCTCTCCCTCTCCATGGTACATGTTTACTTTTTTCTTGCGTGTTTTGTTTCAGCCATGATTTTGATTGTGTTCTCTTCGAATCTTTGGAGTTAAGGACTCTTTAGATGCAATCCAATGGAACACAAGGCTTGTTGCCTATTTACTTGACCTGATGCTTAGTAACTATGCCAGGGCATTGTATTCATGTGGTCGCTGAATACTGTTGTTTCTGCTGGTTGTCTTAATTATTGTGTGTATTTCTGCCATAGGTTGCATGGCTTCTTGCAACACGTGGATCAGCCAATTTGATTTACAGCAAGACAATGACGTCTTATGTTCCTTCTTTCAGGCTACATGCTGAATCTACTACTGAGGTTCCTGCAAAAAAAGAATCTACTGTTGCAGGTATATATTGTTCAATGGGAATTTCATCGTCTTAGAATATTACAGTGCAGGCAGATAGTTGTTGGGGGTTGCAAGGTTAACTGCTCCATCCTTGGACGATGTACTTTGACATCTACGATGGAATCACAAGTTATCACTTTCAACATGCCTTTTTTAAGCCTCTCGGTTATTTCTAATTCTATTGCAACCATAAGCATTTATATTTTTCGGTATACATGAGCTTGCAATTTCTGTTGTAAATCACGATCTTCAAATTATGTGGTATTAATGATTTATTATGTTTTAGATGTCACCAACACCTATTTGGGAAATGCTTACACCATGGTGCAACCAAGAGATGCCAATTATGTGTTGCATCCGCACTTATGCATCGGCCTCTTCGGCTATAGTTAGTCTCTCTCTCTCTCTCTCTCTCTCTCTCTCTCTAGTAGAGATTATTATCACGAGACAGGGAGAAGGAGACCTTACGAATCGCGGAGCCTCGGCAGTAAAAATCCAGGCGATTCCCTTCATGGCTTGCCGGCTCGCCCTCTCCGGGGTACATGTTTACTTTTTTCTTGCGTGTTTTGTTTCAGGCATGATTTTGATTGTTTTCTCTTCAAATCTTTGGAGTTAAGGACTCTTTAGATGCAATCCAATGGAACACAAGGCTTGTTGCCTATTTACTTGACCTGATGCTTAGTAGCTACGCCAAGGCATTGTATTCATGTGGTCGCTGAATACTGTTGTTTCTGCTGGCTGTCTTAATTATTGTGTGTATTTCTGCCATAGGTTTCAAGGCTTCTTGCAACACGTGGATAAACAAATTTGATTTACAGCAAGACAGCGACGTCTTATGTTCCTTCTTTCAGGCTACATGCTGAATCTACTACTGAGGTTCCTGCAAAAAAAGAATCTACTATTGTAGGTCTATATTGTTCGATGGGAATTTCATCGTCTTAGAATATCACAGTGCAGGCAGATAGTTGTTGGGGGTTGCAAGGTTAACTGCTCCATCCATGGACGATGTACTTTGATATCTACAATGGAATCACAAGTTATCACTTTCAACATGCCTTTTTTAAGGCTCTCGGTTATTTCTAATTCTATTGCAACCATAAGCATTTATATTTTTCGGTATACACGAGCTTGCAGTTTCTGTTGTAAATCACGATCTTCAAATTATGTGGTATTAATGATTTATTATGTTTTAAATGTCACCAACACCTATTTGGGAAATGCTTACACCATGGTGCAACCAAGAGATGCCAATTATGTGTTGCATCCGCAGTTATGCATCGGCCTCTCCGGCTATAGTTAGTCTCTCTCTCTCTCTCTCTCTCTCTCTCTCTCTAGTAGAGGTTATTATCGCGAGACAGGGAGAAGCAGACCTTACTAATCGCTGAGCCTCGACAGTAAAAATCCAGGCGATTCCCTTCATGGCTTGCCGGCTCTCCCTCTCCATGGTACATGTTTACTTTTTTCTTGCGTGTTTTGTTTCAGCCATGATTTTGATTGTGTTCTCTTCGAATCTTTGGAGTTAAGGACTCTTTAGATGCAATCCAATGGAACACAAGGCTTGTTGCCTATTTACTTGACCTGATGCTTAGTAACTATGCCAGGGCATTGTATTCATGTGGTCGCTGAATACTGTTGTTTCTGCTGGTTGTCTTAATTATTGTGTGTATTTCTGCCATAGGTTGCATGGCTTCTTGCAACACGTGGATCAGCCAATTTGATTTACAGCAAGACAATGACGTCTTATGTTCCTTCTTTCAGGCTACATGCTGAATCTACTACTGAGGTTCCTGCAAAAAAAGAATCTACTGTTGCAGGTATATATTGTTCAATGGGAATTTCATCGTCTTAGAATATTACAGTGCAGGCAGATAGTTGTTGGGGGTTGCAAGGTTAACTGCTCCATCCATGGACGATGTACTTTGACATCTACGATGGAATCACAAGTTATCACTTTCAACATGCCTTTTTAAGCCTCTCAGTTATTTCTAATTCTATTGCAACCATAAGCATTTATATTTTTCGGTATACATGAGCTTGCAATTTCTGTTGTAAATCACGATCTTCAAATTATGTGGTATTAATGATTTATTATGTTTTAGATGTCACCAACACCTATTTGGGAAATGCTTACACCATGGTGCAACCAAGAGATGCCAATTATGTGTTGCATCCGCACTTATGCATCGGCCTCTTCGGCTATAGTTAGTCTCTCTCTCTCTCTCTCTCTCTCTCTCTAGTAGAGATTATTATCACGAGATAGGGAGAAGGAGACCTTACGAATCGCTGAGCCTCGGCAGTAAAAATCCAGGCGATTCCCTTCATGGCTTGCCGGCTCGCCCTCTCCAGGGTACATGTTTACTTTTTTCTTGCGTGTTTTGTTTCAGGCATGATTTTGATTGTTTTCTCTTCAAATCTTTGGAGTTAAGGACTCTTTAGATGCAATCCAATGGAACACAAGGCTTGTTGCCTATTTACTTGACCTGATGCTTAGTAGCTACGCCAAGGCATTGTATTCATGTGGTCGCTGAATACTGTTGTTTCTGCTGGCTGTCTTAATTATTGTGTGTATTTCTGCCATAGGTTTCAAGGCTTCTTGCAACACGTGGATAAACAAATTTGATTTACAGCAAGACAGCGACGTCTTATGTTCCTTCTTTCAGGCTACATGCTGAATCTACTACTGAGGTTCCTGCAAAAAAAGAATCTACTATTGTAGGTCTATATTGTTCGATGGGAATTTCATCGTCTTAGAATATCACAGTGCAGGCAGATAGTTGTTGGGGGTTGCAAGGTTAACTGCTCCATCCATGGACGATGTACTTTGATATCTACAATGGAATCACAAGTTATCACTTTCAACATGCCTTTTTTAAGGCTCTCGGTTATTTCTAATTCTATTGCAACCATAAGCATTTATATTTTTCGGTATACACGAGCTTGCAGTTTCTGTTGTAAATCACGATCTTCAAATTATGTGGTATTAATGATTTATTATGTTTTAAATGTCACCAACACCTATTTGGGAAATGCTTACACCATGGTGCAACCAAGAGATGCCAATTATGTGTTGCATCCGCAGTTATGCATCGGCCTCTCCGGCTATAGTTAGTCTCTCTCTCTCTCTCTCTCTCTCTCTAGTAGAGGTTATTATCGCGAGACAGGGAGAAGCAGACCTTACTAATCGCTGAGCCTCGACAGTAAAAATCCAGGCGATTCCCTTCATGGCTTGCCGGCTCTCCCTCTCCATGGTACATGTTTACTTTTTTCTTGCGTGTTTTGTTTCAGCCATGATTTTGATTGTGTTCTCTTCGAATCTTTGGAGTTAAGGACTCTTTAGATGCAATCCAATGGAACACAAGGCTTGTTGCCTATTTACTTGACCTGATGCTTAGTAACTATGCCAGGGCATTGTATTCATGTGGTCGCTGAATACTGTTGTTTCTGCTGGTTGTCTTAATTATTGTGTGTATTTCTGCCATAGGTTGCATGGCTTCTTGCAACACGTGGATCAGCCAATTTGATTTACAGCAAGACAATGACGTCTTATGTTCCTTCTTTCAGGCTACATGCTGAATCTACTACTGAGGTTCCTGCAAAAAAAGAATCTACTGTTGCAGGTATATATTGTTCAATGGGAATTTCATCGTCTTAGAATATTACAGTGCAGGCAGATAGTTGTTGGGGGTTGCAAGGTTAACTGCTCCATCCATGGACGATGTACTTTGACATCTACGATGGAATCACAAGTTATCACTTTCAACATGCCTTTTTAAGCCTCTCAGTTATTTCTAATTCTATTGCAACCATAAGCATTTATATTTTTCGGTATACATGAGCTTGCAATTTCTGTTGTAAATCACGATCTTCAAATTATGTGGTATTAATGATTTATTATGTTTTAGATGTCACCAACACCTATTTGGGAAATGCTTACACCATGGTGCAACCAAGAGATGCCAATTATGTGTTGCATCCGCACTTATGCATCGGCCTCTTCGGCTATAGTTAGTCTCTCTCTCTCTCTCTCTCTCTCTCTCTCTCTCTCTCTCTCTCTAGTAGAGATTATTATCACGAGATAGGGAGAAGGAGACCTTACGAATCGCTGAGCCTCGGCAGTAAAAATCCAGGCGATTCCCTTCATGGCTTTCCGGCTCGCCCTCTCCAGGGTACATGTTTACTTTTTTCTTGTGTGTTTTGTTTCAGGCATGATTTTGATTGTTTTCTCTTCAAATCTTTGGAGTTAAGGACTCTTTAGATGCAATCCAATGGAACACAAGGCTTGTTGCCTATTTACTTGACCTGATGCTTAGTAGCTACGCCAAGGCATTGTATTCATGTGGTCGCTGAATACTGTTGTTTCTGCTGGCTGTCTAAATTATTGTGTGTATTTCTGCCATAGGTTTCAAGGCTTCTTGCAACACGTGGATAAACAAATTTGATTTACAGCAAGACAACGACGTCTTATGTTCCTTCTTTCAGGCTACATGCTGAATCTACTACTGAGGTTCCTGCAAAAAAAAGAATCTACTATTGTAGGTCTATATTGTTCGATGGGAATTTCATCGTCTTAGAATATCACAGTGCAGGCAGATAGTTGTTGGGGGTTGCAAGGTTAACTGCTCCATCCATGGACGATGTACTTTGATATCTACAATGGAATCACAAGTTATCACTTTCAACATGCCTTTTTTAAGGCTCTCGGTTATTTCTAATTCTATTGCAACCATAAGCATTTATATTTTTTGGTATACACGAGCTTGCAGTTTCTGTTGTAAATCACGATCTTCAAATTATGTGGTATTACTGATTTATTATGTTTTAAATGTCACCAACACCTATTTGGGAAATGCTTACACCATGGTGCAACCAAGAGATGCCAATTATGTGTTGCATCCGCAGTTATGCATCGGCCTCTCCGGCTATAGTTAGTCTCTCTCTCTCTCTCTCTCTCTCTCTCTCTCTAGTAGAGGTTATTATCGCGAGACAGGGAGAAGCAGACCTTACTAATCGCTGAGCCTCGACAGTAAAAATCCAGGCGATTCCCTTCATGGCTTGCCGGCTCTCCCTCTCCATGGTACATGTTTACTTTTTTCTTGCGTGTTTTGTTTCAGCCATGATTTTGATTGTTTTCTCTTCGAATCTTTGGAGTTAAGGACTCTTTAGATGCAATCCAATGGAACACAAGGCTTGTTGCCTATTTACTTGACCTGATGCTTAGTAAGTATGCCAGGGCATTGTATTCATGTGGTCGCTGAATACTGTTGTTTCTGCTGGTTGTCTTAATTATTGTGTGTATTTCTGCCATAGGTTGCATGTCTTCTTGCAACACGTGGATCAGCCAATTTGATTTACATCAAGACAATGACGTCTTATGTTCCTTCTTTCAGGCTACATGCTGAATCTACTACTGAGGTTCCTGCAAAAAAAGAATCTACTATTGCAGGTATATATTGTTCAATGGGAATTTCATCGTCTTAGAATATTACAGTGCAGGTAGATAGTTGTTGGGGGTTGCAAGGTTAACTGCTCCATCCATGGACGATGTACTTTGACATCTACGATGGAATCACAAGTTATCACTTTCAACATGCCTTTTTTAAGGCTCTCGGTTATTTCTAATTCTATTGCAACCATAAGCATTTATATTTTTCGGTATACATGAGCTTGCAATTTCTGTTGTAAATCACGATCTTCAAATTATGTGGTATTACTGATTTATTATGTTTTAGATGTCACCAACACCTATTTGGGAAATGCTTACACCATGGTGCAACCAAGAGATGCCAATTATGTGTTGCATCCGCACTTATGCATCGGCCTCTTCAGCTATAGTTAGTCTCTCTCTCTCTCTCTCTCTCTCTCTCTCTAGTAGAGATTATTATCACGAGACAGGGAGAAGCAGACCTTACGAATCGCTGAGCCTCGACAGTAAAAATCCAGGCGATTCCCTTCATGGTTTGCCGGCTCGCCCTCTCCAGGGTACATGTTTACTTTTTTCTTGCGTGTTTTGTTTCAGGCATGATCTTGATTGTTTTCTCTTCAAATCTTTGGAGTTAAGGACTCTTTAGATGCAATCCAGTGGAACACAAGGCTTGTTGCCTATTTACTTGACCTGATGCTTAGTAGCTACGCCAAGGCATTGTATTCATGTGGTCGCTGAATACTGTTGTTTCTGCTGGCTGTCTTAATTATTGTGTGTATTTCTGCAATAGGTTTCAAGGCTTCTTGCAACACGTGGATAAACAAATTTGATTTATAGCAAGATAGCGACGTCTTATGTTCCTTCTTTCAGGCTACATGCTGAATCTACTACTGAGGTTCCTGCAAAAAAAAGAATCTACTATTGTAGGTATATATTGTTCAATGGGAATTTCATCGTCTTAGAATATCACAGTGCAGGCAGATAGTTGTTGGGGGTTGCAAGGTTAACTGCTCCATCCATGGACGATGTACTTTGATATCTACAATGGAATCACAAGTTATCACTTTCAACATGCCTTTTTTAAGGCTCTCGGTTATTTCTAATTCTATTGCAACCATAAGCATTTATATTTTTTGGTATACACGAGCTTGCAGTTTCTGTTGTAAATCACGATCTTCAAATTATGTGGTATTACTGATTTATTATGTTTTAAATGTCACCAACACCTATTTGGGAAATGCTTACACCATGGTGCAACCAAGAGATGCCAATTATGTGTTGCATCCGCAGTTATGCATCGGCCTCTCCGGCTATAGTTAGTCTCTCTCTCTCTCTCTCTCTCTCTCTCTCTCTCTAGTAGAGGTTATTATCGCGAGACAGGGAGAAGCAGACCTTACTAATCGCTGAGCCTCGACAGTAAAAATCCAGGCGATTCCCTTCATGGCTTGCCAGCTCTCCCTCTCCATGGTACATGTTTACTTTTTTCTTGCGTGTTTTGTTTCAGCCATGATTTTGATTGTTTTCTCTTCGAATCTTTGGAGTTAAGGACTCTTTAGATGCAATCCAATGGAACACAAGGCTTGTTGCCTATTTACTTGACCTGATGCTTAGTAAGTATGCCAGGGCATTGTATTCATGTGGTCGCTGAATACTGTTGTTTCTGCTGGTTGTCTTAATTATTGTGTGTATTTCTGCCATAGGTTGCATGTCTTCTTGCAACACGTGGATCAGCCAATTTGATTTACATCAAGACAATGACGTCTTATGTTCCTTCTTTCAGGCTACATGCTGAATCTACTACTGAGGTTCCTGCAAAAAAAGAATCTACTATTGCAGGTATATATTGTTCAATGGGAATTTCATCGTCTTAGAATATTACAGTGCAGGTAGATAGTTGTTGGGGGTTCCAAGGTTAACTGCTCCATCCATGGACGATGTACTTTGACATCTACGATGGAATCACAAGTTATCACTTTCAACATGCCTTTTTTAAGGCTCTCGGTTATTTCTAATTCTATTGCAACCATAAGCATTTATATTTTTCGGTATACATGAGCTTGCAATTTCTGTTGTAAATCACGATCTTCAAATTATGTGGTATTACTGATTTATTATGTTTTAGATGTCACCAACACCTATTTGGGAAATGCTTACACCATGGTGCAACCAAGAGATGCCAATTATGTGTTGCATCCGCACTTATGCATCGGCCTCTTCAGCTATAGTTAGTCTCTCTCTCTCTCTCTCTCTAGTAGAGATTATTATCACGAGACAGGGAGAAGCAGACCTTACGAATCGCTGAGCCTCGACAGTAAAAATCCAGGCAATTCCCTTCATGGTTTGCCGGCTCGCCCTCTCCAGGGTACATGTTTACTTTTTTCTTGCGTGTTTTGTTTCAGGCATGATCTTGATTGTTTTCTCTTCAAATCTTTGGAGTTAAGGACTCTTTAGATGCAATCCAGTGGAACACAAGGCTTGTTGCCTATTTACTTGACCTGATGCTTAGTAGCTACGCCAAGGCATTGTATTCATGTGGTCGCTGAATACTGTTGTTTCTGCTGGCTGTCTTAATTATTGTGTGTATTTCTGCCATAGGTTTCAAGGCTTCTTGCAACACGTGGATAAACAAATTTGATTTATAGCAAGATAGCGACGTCTTATGTTCCTTCTTTCAGGCTACATGCTGAATCTACTACTGAGGTTCCTGCAAAAAAAAGAATCTACTATTGTAGGTATATATTGTTCAATGGGAATTTCATCGTCTTAGAATATCACAGTGCAGGCAGATAGTTGTTGGGGGTTGCAAGGTTAACTGCTCCATCCATGGACGATGTACTTTGATATCTACAATGGAATCACAAGTTATCACTTTCAACATGCCTTTTTTAAGGCTCTCGGTTATTTCTAATTCTATTGCAACCATAAGCATTTATATTTTTTGGTATACACGAGCTTGCAGTTTCTGTTGTAAATCACGATCTTCAAATTATGTGGTATTACTGATTTATTTTGTTTTAAATGTCACCAACACCTATTTGGGAAATGCTTACACCATGGTGCAACCAAGAGATGCCAATTATGTGTCGCATCCGCAGTTATGCATCGGCCTCTCCGGCTATAGTTAGTCTCTCTCTCTCTCTCTCTCTCTCTCTCTCTCTCTTTAGTAGAGGTTATTATCGCGAGACAGGGAGAAGCAGACCATACTAATCGCTGAGCCTCGACAGTAAAAATCCAGGCGATTCCCTTCATGGCTTGCCGGCTCTCCCTCTCCATGGTAGATGTTTACTTTTTTCTTGCGTGTTTTGTTTCAGCCATGATTTTGATTGTTTTCTCTTCGAATCTTTGGAGTTAAGGACTCTTTAGATGCAATCCAATGAAACACAAGGCTTGTTGCCTATTTACTTGACCTGATGCTTAGTAACTATGCCAGGGCATTGTATTCATGTTGTCGCTGAATACTGTTGTTTCTGCTGGTTGTCTTAATTATTGTGTGTATTTCTGCCATAGGTTGCATGGCTTCTTGCAACACATGGATTAGCCAATTTGATTTACAGCAAGACAATGACGTCTTATGTAACTTCTTTCAGGCTACATGCTGAATCTACTACTAAGGTTCCTGCAAAAAAAGAATCTACTATTGCAGGTATATATTGTTCAATGGGAATTTCATCGTCTTAGAATATTACAGTGTAGGCAGATAGTTGTTGGGGGTTGCAAGGTTAACTGCTCCATCCATGGACGATGTACTTTGACATCTATGATGGAATAACAAGTTATCACTTTCAACATGCCTTTTTTAAGGCTCTCGGTTATTTCTAATTCTATTGCAACCATAAGCATTTATATTTTTCGGTATACATGAGCTTGCAATTTCTGTTGTAAATCACGATCTTCAAATTATGTGGTATTACCGATTTATTATGTTTTAGATGTCACCAACACCTATTTGGGAAATGCTTACACCATGGTGCAACCAAGAGATGCCAATTATGTGTTGCATCCGCACTTATGCATCGACCTCTTCAGCTATAGTTAGTCTCTCTTTCTCTCTCTCTCTCTCTCTCTCTCTCTAGTAGAGATTATTATCACGAGACAGGGAGAAGCATACCTTACTAATCGCTGAGCCTCGACAGTAAAAATCCAGGCGATTCCCTTCATGGCTTGCCGGCTCGCCCTCTCCAGGGTACATGTTTACTTTTTTCTTGCGTGTTTTGTTTCAGGCATGATTTTGATTGTTTTCTCTTCAAACCTTTGGAGTTAAGGACTCTTTAGATGCAATCCAGTGGAACACAAGGCTTGTTGCCTATTTACTTGACCTGATGCTTAGTAGCTACGCCAAGGCATTGTATTCATGTGGTCGTTGAATACTGTTGTTTCTGCTGGCTGTCTTAATTATTGTGTGTATTTCTGCCATAGGTTTCAAGGCTTCTTGCAACACATGGATACACAAATTTGAATTACAGCAAGACAGCGACGTCTTATGTTCCGTCTTTCAGGCTACATGCTGAATCTACTACTGAGGTTCCTGCAAAAAAAGAATCTACTATTGTAGGTATATATTGTTCAATGGGAATTTCATCGTCTTAGAATATCACAGTGCAGGCAGATAGTTGTTGGGGGTTGCAAGGTTAACTGCTCCATCCATGGACGATGTACTTTGATATCTACAATGGAATCACAAGTTATCACTTTCAACATGCCTTTTTTAAGGCTCTCGGTTATTTCTAATTCTATTGCAACCATAAGCATTTATATTTTTTGGTATACACGAGCTTGCAGTTTCTGTTGTAAATCACGATCTTCAAATTATGTGGTATTACTGATTTATTTTGTTTTAAATGTCACCAACACCTATTTGGGAAATGCTTACACCATGGTGCAACCAAGAGATGCCAATTATGTGTTGCATCCGCAGTTATGCATCGGCCTCTCCGGCTATAGTTAGTCTCTCTCTCTCTCTCGCTCTCTCTCTCTCTCTCTCTCGCTCTCTCTCTCTAGTAGAGATTATTATCGCGAGACAGGGAGAAGCAGACCTTACGAATCGCTGAGCCTCGACAGTAAAAATCCAGGCGATTCCCTTCATGGCTTGCCGGCTCGCCCTCTCCAGGGTACAAGTTTACTCTTTTCTTGTGTGTTTTGTTTCAGCCATGATTTTGATTGTTTTCTCTTCGAATCTTTGGAGATAAGGACTCTTTAGATGCAATCCAATGGAACACAAGGCTTGTTGCCTATTTACTTGACCTGATGCTTAGTAACTATGCCAGGGCATTGTATTCATGTGGTCGCTGAATACTGTTGTTTCTGCTGGTTGTCTTAATTATTGTGTGTATTTCTGCCATAGGTTGCATGGCTTCTTGCAACATGTGGATCAGCCAATTTGATTTACAGCAAGACAGCGACGTCTTATGTTCCTTCTTTCAGGCTACATGCTGAATCTACTACTGAGGTTCCTGCAAAAAAAGAATCTACTATTGCAGGTATATATTTTTCAATGGGAATTTCATCGTCTTATAATATTACAGTGCAGGCAGATAGTTGTTGGGGGTTGCAAGGTTAACTGCTCCATCCATGGACGATGTACTTTGACATCTACAATGGAATCACAAGTTATCACTTTCAACATGCCTTTTTTAAGGCTCTCGGTTATTTCTAATTCTATTACAACCATAAGCATTTATATTTTTTGGTATACATGAGCTTGCAATTTCTGTTGTAAATCACGATCTTCAAATTATGTGGTATTACTGATTTATTATGTTTTAAATGTCACCAACACCTATTTGGGAAATGCTTACACCATGGTGCAACCAAGAGATGCCAATTATCTGTTGCATCCGCAGTTATGCATCGGCCTCTCCGGCTATAGTTAGTCTCTCTCTCTCTCTCTCTCTCTCTCTCTCTAGTAGAGGTTATTATCGCGAGACAGGGAGAAGCAGACCTTACTAATCGCTGAGCCTCGACAGTAAAAATCCAGGCGATTCCCTTCATGGCTTGCCGGCTCGCCCTCTCCATGGTACATGTTTACTTTTTTCTTGCGTGTTTTGTTTCATCCATGATTTTGATTGTTTTCTCTTCGAATCTTTGGAGTTAAGGACTCTTTAGATGCAATCCAATGGAACACAAGGCTTGTTGCCTATTTACTTGACCTGATGCTTAGTAACTATGCCAGGGCATTGTATTCATGTGGTCGCTGAATACTGTTGTTTCTGCTGGCTGTCTTAATTATTGTGTGTATTTCTGCCATAGGTTGCATGGCTTCTTGCAACACATGGATAAACAAATTTGATTTACAGCAAGACAATGACGTCTTATGTTCCGTCTTTCAGGCTACATGCTGAATCTACTACTGAGGTTCCTGTAAAAAAAGAATCTACTATTGTAGGTATATATTGTTCAATGGGAATTTCATTGTCTTAGAATATCACAGTGCAGGCAGATAGTTGTTGGGGTTGCAAGGTTAACTGCTCCATCCATGGACGATGTACTTTGATATCTACAATGGAATCACAAGTTATCACTTTCAACATGCCTTTTTTAAGGCTCTCGGTTATTTCTAATTCTATTGCAACCATAAGCATTTATATTTTTTGGTATACACGAGCTTGCAGTTTCTGTTGTAAATCACGATCTTCAAATTATGTGGTATTACTGATTTATTTTGTTTTAAATGTCACCAAAACCTATTTGGGAAATGCTTACACCATGGTGCAACCAAGAGATGCCAATTATGTGTTGCATCCGCAGTTATGCATCGGCCTCTCCGGCTATAGTTAGTCTCTCTCTCTCTCTTTCCCGCTCTCTCTCTCTCTCTCTCGCTCTCTCTCTCTCTCTAATAGAGATTATTATCGCGAGAGAGGGAGAAGCAGACCTTACGAATCGCTGAGCCTCGACAGTAAAAATCCAGGCGATTCCGTTCATGGCTTGCCGGCTCGCCCTCTCCAGGGTACATGTTTACTTTTTTCTTGCGTGTTTTGTTTCAGCCATGATTTTGATTGTTTTCTCTTCGAATCTTTGGAGATAAGGACTCTTTAGATGCAATCCAATGGAACACAAGGCTTGTTGCCTATTTACTTGACCTGATGCTTAGTAACTATGCCAGGGCATTGTATTCATGTGGTCGCTGAATACTGTTGTTTCTGCTGGTTGTCTTAATTATTGTGTGTATTTCTGCCATAGGTTGCATGGCTTCTTGCAACACGTGGATCAACCAATTTGATTTACAGCGAGACAGCGACGTCTTATATTCCTTCTTTCAGGCTACATGCTGAATCTACTACTGAGGTTCCTGCAAAAAAAGAATCTACTATTGCAGGTACAAATTGTTCAATGGGAATTTCATCGTCTTAGAATATTACAGTGCAGGCAGATAGTTGTTGGGGGTTGCAAGGTTAACTGCTCCATCCATGGACGATGTACTTTGACATCTACAATGGAATCACAAGTTATCACTTTCAACATGCCTTTTTTAAGGCTCTCGGTTATTTCTAATTCTATTACAACCATAAGCATTTATATTTTTTGGTATACATGAGCTTGCAATTTCTGTTGTAAATCACGATCTTCAAATTATGTGGTATTACTGATTTATTATGTTTTAAATGTCACCAACACCAATTTGGGAAATGCTTACACCATGGTGCAACCAAGAGATGCCAATTATCTGTTGCATCCGCAGTTATGCATCGGCCTCTCCGGCTATAGTTAGTCTCTCTCTCTCTCTCTCTCTCTCTCTCTCTCTCTCTCTCTCTCTAGTAGAGGTTATTATCGCGAGACAGGGAGAAGCAGACCTTACTAATCGCTGAGCCTCGACAGTAAAAATCCAGGCGATTCCCTTCATGGCTTGCCGGCTCGCCCTCTCCATGGTACATGTTTACTTTTTTCTTGCGTGTTTTGTTTCATCCATGATTTTGATTGTTTTCTCTTCGAATCTTTGGAGTTAAGGACTCTTTAGATGCAATCCAATGGAACACAAGGCTTGTTGCCTATTTACTTGACCTGATGCTTAGTAACTATGCCAGGGCATTGTATTCATGTGGTCGCTGAATACTGTTGTTTCTGCTGGCTGTCTTAATTATTGTGTGTATTTCTGCCATAGGTTGCTTGGCTTCTTGCAACACGTGGATAAACAAATTTGATTTACAGCAAGACAATGACATCTTATGTTCCGTCTTTCAGGCTACATGCTGAATCTACTACTGAGGTTCCTGTAAAAAAAGAATCTACTATTGTAGGTATATATTGTTCAATGGGAATTTTATTGTCTTAGAATATCACAGTGCAGGCAGATAGTTGTTGGGGGTTGCAAGGTTAACTGCTCCATCCATGGACGATGTACTTTGATATCTACAATGGAATCACAAGTTATCACTTTCAACATGCCTTTTTTAAGGCTCTCGGTTATTTCTAATTCTATTGCAACCATAAGCATTTATATTTTTTGGTATACACGAGCTTGCAGTTTCTGTTGTAAATCACGATCTTCAAATTATGTGGTATTACTGATTTATTTTGTTTTAAATGTCACCAAAACCTATTTGGGAAATGCTTACACCATGGTGCAACCAAGAGATGCCAATTATGTGTTGCATCCGCAGTTATGCATCGGCCTCTCCGGCTATAGTTAGTCTCTCTCTCTCTCTTTCCCGCTCTCTCTCTCTCTCTCTCGCTCTCTCTCTCTCTCTAATAGAGATTATTATCGCGAGAGAGGGAGAAGCAGACCTTACGAATCGCTGAGCCTCGACAGTAAAAATCCAGGCGATTCCGTTCATGGCTTGCCGGCTCGCCCTCTCCAGGGTACATGTTTACTTTTTTCTTGCGTGTTTTGTTTCAGCCATGATTTTGATTGTTTTCTCTTCGAATCTTTGGAGATAAGGACTCTTTAGATGCAATCCAATGGAACACAAGGCTTGTTGCCTATTTACTTGACCTGATGCTTAGTAACTATGCCAGGGCATTGTATTCATGTGGTCGCTGAATACTGTTGTTTCTGCTGGTTGTCTTAATTATTGTGTGTATTTCTGCCATAGGTTGCATGGCTTCTTGCAACACGTGGATCAACCAATTTGATTTACAGCGAGACAACGACGTCTTATGTTCCTTCTTTCAGGCTACATGCTGAATCTACTACTGAGGTTCCTGCAAAAAAAGAATCTACTATTGCAGGTACAAATTGTTCAATGGGAATTTCATCGTCTTAGAATATTACAGTGCAGGCAGATAGTTGTTGGGGGTTGCAAGGTTAACTACTCCATCCATGGACGATGTACTTTGACATCTACGATGGAATCACAAGTTATCACTTTCAACATGCCTTTTTTAAGGCTCTCGGTTATCTCTAATTCTATTGCAACCATAAGCATTTATATTTTTCGGTATACATGAGCTTGCAATTTCTGTTGTAAATCACGATCTTCAAATTATGTGGTATTACTGATTTATTATGTTTTAGATGTCACCAACACCTATTTGGGAAATGCTTAGACCATGGTGCAACCAAGAGATGCCAATTATGTGTTGCATCCGCAGTTATACATCGGCCTCTTCGGCTATAGTTAGTCTCTCTCTCTCTCTCTCTCTCTCTCTCTCTCTCTAGTAGAGATTATTATCGCGAGACAGGGAGAAGCAGACCTTACGAATCGCTGAGCCTCGACAGTAAAAATCCAGGCGATTCCCTTCATGGCTTGCCGGCTCGCCCTCTCCAGGGTACATGTTTACTTTTTTCCTGCGTGTTTTGTTTCAGGCATGATTTTGATTGTTTTCTCTTTGAATCTTTGGAGTTAAGGACTCTTTAGATGCAATCCAATGGAACACAAGGCATGTTGCCTATTTACTTGACCTGATGCTTAGTAGCTACGCCAAGGCATTGTATTCATTTGGTCGCTTAATACTGTTGTTTCTGCTGACTGTCTTAATTATTGTGTGTATTTCTGCCATAGGTTTCAAGGCTTCTTGCAACACGTGGATAAGCAAATTTGATTTACAACAAGAAATCGACGTCTTATGTTCCTTCTTTCAGGCTACATGCTGAATCTACTACTGAGGTTCCTGCAAAAAAAGGATCTACTATTGTAGGTATATATTCTTCAATGGGAATTTCATCGTCTTAGAATATTACAGTGCAGGCAGATAGTTGTTGGGGGTTGCAAGGTTAACTGTTCCATCCATGTACGATGTACTTTGATATCTACAATGGAATCACAAGTTATCACTTTCAACATGCCTTTTTTAAGGCTCTCGGTTATTTCTAATTCTATTGCAACCATAAGCATTTATATTTTTCGGTATACATGAGCTTGCAATTTCTGTTGTAAATCACGATCTTCAAATTATGTGGTATTACTGATTTATTATGTTTTAAATGTCACCAACACCTATTTGGGAAATGCTTACACCATGGTGCAACCAAGAGATGCCAATTATGTGTTGCATCAACAGTTTTGCATCGGCCTCTCCGGCTATAGTTAGTCTCTCTCTCTCTCTCTCTCCCGCTCTCTCTCTAGTAGAGATTATTATCGCGAGACAGGGAGAAGCAGACCTTATGAATCGCTGAGCCTCGACACTAAAAATCCAGGCGATTCCCTTCATGGCTTGCCGGCTATCCCTCTCCAGGGTACATGTTTACTTTTTTCTTGCGTGTTTTGTTTTAGCCATGATTTTGATTGTTTTCTCTTTGAATCTTTGGAGTTAAGGACTCTTTAGATGCAATCCAATGGAACACAAGGCTTGTTGCCTATTTACTTGACCTAATGCTTAGTAGCTACGCCAAGGCATTCTATTCATGTGGTCGCTGAATACTATTGTTTCTGCTGGCTGTCTTAATTATTGTGTGTATTTTTGCCATAGGTTGCAAGGCTTCTCGCAACACGTGGAGCAGCAAATTTGATTTACAGCAAGATAGCGACGTCTTATGTTCCTTCTTTCAGGCTACATGCTGAATCTACTACTGAGATTCCTGCAAAAAAAGAATCTACTATTGCAGGTATATATTGTTCAATGGGAATTTCATCATCTTAGAATATTACAGTGCAGGCAGATAGTTGTTGGGGGTTGCAAGGTTAACTGCTCCATCCATGGATGATGTACTTTGACACCTACAATGGAATCACAAGTTATCACTTTCAACACGCCTTTCTAAGGCTCTCGGTTATTTCTAATTCTATTGCACCCATAAGCATTTATATTTTTCGGTATACATGAGCTTGCAATTTCTGTTGTAAATCACGATCTTCAAATTATGTGGTATTACTGATTTATTATGTTTTAAATGTCACCAACACCAATTTGGGAAATGCTTACACCATGGTGCAACCAAGAGATGCCAATTATGTGTTGCATCCAGAGTTATGCATCGGCCTCTCCGGCTATAGTTAATCTCTCTCTCTCTCTCTCTCTCTCTCTCTCTCTAGTAGAGATTATTATCGCGAGACAGGGAGAAGCAGACCTTACAAACCGCTGAGCCTCGACTGTAAAAATCCAGGCGATTCCCTTCTTGGCTTGCCGGCTCGCCCTCTCTAGGGTACATGTTTACTTTTTTCTTGCGTGTTTTGTTTCAGGCATGATTTTCATTGTTTTCTCGTCGAATCTTTGGAGTTAAGGACTCTTTAGATGCAATCCAATGGAACACAAGGCTTGTTGCCTATTTACTTGACCTGATGCTTAGTAGCTACGCCAAGGCATTGTATTCATGTGGTCGCTGAATACTGTTATTTCTGCTGGTTGTCTTAATTATTGTGTGTATTTCTACCATAGGTTGCAAGGCTTCTTGCAACACGTGGATTAGCAAATTTGATTTACAGCAAGACAGCAACGTCTTATGTTCCTTCTTTCAGGCTACATGCTGAATCTACTACTGAGGTTCCTGCAAAAAAAGAATCTACTATCGCAGGTATATATTGTTCAATGGGAATTTCATCGGCTTAGAATATTACAGTGCAGGCAGATAGTTGTTGGGAGTTGCAAGGTTAACTGCTCCATCCATGGACGTTGTACTTTGATATCTACAATGGAATCACAAGTTATCACTTTCAATATGCCTTTTTTAAGGCTCTCGGTTATTTCTAATTCTATTGCAACCATAGGCATTTATATTTTTCGGTATACATGAGCTTGCAGTTTCTGTTGTAAATCACGATCTTAAAATTATGTGGTATTTCTGATTTATTATGTTTTAAATGTCACCAACACCTATTTGGGAAAAGCTTACACCATGGTGCAACCAAGAGATGCCAATTATCTGTTGCATCCGCAGTTATGCATCGGCCTCTCCGGCTATAGTTAGTCTCTCTCTCTCACTCTCTCTCTCTCTCCCTCTAGTAGAGGTTATTATCACGAGACAGGGAGCAGCAGACCTTACGAATCGCTGAGCCTCGACAGTAAAAATCCAGGCGATTCCCTTCATGGCTTGCCGGCTCGCCCTCTCCAGGGTACAAGTTTACTTTTTTCTTGTGTGTTTTGTTTCAGCCATGATTTTGATTGTTTTCTCTTCGAATCTTTGGAGATAAGGACTCTTTAGATGCAATCCAATGGAACACAAGGCTTGTTGCCTATTTACTTGACCTGATGCTTAGTAACTATGCCAGGGCATTGTATTCATGTGGTCGCTGAATACTGTTGTTTCTGCTGGTTGTCTTAATTATTGTGTGTATTTCTGCCATAGGTTGCATGGCTTCTTGCAACATGTGGATCAGCCAATTTGATTTACAGCAAGACAGCGACGTCTTATGTTCCTTCTTTCAGGCTACATGCTGAATCTACTACTGAGGTTCCTGCAAAAAAAGAATCTACTATTGCAGGTATATATTGTTCAATGGGAATTTCATCGTCTTATAATATTACAGTGCAGGCAGATAGTTGTTGGGGGTTGCAAGGTTAACTGCTCCATCCATGGACGATGTACTTTGACATCTACAATGGAATCACAAGTTATCACTTTCAACATGCCTTTTTTAAGGCTCTCGGTTATTTCTAATTCTATTACAACCATAAGCATTTATATTTTTTGGTGTACATGAGCTTGCAATTTCTGTTGTAAATCACGATCTTCAAATTATGTGGTATTACTGATTTATTATGTTTTAAATGTCACCAGCACCTATTTGGGAAATGCTTACACCATGGTGCAACCAAGAGATGCCAATTATCTGTTGCATCCGCAGTTATGCATCGGCCTCTCCGGCTATAGTTAGTCTCTCTGTCTCTCTCTCTCTCTCTCTCTCTCTCTCTCTCTAGTAGAGGTTATTATCGCGAGACAGGGAGAAGCAGACCTTACTAATCGCTGAGCCTCGACAGTAAAAATCCAGGCGATTCCCTTCATGGCTTGCCGGCTCGCCCTCTCCATGGTACATGTTTACTTTTTTCTTGCGTGTTTTGTTTCATCCATGATTTTGATTGTTTTCTCTTTGAATCTTTGGAGTTAAGGACTCTTTAGATGCAATCCAATGGAACACAAGGCTTGTTGCCTATTTACTTGACCTGATGCTTAGTAACTATGCCAGGGCATTGTATTCATGTGGTCGCTGAATACTGTTGTTTCTGCTGGCTGTCTTAATTATTGTGTGTATTTCTGCCATAGGTTGCATGGCTTCTTGCAACACGTGGATAAACAAATTTGATTTACAGCAAGACAATGACGTCTTATGTTCCTTCTTTCAGGCTACATGCTGAATCTACTACTGAGGTTCCTGCAAAAATAGAATCTACTATTGTAGGTATATATTGTTCAATGGGAATTTCATTGTCTTAGAATATCACAGTGCAGGCAGATAGTTGTTGGGGGTTGCAAGGTTAACTGCTCCATCCATGGACGATGTACTTTGATATCTACAATGGAATCACAAGTTATCACTTTCAACATGCCTTTTTTAAGGCTCTCGGTTATTTCTAATTCTATTGCAACCATAAGCATTTATATTTTTTGGTATACACGAGCTTGCAGTTTCTGTTGTAAATCACGATCTTCAAATTATGTGGTATTACTGATTTATTTTGTTTTAAATGTCAACCAAACCTATTTGGGAAATGCTTACACCATGGTGCAACCAAGAGATGCCAATTATGTGTTGCATCCGCAGTTATGCATCGGCCTCTCCGGCTATAGTTAGTCTCTCTCTCTCTCTTTCCCGCTCTCTCTCTCTCTCTCTCGCTCTCTCTCTCTCTCTCTCTCTAATAGAGATTATTATCGCGAGACAGGGAGAAGCAGACCTTACGAATCGCTGAGCCTCGACAGTAAAAATCCAGGCGATTCCGTTCATGGCTTGCCGGCTCGCCCTCTCCAGGGTACATGTTTACTTTTTTCTTGCGTGTTTTGTTTCAGCCATGATTTTGATTGTTTTCTCTTCGAATCTTTGGAGATAAGGACTCTTTAGATGCAATCCAATGGAACACAAGGCTTGTTGCCTATTTACTTGACCTGATGCTTAGTAACTATGCCAGGGCATTGTATTCATGTGGTCGCTGAATACTGTTGTTTCTGCTGGTTGTCTTAATTATTGTGTGTATTTCTGCCATAGGTTGCATGGCTTCTTGCAACACGTGGATCAACCAATTTGATTTACAGCAAGACAGCGACGTCTTATGTTCCTTCTTTCAGGCTACATGCTGAATCTACTACTGAGGTTCCTGCAAAAAAAGAATCTACGATTGCAGGTACAAATTGTTCAATGGGAATTAAATCGTCTTAGAATATTACAGTGCAGGCAGATAGTTGTTGGGGGTTGCAAGGTTAACTACTCCATCCATGGACGATGTACTTTGACATCTACGATGGAATCACAAGTTATCACTTTCAACATGCCTTTTTTAAGGCTCTCGGTTATCTCTAATTCTATTGCAACCATAAGCATTTATATTTTTCGGTATACATGAGCTTGCAATTTCTGTTGTAAATCACGATCTTCAAATTATGTGGTATTACTGATTTATTATGTTTTAGATGTCACCAACACCTATTTGGGAAATGCTTAGACCATGGTGCAACCAAGAGATGCCAATTATGTGTTGCATCCGCAGTTATGCATCGGCCTCTTCGGCTATAGTTAGTCTCTCTCTCTCTCTCTCTCTCTCTCTCTCTCTCTAGTAGAGATTATTATCGCGAGACAGGGAGAAGCAGACCTTACGAATCGCTGAGCCTCGACAGTAAAAATCCAGGCGATTCCCTTCATGGCTTGCCGGCTCGCCCTCTCCAGGGTACATGTTTACTTTTTTCTTGCGTGTTTTGTTTCAGGCATGATTTTGATTGTTTTCTCTTCGAATCTTTGGAGTTAAGGACTCTTTAGATGCAATCCAATGGAACACAAGGCATGTTGCCTATTTACTTGACCTGATGCTTAGTAGCTACGCCAAGGCATTGTATTCATTTGGTCGCTTAATACTGTTGTTTCTGCTGACTGTCTTAATTATTGTGTGTATTTCTGCCATAGGTTTCAAGGCTTCTTGGAACACATGGATAAGCAAATTTGATTTACAACAAGACATCGACGTCTTATGTTCCTTCTTTCAGGCTACATGCTGAATCTACTACTGAGGTTCCTGCAAAAAAGGATCTACTATTGTAGGTATATATTCTTCAATGGGAATTTCATCGTCTTAGAATATTACAGTGCAGGCAGATAGTTGTTGGGGGTTGCAAGGTTAACTGTTCCATCCATGTACGATGTACTTTGATATCTACAATGGAATCACAAGTTATCACTTTCAACATGCCTTTTTTAAGGCTCTCGGTTATTTCTAATTCTATTGCAACCATAAGCATTTATATTTTTCGGTATACATGAGCTTGCAATTTCTGTTGTAAATCACGATCTTCAAATTATGTGGTATTACTGATTTATTATGTTTTAAATGTCACCAACACCTATTTGGGAAATGCTTACACCATGGTGCAACCAAGAGATGCCAATTATGTGTTGCATCCACAGTTTTGCATCGGCCTCTCCGGCTATAGTTAGTCTCTCTCTCTCTCTCTCACTCTCTCTCTCTCTCTCTCTCTAGTAGAGATTATTATCGCGAGACAGGGAGAAGTAGACCTTATGAATCGCTGAGCCTCGACACTAAAAATCCAGGCGATTCCCTTCATGGCTTGCCGGCTAGCCCTCTCCAGGGTACATGTTTACTTTTTTCTTGCGTGTTTTGTTTCAGCCATGATTTTGATTGTTTTCTCTTCGAATCTTTGGAGTTAAGGACTCTTTAGCTGCAATCCAATGGAACACAAGGCTTGTTTCCTATTTACTTGACCTGATGCTTAGTAGCTACGCCAAGGCATTCTATTCATGTGGTCGCTGAATACTATTGTTTCTGTTGGCTGTCTTAATTATTGTGTGTATTTTTGCCATAGGTTGCAAGGCTTCTCGCAACACGTGGAGCAGCAAATTTGATTTACAGCAAGATAGCGACGTCTTATGTTCCTTCTTTCAGGCTACATGCTGAATCTACTACTGAGATTCCTGCAAAAAAAGAATCTACTATTGCAGGTATATATTGTTCAATGGGAATTTCATCGTCTTAGAATATTACAGTGCAGGCAGATAGTTGTTGGGGGTTGCAAGGTTAACTGCTCCATCCTTGGATGATGTACTTTGACACCTACAATGGAATCACAAGTTATCACTTTCAACACGCCTTTCTAAGGCTCTCGGTTATTTCTAATTCTATTGCAACCATAAGCATTTATATTTTTCGGTATACATGAGCTTGCAATTTCTGTTGTAAATCACGATCTTCAAATTATGTGGTATTACTGATTTATTATGTTTTAAATGTCACCAACACCAATTTGGGAAATGCTTACACCATGGTGCAACCAAGAGATGCCAATTATGTGTTGCATCCAGAGTTATGCATCGGCCTCTCCGGCTATAGTTAATCTCTCTCTCTCTCTCTCTCTCTCTCTCTCTCTCTAGTAGAGATTATTATCGCGAGACAGGGAGAAGCAGACCTTACAAACCGCTGAGCCTCGACTGTAAAAATCCAGGCGATTCCCTTATTGGCTTGCCGGCTCGCCCTCTCTAGGGTACATGTTTACTTTTTTCTCGCGTGTTTTGTTTCAGGCATGATTTTGATTGTTTTCTCGTCGAATCTTTGGAGTTAAGGACTCTTTAGATGCAATCCAATGGAACACAAGGCTTGTTGCCTATTTACTTGACCTGATGCTTAGTATCTACGCCAAGGCATTGTATTCATGTGGTCGCTGAATACTGTTATTTCTGCTGGCTGTCTTAATTATTGTGTGTATTTCTACGATAGGTTGCAAGGCTTCTTGCAACACGTGGATTAGCAAATTTGATTTACAGCAAGACAGCGACGTCTTATGTTCCTTCTTTCAGGCTACATGCTGAATCTACTACTGAGGTTCCTGCAAAAAAAGAATCTACTATTGCAGCTATATATTGTTCAATGGGAATTTCATCGTCTTAGAATATTACAGTGCAGGCAGATAGTTGTTGGGAGTTGCAAGGTTAACTGCTCCATCCATGGACGTTGTACTTTGATATCTACAATGGAATCACAAGTTATCACTTTCAATATGCCTTTTTTAAGTCTCTCGGTTATTTCTAATTCTATTGCAACCATAGGCATTTATATTTTTCGGTATACATGAGCTTGCAGTTTCTGTTGTAAATCACGATCTTAAAATTATGTGGTATTACTGATTTATTATGTTTTAAATGTCACCAACACCTATTTGGGAAAAGCTTACACCATGGTGCAACCAAGAGATGCCAATTATCTGTTGCATCCGCAGTTATGCATCGGCCTCTCCGGCTATAGTTAGTCTCTCTCTCTCACTCTCTCTCTCTCTCTCTCCCTCTTGTAGAGGTTATTATCACGAGACAGGGAGCAGCAGACCTTACGAATCGCTGAGCCTCGACAGTAAAAACCCAGGCGATTCCCTTCATGGCTTGCCTGCTTGCCCTCTCCAGGGTACATGTTTACTTTTTTCTTGCGTGTTTTGTTTCAGGCATGATTTTGATTGTTTTGTCTTCAAATCTTTGGAGTTAAGGACTCTTTAGATGCAATCCAGTGGAACACAAGGCTTGTTGCCTATTTACTTGACCTGATGCTTAGTAGCTACGCCAAGGCATTGTATTCATGTGGTCGCTGAATACTGTTGTTTCTGCTGGCTGTCTTATTATTGTGTGTATTTCTGCCATAGGTTACAAGGCTTCTTGCAACACGTGGATCAGCAAATTTGATTTACAGCAAGACAGCGACGTCTTATGTTCCTTCTTTCAGGCTACATGTTGAATCTACTACTGAGGTTCCTGTAAAAAAGAATCTACTATTGCAGGTATATATTTTTCAATGGGAATTTCACCGTCTTAGAATATTACAGTGCAGACAGATAGTTGTTGGGGGTTGCAAGGTTAACTGCTCCATCCATGGACGATGTACTTTGACATCTACAATGGAATCACAAGTTATCACTTTCAACATGCCTTTTTTAAGGCTCTCGGTTATTTCTAATTCTATTGCAACCATAAGCATTTATATTTTTTGGTATACATGAGCTTGCAATTTCTGTTGTAAATCACGATCTTCAAATTATGTGGTATTACTGTTTTATTATGTTTTAAATGTCACCAGCACCTATTTGGGAAATGCTTACACCATGGTGCAACCAAGAGATGCCAATTATGTGTTGCATCTGTAGTTATGCATCGGCCTCTCCGGCTATAGTTAGACTCTCTCTCCCTCTCTTTCTCTCTCTCTCTCTAGTAGAGATTATTATCGAGAGACAGGGAGAAGCAGACCTTACGAATCGCTGAGCCTCGACAGTAAAAATCCAGGCGATTCCCTTCATGGCTTGCCGGCTCGCCCTCTCCAGGGTACATGTTTACATTTTTCTTGCGTGTTTTGTTTCAGGCATGATTTTGATTGTTTTCTCTTCAAATCTTTGGAGTTAAGGACTCTTTAGATGCAATCCAATAGAACACAAGGCTTGTTGCCTATTTACTTGACCTGATGCTTAGTAGCTACGCCAAGGCATTGTATTCATGTGGTCGCTGAATACTGTTGTTTCTGCTGGCTGTCTTAATTATTGTGTGTATTTCTAACATAGGTTTCAAGGCTTCTTGCAACACGTGGATCAACAAATTTGATTTACAGCAAGACAGGGACGTCTTATGTTCCTTCTTTTAGGCTACATGCTGAATCTACTACTGAGGTTCCTGCAAAAAGAAGAATCTACTATTGCAGGTATATATTGTTCAATGGGAATTTCATCGTCTTAGAATATTATAGTGCAGGCAGATAGTTGTTGGGGGTTGCAAGGTTAACTACTCCATCCATGGACGATGTACTTTGATATCTACAATGGAATCACAAGTTATCACTTTCAACATGCCTTTTTTAAGGCTCTCGGTTATTTCTAATTCTATTGCAACCATAAGCATTTATATTTTTCGGTATACATGAGCTTGCAATTTCTGTTGTAAATCACGATCTTCAAATTATGTGGTATTACTGATTTATTATGTTTTAAATGTCACCAACACCTATTTGGGAAATGCTTACACCATGGTGCAACCAAGAGATGCCAATTATGTGTTGCATCCACAGTTTTGCATCGGCCTCTCCGGCTATAGTTAGTATCTCTCTCTCTCTCGCGCTCTCTCTCTCTCTCTCTCTCTAGTAGAGATTATTATCGCGAGACAGGGAGAAGTAGACCTTATGAATCGCTGAGCCTCGACACTAAAAATCCAGGCGATTCCCTTCATGGCTTGCCGGCTAGCCCTCTCCAGGGTACATGTTTACTTTTTTCTTGCGTGTTTTGTTTCAGCCATGATTTTGATTGTTTTCTCTTCGAATCTTTGGAGTTAAGGACTCTTTAGATGCAATCCAATGGAACACAAGGCTTGTTGCCTATTTACTTGACCTGATGCTTAGTAGCTACGCCAAGGCATTCTATTCATGTGGTCGCTGAATACTATTGTTTCTGCTGGCTGTCTTAATTATTGTGTGTATTTTTGCCATAGGTTGCAAGGCTTCTCGCAACACGTGGAGCAGCAAATTTGATTTACAGCAAGATAGCGACGTCTTATGTTCCTTCTTTCAGGCTACATGCTGAATCTACTACTGAGATTCCTGCAAAAAAAGAATCTACTATTGCAGGTATATATTGTTCAATGGGAATTTCATCATCTTAGAATATTACAGTGCAGGCAGATAATTGTTGGGGGTTGGAAGGTTAACTGCTCCATCCATGGATGATGTACTTTGACACCTACAATGGAATCACAAGTTATCACTTTCAACACGCCTTTCTAAGGCTCTCGGTTATTTCTAATTCTATTGCAACCATAAGCATTTATATTTTTCGGTATACATGAGCTTGCAATTTCTGTTGTGAATCACGATCTTCAAATTATGTGGTATTACTGATTTATTATGTTTTAAATGTCACCAACACCAATTTGGGAAATGCTTACACCATGGTGCAACCAAGAGATGCCAATTATGTGTTGCATCCAGAGTTATGCATCGGCCTCTCCGGCTATAGTTAATCTCTCTCTCTCTCTCTCTCTCTCTAGTAGAGATTATTATCGCGAGACAGGGAGAAGCAGACCTTACAAACCGCTGAGCCTCGACTGTAAAAATCCAGGCGATTCCCTTCTTGGCTTGCCGGCTCGCCCTCTCTAGGGTACATGTTTACTTTTTTTCTTGCGTGTTTTGTTTCAGGCATGATTTTGATTGTTTTCTCGTCGAATCTTTGGAGTTAAGGACTCTTTAGATGCAATCCAATGGAACACAAGGCTTGTTGCCTATTTACTTGACCTGATGCTTAGTAGCTACGCCAAGGCATTGTATTCATGTGGTCGCTGAATACTGTTATTTCTGCTGGCTGTCTTAATTATTGTGTGTATTTCTACCATAGGTTGCAAGGCTTCTTGCAACACGTGGATTAGCAAATTTGATTTACAGCAAGACAGCGACGTCTTATGTTCCTTCTTTCAGGCTACATGCTGAATCTACTACTGAGGTTCCTGCAAAAAAAGAATCTACTATTGCAGGTATATATTGTTCAATGGGAATTTCATCGTCTTAGAATATTACAGTGCAGGCAGATAGTTGCTGGGAGTTGCAAGGTTAACTGCTCCATCCATGGACGTTGTACTTTGATATCTACAATGGAATCACAAGTTATCACTTTCAATATGCCTTTTTTAAGGCTCTCGGTTATTTCTAATTCTATTGCAACCATAGGCATTTATATTTTTCGGTATACATGAGCTTGCAGTTTCTGTTGTAAATCACGATCTTAAAATTATGTGGTATTACTGATTTATTATGTTTTAAATGTCACCAACACCTATTTGGGAAAAGCTTACACCATGGTGCAACCAAGAGATGCCAATTATCTGTTGCATCCGCAGTTATGCATCGGCCTCTCCGGCTATAGTTAGTCTCTCTCTCACTCTCTCTCTCTCTCTCTCCCTCTAGTAGAGGTTATTATCACGAGACAGGGAGCAGCAGACCTTACGAATCGCTGAGCCTCGACAGTAAAAACCCAGGCGATTCCCTTCATGGCTTGCCTGCTCGCCTTCTCCAGGGTACATGTTTACTTTTTTCTT
The DNA here is from genome assembly GCF_002162155.2 of Triticum dicoccoides. Taxonomy (NCBI): domain Eukaryota; kingdom Viridiplantae; phylum Streptophyta; class Magnoliopsida; order Poales; family Poaceae; genus Triticum; species Triticum dicoccoides. The sequence goes on from NC_041381.1 coordinate 81,723,491, forward strand.
GCGTGTTTTGTTTCAGGCATGATTTTGATTGTTTTGTCTTCAAATCTTTGGAGTTAAGGACTCTTTAGATGCAATCCAGTGGAACACAAGGCTTGTTGCCTATTTACTTGACCTGATGCTTAGTAGCTACGCCAAGGCATTGTATTCATGTGGTCGCTGAATACTGTTGTTTCTGCTGGCTGTCTTATTATTGTGTGTATTTCTGCCATAGGTTACAAGGCTTCTTGCAACACGTGGATCAGCAAATTTGATTTACAGCAAGACAGCGACGTCTTATGTTCCTTCTTTCAGGCTACATGTTGAATCTACTACTGAGGTTCCTGTAAAAAAGAATCTACTATTGCAGGTATATATTTTTCAATGGGAATTTCATCGTCTTAGAATATTACAGTGCAGACAGATAGTTGTTGGGGGTTGCAAGGTTAACTGCTCCATCCATGGACGATGTACTTTGACATCTACAATGGAATCACAAGTTATCACTTTCAACATGCCTTTTTTAAGGCTCTCGGTTATTTCTAATTCTATTGCAACCATAAGCATTTATATTTTTCGGTATACATGAGCTTGCAATTTCTGTTGTAAATCACGATCTTCAAATTATGTGGTATTACTGTTTTATTATGTTTTAAATGTCACCAACACCTATTTGGGAAATGCTTACACCATGGTGCAACCAAGAGATGCCAATTATGTGTTGCATCCGTAGTTATGCATCGGCCTCTCCGGCTATAGTTAGTCTCTCTCTCTCTCTCTCTCTCTCTCCCTCTCTTTCTCTCTCTCTCTAGTAGAGATTATTATCGAGAGACAGGGAGAAGCAGACCTTACGAATCGCTGAGCCTCGACAGTAAAAATCCAGGCGATTCCCTTCATGGCTTGCCGGCTCGCCCTCTCCAGGGTACATGTTTACATTTTTCTTGCGTGTTTTGTTTCAGGCATGATTTTGATTGTTTTCTCTTCAAATCTTTGGAGTTAAGGACTCTTTAGATGCAATCCAATGGAACACAAGGCTTGTTGCCTATTTACTTGACCTGATGCTTAGTAGCTACGCCAAGGCATTGTATTCATGTGGTCGCTGAATACTGTTGTTTCTGCTGGCTGTCTTAATTATTGTGTGTATTTCTAACATAGGTTTCAAGGCTTCTTGCAACAGTGGATCAACAAATTTGATTTACAGCAAGACAGGGACGTCTTATGTTCCTTCTTTTAGGGTACATGCTGAATCTACTACTGAGGTTCCTGCAAAAAGAAGAATCTACTATTGCAGGTATATATTGTTCAATGGGAATTTCATCGTCTTAGAATATTATAGTGCAGGCAGATAGTTGTTGGGGGTTGCAAGGTTAACTGCTCCATCCATGGACGATGTACTTTGATATCTACAATGGAATCACACGTTATCACTTTCAACATGCCTTTTTTAAGGCTCTCGGTTATTTCTAATTCTATTGCAACCATAAGCATTTATATTTTTTGGTATACATGAGCTTGCAGTTTCTGTTGTAAATCACGATCTTCAAATTATGTGGTATTACTGATTTATTATGTTATAAATGTCACCAACACCTATTTGGGAAATGCTTACACCATGGTGCAACCAAGAGATGCCAATTATCTATTGCATCCGCAGTTATGCATCGGCCTATTCGGCTATACTTAGTCTCTCTCTCTCTCTCTCTCTCTCTCTCTAGTAGAGATTATTATCGCGAGATAGGGAGAAGCAGACCTTACGAATCGCTGAGCCTCGACAGTAAAAATCCAGGCGATTCCCTTCATGGCTTGCCGGCTCGCACTCTCCTGGGTACATCTTTACTTTTTTCTTTCGTGTTTTGTTTCAGTCATGATTTTGATTGTTTTCTCTTCAAATCTTTGGAGTTAAGGACTCTTTAGATGCAATCCAATGGAACACAAGGCTTGTTGCCTATTTACTTGACCTGATGCTTAGTAGCTAGGCCAAGGCATAGTATTCATGTGGTCGTTGAATATTGTTGTTTCTGCTGGCTGTCTTAATTATTGTGTGTATTTCTGCCATAGGTTTCAAGGCTTCTTGCAACACACGGATTAGCAAATTTGATTTACAGAAAGACAGCGACGTCTTATGTTCCTTCTTTCAGGCTACATGCTGAATCTACTACTGAGGTTCCCGCAAAAAAAGAATCTACTATTGCAGGTATATATTGTTCAATGGGAATTTCATCGTCTTAGAATATTACAATGCAGGCAGATAGTTGTTGGGGGTTGCAAGGTTAACTACTCCATCCATGGACGATGTACTTTGATATCTACAATGGAATCACAAGTTATCTCTTTCAACATGCCTTTTTTAAGGCTCTCGGTTATTTCTAATTCTATTGCAACCATAAGCATTTATATATTTCGGTATACATGAGCTTGCAGTTTCTGTTGTAAATCACGATCTTCAAATTATGTGGTATTACTGAGTTATTATGTTTTAAATGTCACCAACACCTATTTGGGAAATTCTTACACCCTGGTGCAACCAAGAGATACCAATTATCTGTTGCATCCGCAGTTATGCATCGGCCTCTTCGGCTATAGTTAGTCTCTCTCTCTCTCACTCTCTCTCTCTCTCTCTAGTAGAGATTATTATCGCGAGACAGGGAGAAGCAGACCTTACGAATTGCTGAGCCTGAGAGTAAAAACCCAGGCGATTCCCTGCATGGCTTGCCGGCTCGCCCTCTCCAGGGTACATGTTTACTTTTTTTTTGCGTGTTTTGTTTCAGGCATGATTTTGATTCTTTTCTCTTCAAATCTTTGGAGGTAAGGACTCTTTAGTTGCAATCCAATGGAACACAAGGCTTGTTGCCTATTTACTTGACCTGATGCTTAGTAGCTACGCCAAGGCATTGTATTCATGTGGTCGCTGAATACTGTTCTTTCTGCTGGCTGTCTTAATTATTGTGTGTATTTCTGCCGTAGGTTGCAAGGCTTCTTGCAACACGTGGATCAGCAAATTTGATTTACAGCAAGACAGCGACATCTTATGTTCCTTCTTTCAGGATACATGCTGAATCTACTATTGAGGATCCTGCAAAAAAAGAATCTACTATTGCAGGTATATATTGTTTAATGGGAATTTCATCGTCTTAGAATATTAAAGTGCAGGCAGATAGTTGTTGGGGGTTCCAAGGTTAACTGCTCCATCCATGGACGATGTACTTTGACATCTACAATGGAATCACAAGTTATCACTTTCAACATGCCTTTTTTAAGGATCTCGGTTATTTCTAATTCTATTGCAACCATATGCATTTATATTTTTCGGTATACATGAGCTTGCAATTTCTGTTGTCAATCACGATCTTCAAATTATGTGGTATTACTGATTTATTATGTTTTAAATGTCATCAACACCTATTTGGGAAATGCTTACACCATGGTGCAACCAAGAGATGCCAATTATCTGTTGCATCCGCAGTTATGCATTGGCCTCTCCGGCTATAGTTAGTCTCTCTCTCTCACTCTCTCTCTCTCTCTAGTAGATATTATTATCGCGAGACAGGGAGAAGCAGACCTTACGAATCGCTGAGCCTCAACAGTAAAAATCCAGGCGATTCCCTTCATGGCTTGCCGGCTCGCCCTCTCCAGGGTACATGTTTACTTTTTTCTTGCGTGTTTTGTTTCAGCCATGATTTTGATTGTTTTCTCTTAGAATCTTTGGAGTTAAGGACTTTTTAGATGCAATCCAATGGAACACGAGGCTTGTTTCCTATTTACTTGACCTGATGCTTAGTAGCTACGCCAAGGCATTGTATTCATGTGGTCGCTGAATTCTGTTGTTTCTGCTGGCTGTCTTAGTTATTGTGTGTATTTCTGCCATATGTTTCAAGGCTTCTTGCAACATGTGGATCAGCAAATTTGATTTACAGCAAGACAACAACGTCTTATGTTCCTTCTTTCAGGCTACATGCTGAATCTACACTGAGGTTCCTGCAAAAAAAGAATCTACTATTGCAGGTATATATTGTTCAATGGGAATTTCATCGTCTTAGAATATTACAGTGCATGCAGATAGTTGTTGGGGGTTGCAAGGTTAACTGCTCCATCCATGGACGATGTACTTTGATATCTACAATAGAATCACAAGTTATCACTTTCAACATGCCTTTTTTAAGGCTCTCGGTTATTTCTAATTCTATTGCAACCATAAGCATCTATATTTTTCGGTATACATGAGCTTGCAATTTCTGTTGTAAATCACGATCTTCAAATTATGTGGTATTACTGATTTATTATGTTTTAAATGTCACCAACACCTACTTGGGAAATGCTTACACCATGGTGCAACCAAGAGATGCCAATTATCTGTTGCATCCGCAGTTATGCATCGGCCTCTTCGGCTATAGTTAGTCTCTCTCTCTCACTCTCTCTCTCTCTCTAGTAGAGAATATTATCGCGAGATAGGGAGAAGCAGACCTTACGAATCGCTGAGCCTCGATAGTAAAAATCCAGGCAATTCCCTTCATGGCTTGCCGGCTCGCCCTCTCGAGGGTACATGTTTACTTTTTTCTTGCGTGTTTTGTTTCAGGCATGATTTTGATTGTTTTCTCTTCGAATATTTGGAGTTAATGACTCTTTAGATGCAATCCAATGGAACACAAGGCTTGTTGCCTATTTACTTGACCTGATGCTTAGTAGCTATGTCAAGGCATTGTATTCATGTGGTCGCTGAATACTGTTGTTTCTGCTGGGTGTCTTAATTATTGTGTGTATTTCTGCCATAGGTTGCAAGGCTTCTTGCAACACGTGGATCAGCAAATTTGATTTATAGCAAGACAACGACGTCTTATGTTCCTTCTTTCAGGCTACATGTTGAATCTACTACTGAGGTTCCTCCAAAAAAAGAATCTACTATTGCAGGTATATATTGTTCAATGGGAATTTCATCGTCTTAGAATATTACAGTGCAGGCAGATAGTTGTTGGGGGTTGCAAGGTTAACTGCTCCATCCATGGACGATGTACTTTGACATCTACAATGGAATCACAAGTTATCACTTTCAACATGCCTTTTTTAAGGCTCTCGGTTATTTCTAATTCTATTGCAACCATAAGCATTTATATTTTTCGGTATACATTAGCTTGCAATTTCTGTTGTAAATCACGATCTTCAAATTATGTGGTATTACTGATTTATTATGTTTTAAATGTCACCAACACCTATTTGGGAAATGCTTACACCATGGTGCAACCAAGACATGCCAATTCTGTGTTGCATCCGCAGTTATGCATCAGTCTCTCCGGCTATAGTTAGTCTCTCTCTCTCTCTCTCTCTCTCTCTCTCTCTCTCTCTAGCAGAGATTATTATTGCGAGGCAGGGAGAAGCATACCTTACTAATCGCTGAGCCTCGAGAGTAAAAATCCAGGCGATTCCCTTCATGGCTTGCCGGCTTGCCCTCGCCAAGGTACATGTTTACTTTTTACTTGCGTTGTTGGGGAAGCTGATCCACGAACACCTATTGGACCGGCGGACAGAGCCCCTTACGGTTCGGCGGGGGGCGGAGATCGCATGAAGAGCGGATCGAGGCGAAGCACACGAGCAGTTTACCCAGCTTTGGAGCTCTCCGGAGAGATAACACCCCTACTGCTGCATGTCTGAGTGTATTGAGTTCTTGCTCGGGAGTGCTGAGTGCTATAGTACACACTAGCTGCTAACGAGACCGAGCGTGAGTGTTTTCTGGCTCCCGAACCCCCTTCTGCCTCCTTTTATATGCTCAAGGGATCACCGACAGGTGGCAACGTAGAAAAGGGTAAAATGGAAAGGTGTTGCGGTTGGTACAACTACCTGTACAGTGTATCATACCTAACCCTGACGGCAGGGGACAAAGGCATTAAATGCCCGTCGGCGTCGCCCAAACAGTGCAGAAAAGGACCGTCAGGGACGCCACCGTTCGCCACGATGGCAATCTTGTTAGCGTCGCTTGCCACCTCGCACCGCTGGCTGCACAGCCTGTTGCCACACGCGCCTGGAAAGGCCCCAGGGCGACACGTTGATGGATGCGCTGGAGCGCGGGTACAGAGTGGTGGCTTGCCACGGCAAGCACGTTGCCGCGGTCTATGTCTTGTCGCGTCCAGAAGCTTGTCGCTCACCGGGCCTCGCCGGGATGCATGGCGCGTCACGGCAAGTTCCTTCAGATGCCTTGGTTGGCCTTCCTGGCAAGCTCCTCTTGCTGGGGTCTTGTCTCCTTGACTTGAATACTTTGTTCTTGAATGGCTCCAAAGGAACCACGGAGGACCTTGGCGGTCGCCCGGCAAGCCTTACCGCGGGGTGCTGCAACTGCCCGTGCACAAGTTCGGGGATACTAGGGTACCCCTACTCTAGTACACCGACAGGAGCCCCCGGGCCTGGGCCACACACGGTGCCAAGCGCTGTTGGGCCAGGCCCAAAACAGGGCACGGGCACGCGTGGCCTGGGTTACGCCGTATGTCACCCCGTATCCACCGCGCCCTCCCCCAACGGCACGCGTCGAATGAGGCGTCATGGGAGAGATCGTGGGTGGTTTCTTTAATCGGAAGGCTGTAATGTCCGCCCCTTCCCTCTTTATAAGCAGGGGAAACAGGGGCAGTTCGCCCACCTTGCCGGTTGCTACTCTAATCTCAAAAATCTCCGCCGCTCCCCCCTTCTTCTCAAAACCGAAAGAGAGCAGCCCTCCGCCCCCATCGCCACCGGCGCCACCAACGCCGTCGATCTCCCCCACCACCTCCGCCATGGCTCCGAAAGCCGACAAGGGGAAGGGCGTGAAGTCAGCCGAGGCGCAGCGGCTCGCGGCGCTGCGAAAGGAGCGGGCAATCTTCCCCCCTCAGCTTGACGCGAAGGAGCTGAGGGAGTACTACTACCTCTTCTGGTCGACGGAGACGCGAGCGCATCCGCGCATGAAGGTACTCTCAGCTGCCGCTTCGGCACTGGCTCCGAACGGATATCCCTTCTTTGCGCTGTTCTTGTACTGCGGGCTCTATCCGCCCTTCTCTGAATTTTTCTGTGATATCATGAACACCTACGGGTTCCGCCTCCTTGACTTCACCCCCAACATTGTTCTGAGCTTGGCAGTTTTCGCACATCTCTGCGAAAACATTATCGGAGTCTACCCAAATGTAGCCCTTTTCCGCCACTTCTTTATGCCCCGAGTCGAGAGAGGAGAGCCCTTATCTGGCGGAATTGCCTGGATCTCGAGAGTCGGCAAGAAGGAGGCTTATCTGGAGGGAGAGCTCCGTAGCAAGTGGGAGGAATGGAGAGCAGAGTGGTGCTGGATTGTCGAGGAGAACCCACAGCCATTTACCGCCCTGCGCCAAGCCCCAGTAGCGCGCGGCAACGATTGGAGCAACGTGGCCCCGGAAGACGATAGGCTGAAGATTGCCGTCACCAGGATCCTACGCCTCAGGCTTGCCGGGCTCACCGTAGGCGCCGTTGGCGCAGAGTTCCTTCGCCGCCGCATCGCCCCCTGCAGGAGAGGAGGAGACCCGCCTGGGAGTTCGAGAACGCGGCGGATATCATGAGGCTGCGCCCGGGCCTCAATTTCAACTTCACTGTCCTGGAGCTGGACGCGATGCTCCTAGAGCTCTTCAAACGCGATCCTCAACATCCATTCATGTTGCCGAGGGGAGTCGTTCCGCTGTGCAACAATTCTTCGCTCGATCGCATCCGTGCAATGATGCCGCTGTGCAATTCGCATGGGATTGTTCCAACTTGGCAAGAGACTGCGGACGACGTCGTGCAGGAGTTCTTCGACAGCTTGGTAGAAGTGCCGGTCCGCCCCGATGAACAGAAGAGCCTCACTCGCGACACCAGTAATGCGGAGATGCAACGCATCACCACTAGGCTGGAAGAGGCGGCGTCAGCAGCTGCCGCGGGCGAGTTTGGATTCACCGTGGAGGAAGCAGAGGTAGCAGAGGCAGCAAGTCTTGCCGAGCGAGAGGAGCTTGTCGGCGAGGAAGAGCTTGTCGGGCCTGAATCTGAGTCGAGCGAGCCTGCCGAGGGCGCGAGCGACCCGTTGCAGATCGACTCCTCCTCCTTCTCACCTTCAGGCAGCTCACCGCAAGCGGAGCCCCCAGCTCCAGCAAGAAGGTGTCTCCGCTAGGCCGGGGACGTAGCGGGGCGGCAGACGGGTCAACAGCCGCCGCACCGCGCGACGCGCTCGACCGCGGCAAGCACTGTTGCCGCGGGAGCACCTCACGCCGCTGCGGCAACTGGAGCGGGGTCTTCCCGGTCCACCGCTGCTGCTCCTGCCAAGCGGACAAGGGAACCTACTCCTCCGCCTCGTCGCACCGGAGGCGAGCCAGACTTCGATCTCTCCGCGCTCAGCTCCGACGAGGAAGAAGAAGAGTAAGATTCTCTGCTGTACTTGTAGTTCTTCAATTCTTGCTGTTTTGTCTTGTATCTGACTTGCTTTACTCCGAACCCATTCCTTTTCAGGACTCTGGCTCAGAGAGCGGCAAAGAGAGCCAAGGTCCCGGTGATTGTCATCGAAGACGAACCCACCGCGACGGCAGGGGGCGTGCCTGAGACCACCTTGCCGGACTCGGCAACTATTCCCCAAAGCAGCCCCCAGCGCAGCCCCCAGCGTAAGTGTATAGTTTACTTCTTGCTGTTAGGCACGCATGAGTGCTCTTTCTTTGTTGACATCTGACTGTTGATTTGTGTAGGACTAGAGCAGCCTCACCAGGAGTGCCCGGAAGCCGCTCCCGAAATGCCATCTGCTTTGACTACACCGCCAAGGGAAGATTCCCCGGCAAGGGAGCGTTCTCCGGCAAGGGAGAATTCTCCGACAAGGGACAGTTCTCCGGCAAGGGACAGCACCAGCGACCCTCCGGTGGCGGAGACCACGGCTGTAGATCCTAGTGCAGGTAACCCTCTTGCTTGAAAGCTTCCCTTGGGTTCTTCTTCTTCTGATTTTCTTTTTGAATATTCGCTTGACTTCTCTCCCTTTTCCGGCCATCAGATCCATCTGCCGCGGAGCCGATGGAAACCGAGGACGCCGGCGAGGAGAACGCGCGCGGCAACAACGACGACGCCGCTGCCACCATAGAAGAGGCCGGCGCTGATGATCCTGCCGGCGAAGAGGCCGCCAAAGCTGCCGCCGCAGAAGCTGGCGAGGGATCCGGCAATCGTACTGACGGCCCCGAGGCCGCAGGAGCGTCAGGCGCTACGCCGATCGCCGATCCCTCCGCCGCTGCTGCAGCGCCAGGCTCCGAAGAGCCCCAGCCCGGCGCCTATTTGGAGGCCGGCGACGACATCTTCATCAAGCTCCCCTGGGCGTCAAGCTCTAGGGCTCCGGTCGAAGGAGAGATCTTGGATGGAGAGGTGCTCGCCTCCGCTGGGCTGACGCTGGTCGACGCGCCAAGCAGTAGAAGCGACGAGCCTGAGGAAGAGCGGCTACTGCGGAAGCTGTTGTCGCTCTACCGCGCCCGACAGGCCAAGCTGGCATCCCGAGAAGCACTTGTCGCGAAGGCGGGAGTGGACATCGAGTAGCGGGCGGAGGAGCTCCGCGGTCTCAGGCAGGAAGCTCTCCGATCCCTAGCAGAGGAGCGGGAGCAACTCGCCGAGGAGCGGAAAGCCTTCCTCCTCGGGAATGCTGAGGTTGAAGAGCAGCAGCGGCTTGCTGCCGAGAAGTTATCTGCGCAGGAAGGCGAGTTGGCGCAGCGCAAGGTCAATCTTGACAGCCACGAGGAGGAGCTTGCCGCGCGCGAGCAAGCAATTGGCGGGGCTCTCAAGGAAGCAAAGGATGCTGCCGCAGCTGCCGAGGCCGCCAAGAAGGAGCTGGAAACGAGGATGGCGCAGCTGGAGGCCGATCTTAAGGCGAGCGGCGAGGAGCTTGCTGCGCTCAAGGGTGAGCGCGAGAAGGACGCCGCCGCCCATGGCGAGCTGCAGGGTCGTCTCGCTGAGAGGAGCAAAGAACTTAGCGCCACCAAGGACTCCAATGCAGATCTTGAGTTGAAACTGGTTACTTTGACTCAGACGCTCGATGGCGCCAGAGAGCAGGAGGCGGCCTTGAAGGAGAAGATCAAGGCCGACGAGGCGTTGCTGGCGAGTGCTGCTGCCGCCCAGAACAGCTTCAGGGAGACTGTGGAGCACTGGACCGAGGGTCTCGTGGATGCCCCCGCAGCCATCGACAGGGAGTTGGCGCAGCTAGGGATGGAGGATTTTGGATATTCCTCCGATGAGCACCTCACACCCAGCGCCAAGCTCAGCTTGTTCTTCAAAGGCGTGGCGATGGCCCTCCAGCGGCTCCAGGAGAAGATCCCAAAGCAACTGGCCGACAAGTCGCGCAAGATCTGCGCGGGGGCTCTTCAGAAGGTGCTGGTGAAGGTGGCCTTCCGCAACCCAGGCCTCAACCTCACCAACGTCCTCAGGTCCTTGCCGCTGGATGCTGATCTGGAAGCGCTCAAGGCCCTTGTCGCACCCATTGTGGACACGGTGAGCGGGATCAAGAGGGTTGAGGGCGATCGCGTAGATTAGGCCGCCCGTTTTCTCTTTTTCTTGTAATATAAATCTGTTAGAGCTGCGACAAGCTATCTTGTAATATAAATCTATTTTGGGTAGAGATTGCTGTGTTATTTCCTTTACTTGATTCCTTCCTTTGTATGTTTTTGCCCTACGCTTTTAGGGAACCTGCCGGCGCAGGCACCTTAGCCGCGAGCGCTGAGTGCGGGACGTCAATAGCCTGCTGGCGATGCCGCTACCGACAAGAAACCTTGTCGCGACTAGTCGCAGCTCACTTAAGTTGTTGAGCGTACTCGAAACAAAGTAAGGGCGCAACTATCTACGAGTTGGTTCCTCCGCGCACAGGTTTTCCATACAAAGTACGGTCGTTCGAGGAAGATAACTTAAAAATTTTAAAACTGATTGCTCAAACTTTAGCAACTTAACTTTTCTGTCGTTTGCTTCCCGGTAAGGCGAAACTTCCTCGAGCGGCGCTTGGTCCACACCATTATCTTCTCCTTCCCCCCCGGCAAACTTGTGTGCGAGGGAACCTTCCTTTCTTTGAGAAAGAGAAAGAAGAGAAAATAAAGACATGGAGCCTTACGGGTCGTTATTGCTTATCGGGGGTAAGTGCTGCACAAAGTGTCAGATAACACATGCAAAATAGATAGAAAGCATGAAATTGACGAGATGTGCGGAGCACATGAGCTTTACTTATGCACGGGGTCTGTGCCCGGCTTTGTACAAAGGATTACATGCAACATCGGCAAGACTTGTACAAAAGCTGGTTGCAGAACAGGTTCCGGCAACAGCGCCCTACGGGTAAAACTTATGAAGATGCTCAATGTTCCAGGAGTTGCTCACCGGAATGCCATCTTCGGTCTCAAGGCGGATAGCGCCAGGCCTAGTGACTCGTTTCACCCAGTAAGGGCCTTCCAACTTCGGCGTCAACTTGTTGGAATTCTTGGCGGACTGAACGCGCCGAAGAACAAGGTCGCCTTCCTCGAAACTTCTGGCATTAACTTTGCGGCTATGGTAGCGGCGCAAAGCTTGCTGGTATCGAGCAGCTCGTACAGCAGCCTGAAGATGGTCCTCCTCAAGGAGCAACACGTCATTTTATCGCAGCTGCTCTTGCTCAAGCTCATCATAAGCGAGCACTCGAGGTGACCCGTATACGAGTTCCGTGGGGAGAACTGCCTCTGCTCAATAGACTAGAGCGAAAGGTGTCTGTCTAGTGGCTCGATTTGACGTCGTTCTGATCGACCAAAGAACCACTGGTAGCTCCTCCATCCAGTTCTTTCCGCACTTGCGCAGCCTGTCGAAAGTCCTGGTCTTGAGCCCGCGCAGCACTTCAGCATTCGCCCTCTCCGCTTGACCGTTGCTTCTCGGATGAGCAACAGAAGCGAAGCAGACCTTGGCGCCAAGATCTTGGATGTACTGCATGAAGGTGCGGCTCGTGAATTGTGTGCCGTTGTCGGTGATGATCCTGTTAGGGATCCCGAAGCGGCAAACAACCGACCTGAAGAACTTGACTGCTGACTGTGCTGTCACCTTCCTCACTGCTACCACTTCCGTCCACTTTGTGAACTTGTCGATTGCAACGTACAAGTACTCAAAGCCCCCGACAGCTCGGGGAAAGGGGCCGAGGATATCGAGCCCCCAGACCGAAAATGGCCAGGATAAAGGGATCGTCTGGAGAGCTTGAGCTGGCTGGTGTATCTGCTTGGAATGGAACTGGCACGCTTCACACTTGGTTACTTGTGCAGTTGCATCTTGGAGGGGTGTCGGCCAAAAGAAACCTTGCCGGAACGCTTTGCCCGCAAGTGCTCTTGCGCCAATGTGGTGACCACATATGCCTCCATGTATCTGTGCCAACAGCTTTTGTCTATCTTCCCGGTGAATACACTTCAATTTCACACCGTTGAGTCTTCTTCTGTACAGTGTGTTGTCGACAAACTGGTACATACTTGACTGCCGGGCTACTCTTTCCGCTTCTTCTTGCTCTTCGGGAAGTTCTCCTGTCTGAAGGAAACGGACAATCTGCTGTGCCCATGCTGGAGCTTGCGGCTCGACAACAAGGACTAAAGGCACATCTGCTGCTGCGGGAACATCCGCTTCTACGGCGAGAACCTGCGGCTCAGCCGGAGCTGGATGTTCCTCGGCAAGCTTGCCGGAGCAAAACTTGTCGGGAGCGTCTGCTTCAACGGTACAAACCCTAGGGTTCGCCGGAGCAGATTGCTCCTCAGCACCCTTGGTGTTGATCTTGGGGACCTTGTTGACGGCGGCTTCGGGGAGCTCTGCCGGAAAATAGTCACTGGAAATGAACTTCCTCTTCTTGCTCTGTCCAGTTGATGGCGTTACAGACGGTTGAGTCAGTTTGAGCACAAAGATCCCTGGTTCCACAGGTAAATTAAGTGTGGCGCACTTCGACAGGCCATCGGCAATGTCGTTCTGAGCTCTTGGAACATGTTCCATCTGTAGGCCATCAAAGTGCTCTTCTAGCTTCCTCACTTCATCAACGTAAGCTTCCATCAACGGACTCTAGTAATTCTTGTTCACTTGGCGGACGACAAGCTGTGAGTCACCCCTGACAATGAGCTTCTTGATCCCAAGGTCTGCTGCGATCCTGAGACCGGCAAGCAAACATTCATACTCTGCGGTATTGTTCGTTGCTTGCTCCTTGGGAAAGTGCATCTGGACTACGCACTTGAGGTGCTCTCCGGTGGGTGCAACAAGTAGCACGCCCGCACCGGCACCTTGCAGCGAGAAGGCACCATCAAAGTACATCAGCCACTCTTTGCTTGCTTCCTTGACGGGGATGCTCATTTCCGAAATTTCTTCATCTTGTGTTGGCGTCCACTCTGCTATGAACTCTGCCAATGCTCTGCTTTGGATAGTTGAAGTGCTCTCAAACTTGAGGCCAAAGCTTGACAGTTCCAGTGCCCACTCGACAATCCTGCCTGTTGCTTCTGGATTTTGCAGTATCCTCTTCAGCGGAAAACGAGTGACGACTGTGATCTCATGTGCTTGGAAGTAATGGCGCAGCTTTCTCGAGGCCATGAGAAGGCCGAAAAGCAATTTCTGCACACCAGAGTACCTTGACCTAGCCCCCTGCAAAAGGGAACTGGCAAAGTAAACTGGGCGCTGCACCATTCTCTTCTGCATCTCCTCATGCGCCTGCGCAGACCCATCTTTGTCAGGACCAAAGCTTGCCGGTGAAGTTCTCTGCTTGCCGCTGGATGCATCTGCCGTGGTTGCTGACTCATCATCCGCCTCCCTCTCCGCTACTAACGCAGCACTAACCACTTGATTGGTTGCCGCTATATACAACAGCAACTTCTCTTGTGGCTTGGGTGCGACAAGTGTTGGAGTGGAGGACAGGTATCTCTTTAAGTCCTGCAGCGCAGCCTCCGCCTCCCGAGTCCATTTCATTGGACCTGCCTTTTTCAATATTTTGTAAAACGGCAAGGCGCGCTCAGCAGACCTAGAGATAAACCTGCTGAGAGCAGCCACGCAACTGGCAAGTCTTCGTACATCCTTGACGTGCTTTGGTGCTTCAATCTGCTCAATGGCCTTGATCTTGTCGGGATTGGCTTCAATTACCCGCTGAGACACGAAGGACCCGAGAAGCTTGCCGGAGGGGACTCCAAACACACACTTCTCGGGGTTAAGTTTGAGGTTGATCTTGCGTAGATTTGCAAAGGTTTCGTCTAAATCTTGAATCAGAGTCGCCTTGTCCTTGCTCTTGACCACTATGTCATCCATGTAGGCTTCCACATTTCTGTGTATTTGTGGCTCAAAAGCGTCGTGGACTACCCTTGCAAATGTTGAACCAGCATTCTTTAAACCGAAAGGCATCCGCACGAAACAGTATGTGCCACATGGAGTGATGAATGCGGTCTTCTCCTCATCCTCTTCTGCCATGAAGATCTGATGGTATCCTGAGTATGCGTCAAGAAATGAAAGCAAGTCACATCCGGCTGTGGAGTCAACAATCTGGTCGATGCGCGGCAAGGGAAATCGGTCTTTGGGACAAGCTTTATTGACATCGGTAAAGTCGATACAAAGCCTCCATTTCCCGTTCGCCTTGCGCACGACTACAGGGTTGGCCAACCACGTAGGATGGAGCACTCCTCTGACAAGGCCTGCTGCTTCCAACTTCTTGATTTCTTCAGCGATGTATTCCTGGCGCTCCACTGCCTGTTTTCTGACTTTCTGCTTAACGGGCCGCGCATGAGGACAGACGGCAAGATGGTGCTCGATTACTTTCCTGGGAACACCGGGGATGTCAGACGGTTGCCATGCAAACACGTCGACGTTCGCCCGCAGGAAAGCAAAGAGCGCGCTTTCCTATTTAGGGTCAAGAGTGGCACTGATGGTGAAGGTACCACCAGTGCCGTCCTCCTTGGCGGGCACCTTCTTGGTCTCTGGTGGAGCTACCATTGTCTTCTTACACTTGCCGGAGGAGCTCGATGGTGCGTCCTCGACGGTAGCACAGCACTCCGAAGAGGTGCGCTTGCCGGAGCTGGCATCAGAACTCTTGCCGGACATGGCCTTCTTCTTCCCCCCGGGAGCTTCAACGGCAAGTGACCTGCGATCTGTTGCGGCTGCTGCTTCCCGGTAGATCTTGTCGGCGCAGATAAGAGCATCCTTCTTGTCGCCAGGGACAGAGATGACACTTATCGGGCCTGGCATCTTCAGCATGTTGTATGCATAGTGAGAGGCTGCCATGAACTTGGCGAGTGCTGGACGGCCGAGAATCCCATTGTAAGGCAATGGAAAGTCAGCAACGTCAAAAGTGACCCTCTCAGTCCTGAAGTTCAACTCGCTGCCAAATGTCACTGGCAACGTGATCTTTCCCTTCGGCTTGCTTCTTCCCGGATTGATTCCTTGGAATGTGCCAGTCTCTTCGAGCTCGCTGTCAGGGATCTGGAGTTTTTGGAGTACCGCGGAGGAGATCAGGTTCAAGCCGGCCCCACCGTCAACTAACATCTTAGTGACCTTGAGGTTGCGGATAGTTGGTGAAACCAACATCGGCAAGCACCCGACCGCAGTTATGCGATCAGGGTGGTCCTCAATATCAAAGATGATAGGCGTGCTAGACCATTTCAGAGGCTTGCGTGATTCGACGGGTGGTTCTGCCGCATTGACCTCCCGCACCCACTGCTTGAGCTGGAGGTGTGAAGTATGCAGAGAAGCATCGCCGTCAACGCACAGGACCTCTGTGGCTTTCTGGAACTCCTGCTCATCAGTCTCTTCATCATCCATATCTTCATCGTCGTCGTCATATTCATCCTTGTCGCGGCCACGGGGAGGTCTGTCTCCTTGCCGCTGCTTGGCCTTGCCGCGGCGTCCTCCTCGGCTGGGGCGTTTCTTGCCGGCTCCTAAGCACCTTCCTGGGCCTTCTCCTTGTTGCGTCGCACATATTCAGCCTTTTGCTGCTCGATAAGCTGCTCGACCTTCTTGCATCTCTGGTGGTCATGGCCCTTGGTGCGGTGGATCTTGCAGTACTGCTTGTTGGTTCTGTCCTGCTTGTCGGCGACTGCCACCGTCTAGTAGTTGGTGCCTGCGGCAATCTCCTTGTCGGAGCTACCAACTTTGGCTTTCTTGCCGGACTGCTCAACGACTAGCACATCTTTGCCTTTCTTCTTCCTGTTCTTCCGCCGCCGGTTTTTCTTTGCCGAGGCAGCATCCTCACTATCAGATCCTCCTGCTTCTGTATTCTCTTCGGGGAGTTTTCTCCCCTCCTCAGCACATGCACACTTGTCGGCCAGGGCATATAGCTCACCGACGTCCCTGATCTTGCACATCGCCATCTCCTCCCGCATCCTGCGGTTTCGCACGTTCTGATGGAACACACTGATTACCGCGGTAGGGTGGACGTTTGTGATGTTGTGCTGTACGCGGCTGAATCTCTGAATGTATTTGCGCAGGGACTCTCCTTCCTTCTGGGCGAGCAGATGAAGGTCGCTCTCTTGCCCATGAGGCTTGTGGCCGCCTGTAAAGGCGCCGACAAACTGATGGCATAGGTCTGCCCAGGAGGATATGGAGTTGTCCGGCAAGTGCATGAGCCAGGATCCGACATTGGGCTTGAGCACCAGCGGGAAGTAGTTGGCAAGGATCTTGTCATCCCGCCCCCCGGCAGCTTGCACCGCAATGGTGTAGATGCTGAGGAACTCCGACGGATGCGTCTTGCCGTCGTACTTCTCTGGTACGTCTGGCTTGAAGTTCTTCGTGCTGGGCCACTGGACTTGCCGCAGCTCACGAGTGAACGCAGGGCAACCTCCCGCGTACGGCAAGTCGCCTGGTTCCCCTGGCGCATGCATGTCAACAGAGGGCCCAGCGCGTTGGTATGATTGACGCCGCGCTTCTCTTCGGCGCTCGATGCGAGTACGAGCGTCTTCTTGCTGTCGTTCATGAAGAACTTGGCGCTGATCGCGACGAGCTCATGGATCCGATGATGCGGTGGAGTCGCTGTTGAGGTGGATCCGGCGAGTCAGCGATCTTGGCCTTCGGGGTGGAGAGTGCATGGAGGTTGCACCCCCACCGGTTTTGTCGCCCTTGGCTCGTGCCTGGCAGTCCTGCGGTGGCAGCGGTGTACTCGGCTGCCGCGGAGTGTCACCATTGGCGAAGCCGATGAGACTCTGAATGGTGGCCCTCCATTCGTCGATCTTGTCTGTCGTTGGAGGGTAATCTAGGAGCAGTTGAGCTCGCGCCAAAGCTTCTGCTCGAGTGGTGGGCGGCAGTGGCGAACGGTGCGAGGACCGGGATGTGCTCGGACTTCTAACTATGTTAGAAGGAGCAGTATCCCGTCCAGGCGAACGTGTCTCGCTCGTGCCAGCACGTTGGTGTGCATGCGGGTCTTGAGCACCCCGAAATCCACCAGCTCGATCTTGGTCCAACAAACATATGGTACTGCGGATACCATGACGATGTCGGTCCTGCGCCTCCTGAGATGGGCGCGGTGCATCTACGGACGCCGAGGTCTGCGCAGCCTTGTCCTTGGACCTGGCAGCACCGCGAGCTCCCTCGTCAGCGCCCGTTCTTCCGCCGGCGTCTACCCGACCACCCGATTGCTCCGGTGGTGGTGGGATCGGCGTGGACGGAACAGTTGCCCCCGAAGCCTTCTTCTTCGGTGGCATGTCGATGAAGAAAATGAAGATCTAGCTCGTGTGAACTCCGGATCAGGTTCACACAACCTCGACACCCCCTACCTGGCGCACCAAAGATGTCGGGGAAGCTGATTCACGAACACCTATGGGACCGGCGGACCGAGCCCCTTACGGTTCGGCGGGGGGCGGAGATCACACGAAGAGCGGATCGAGGCAAAGCACACGAGCAGTTTACCCAGCTTCGGAGCTCTCCGGAGAGATAACACCCCTACTGCTGCATGTCTGAGTGTATTGAGTTCTTGCTCGGGAGCACTGAGTGCTACAGTACACACTAGCTGCTAACGAGACCGAGCGTGAGTGTTTTCTGGCTCCCGAACCCCCTTCTACATTGCGCATGGGCCTCCTTTTATATGCTCAAGGGATCACCGACAGGTGGCAACGTAGACAAGGGTAAAAATGGAAAGGTGTTGCGGTTGGTATAACTACCTGTACAGTGTATCATACCTAACCCTGACGGCAGGGGACAAAGGCATTAAATGCCCGTCGGCGTCGCCCAAAGAGTGCAGAAAAGGACCGCCAGGGACGCCACCGTTCGCCACGATGGCAATCTTGTCAGCGTCGCTTGCCACCTCGCACCGCTGGCTGCACAGGCTCTTGCCACGCGCGCCTGGAAAGGCCCCAGGGCGACACGTTGATGGATGCGCTGGAGCGCGGGTACAGAGTGGTGGCTTGCCGCGGCAAGCGCCTTGCCGCGGTCGATGTCTTGTCGCGTCCGGAAGCTTGTCGCTCACCGGGCCTCGCCGGGACACGTGGCGCGTCGCAGCAAGTTCCTTGAGATTTCTTGGTTGGCCTTCCCGGCAAGCTCCTCTTGCCGGGGTCCTGTCTCCTTGACTTGAATACTTTGTTCTTGAATGGCTCCAAAGGAACCACGGAGGACCTTGGCGGTCGTCCGGCAAGCCTTGCCGCGGGGTGCTGCAACTGCCCGTGCACAAGTTCGGGGATACTAGGGTACCCCTACTCTAGTACACCGACATGCGTGTTTTGTTTCAGCCATGATTTTGATTGTTTTCTCTTCGAATCTTTGGAGTTAAGGACTCTTTAGATGCAATCCAATGGAACACAAGGCTTGTTGCCTATTTACTTGACCTGATCCTTAGTAGCTACGCCAAGGCATTGTATTCATGTGGTCGTTGAATACTGTTGTTTCTGCTGGCTGTCTTAATTATTGTGTGTATTTCTGCCATAGGTTGCAAGGCTTCTTGCAACACGTGGATCAGCAAATTTGATTTACAGCAAGACAACGACGTCTTATGTTCCTTCTTTCAGGCTACATGCTAAATCTACTACTGAGGTTCCTGCAAAAAAGAATCTACTATTGCAGGTATATATTGTTCAATGGGAATTTCATCGTCTTAGAATATTACAATGCAGGCAGATAGTTGTTGGGGGTTGCAAGGTTAACAGCTCCATCCATGGACGATGTACTTTGACATCTACAATGGAATCATAAGTTATCACTTTCAACATGCCTTTTTTAAGCCTCTCGGTTATTTCTAATTCTATTGCAACCATAAGCATTTATATTTTTCGGTATACATGAGCTTGCAATTTCTGTTGTAAATCACGATCTTCAAATTATGTGGTATTACTGATTTATTATGTTTTAAATGTCACCACCACCTATTTGGGAAATGCTTACACCATGGTGTAACCAAGAGATGCCAATTATGTGATGCATCCGCAGTTATGCATCGGCCTCTCCAGCTATAGTTAGTCTCTCTCTCTCTCTCTCTCTCTCTCTCTCTCTCTCTCTCTAGCAGAGATTATTATCGCGAGACAGGGAGAAGCAGACCTTACGAATCGTTGTGCCTCGACAGTAAAAATCCAGGCGATTCCCTTCATGGCTTGCCGGCTCGCCCTCTCGAGGGTACATGTTTACTTTTTTCTTGCGTGTTTTGTTTCAGGCATGATTTTGATTGTTTTCTCTTCAAATATTTGGAGTTAAGGACTCTTTAGATGCAATCCAATGGAACACAAGGCTTGTTGCCTATTTACTTGACCTGATGCTTAGTAGCTACGCCAAGGCATTGTATTCATGTGGTCGTTGAATACTGTTGTTTCTGCTGGCTGTCTTAATTATTGTGTGTATTTCTGCCATAGGTTGCAAGGCTTCTTGCAACACGTGGATGTCGGGGAAACTGATCCACGAACACCTATGGGGCCGGCGGACCGGGCCCCTTTCGGTTCGGCGGGGGGCGGAGGTCGCACGAAGAGTAGATCGAGGCGATGCACACGAGCAGTTTACCCAGCTTCGGAGCTCTCCGGAGAGATAACAGTCCTACTGCTGCTTGTTTGATTATCTTGTGTTCTTGCTCGAGAGAGAGAGCTAAGTGTTTTCTGGGTTCCGAACGAACCGAGCCGCGTCTGTGTTTCTGGGTTCCGAACCCTCTCTACGTTGCGCATGGGCCTTGTTTTATACGATCAAGGGGTCACCGACAGGTGGCAACGGAAAGAAGGGTACAAATGTAAAAAGCGAGGTAGTTGGTACAGTTATTTGTACAGTGCACCCTACCTAACCCTGACGGCAGGGGACAAGGGCATTAAATACCCGTCTGAGTCGCCCAAACAGTGCAGAAAAGGACCGTTAGGGGCGCCACCGCTCGCCACAATGGCGATCTTGTCAGCTTCGCATGCCACTGCGTACCGCTGGCTGCACAGCCATCCGCCACGCGCGCCTGGAAAGGCCCCCAGAGAGACACGTTGGTGGATGCGCTGGAGCGAGGGCACAGAGTGGCTGCCTGCCGCGGCAAGCGCCTTGCCGCGGCCGCTATCTTGTCGGGCCTGGAAGCTTGTCGCTCACCGGGCCTCGAGGTAGCTTGGTTGATCTTCCCAGCAAGCTCCTCTTGCCGGGGCCTTGTTGCCTTACCGGGACGCGTGGCGCGTCGTGGCAAGTTCTTTGGGATGCCTTGGTTGGCCTTCCCGGCAAGCTCCTCTTGCCGGGGCCTTGTCTCCTTGGCTTAAATACTTTGTTCTTGAATGGCTCCAAGGGAACCACGGAGGATCTTGGCGGTTGCCCAGCAAGCCTTGCCGCGGGGTGCTGCGACTGCCCGTGCACAAGTTCGGGGTACTAGGGTACCCCTATTCCAGTACACCGACAGGAGCCCCCGGGCCTGGGCCATACACAGTGCCGAGCGCTGTTGGGCCAGGTCCAAGACAGGGCACGGGGACACGCGGCCTGGGCCACGCCGAATCTCACTCCGTATCCACCACGCCCTCCCCTAACGGCACGCGTTGAATGCGGCGTCGTGGGAGAGATCGTGGGTGGTTCTTTATTCGGAAGGGCGAAACGTCCGCCCTGTCCCTCTTTATAAGCAGGGGAAAGAGGGGCAGTTCGTTCCCCCTCGCTGGTTGCTACTACTCCATCTTCACAAACCTCCGCCGCTCCCCCCTTCTTCTCGAAGCCGAGAGAGAGCAGCGCTCCTCCCCCATTGCCACCAGCATCACCAACGCCGTCGACCTCCCCCACCGCCTCCGCCATGGCTCCGAAAGCCGACAAGGGGAAGGGCGTGAAGTCGGCCGAGGCGCAGCGGCTCGCGGCGCTGCGGAAGGAGCGGGCGATCTTCTCCCCCCAGCTCGGCGCGAAGGAGCTGAGGGAGTACTTCTACCTCTTCTGGGCGACGGAGACGCGAGCGCATCCGCGCACGAGGGTACTCCCGGCCGCCGCTTCTGAACTGGCTCCCAACGGGTACCCATTCTTCGCGTCGTTCTTCTATTGCGGGCTCTGCCCGCCCTTCTCGGAATTCTTCTGCGATATCATGAACACCTACGGCCTCCGCCTCCTTGATTTCACCCCCAACGCCGTTCTGACCATGGCAGTTTTCGCACATTTCTGCAAAAACTTTGTCGGAGTCCATCCCAATGTTGCCCTTTTCCGCCATTTCTTCATGCCTCGGGTCGAGAGAGGAGAGCCGCTTGCCGGATGGATCGCCTGGATCTCGAGAGTCGGCAAGAAGGAGGCGTACTTGGAGGGTGAGCTCCGCAGCAAGTGGGAGGAGTGGAGAGCGGAGTGGTGCTGGATCGTCGAGGAGAATCCGCAGCCCTTCACCGCCGTGCGCCAAGCCCCCATAGTGTGTGGTAATGACTGGAGCAACGTGGCCCCGGAGGACGAGAGGCTGAAGATCGCCATCACTAGGATCCTTCGCCTCAGGCTTGCCGGGCTCACTATAGGTGCCGTCGGTGCAGACTTCCTTCGCCGCCGCATCGCCCCTCTGCAGGAGAGGGGGAGGCCCGCCTGGGAGTTCAAGAACTCGGCGGACATCATGAGGCTGCGGCCGGGCCTCAACTTCAATTTCACCGTCCTGGAGCTGGATGCGATGCTCCTGGAGTTGTTCAAACGCGATCCTCAGCATCCCTTCACGCTGCCGAGGAGCGTCGTCCCTTTGTGCAATAACTCGTCGCTTGACCGGATCCGCGCGATGATGCCGTTGTGCGATTCGCACGGAATCGCTCCAACTTGGCAAGAACCCGCGGACGACGTCGTACAAGCATTCTTCGATGACTTGGTGGAAGTGCCAGTCTGCACCGACGAGCATAAGAGCCTCACCCGTGACACCACCGACGAGGAGCTGCAGCACATCGCCACTAGGGCGGAGGAAGCTGCAGCAGCAGCTGCCGCGGGGTCGTTCGGGTTCATCGTGGAGGAGGCGGAGGCGGCTGAGGCGGCAAACCTTGCCGAGCGCGCGGAGTTCATCGGCGAGGAAGAGCTTGCCGGCTCTGAAGCTGAGCCGAGCGAGGCCGGCGAGGAAGAGCCAGAGCCTTCGGACAGCTTGCCGCAGGTGGAGCCCCCGGCCCCGCCAAGAAGGCGTCTCCGCAGGGCCGGGGACGTAGCGGGGCGGCAAGCGAGCCAACAGCCGCCAAGCCGTGCGACACGCTCTACCGCGGCAAGCAATGTTGCCGCGGGAGCACCTCACGCTGCTGCGGCAACCGGAGCGGGATCTTCCCGGTCCACCGCCACTGCCCCTGCCAAGCGGGCAAGGGATCCTACTCCTCCGCCTCGCCGCACCGGAGGGGAGCCGGACATCGATCTCTCCGCGCTCAGCTCCGATGAGGAGGAAGAAGAGTAAGTTTCTTCGGTGTTCTTCTAGTTCTCTGATTCTTGTTGTTTTGCCTTGTATCTGACTTGCTTCAATATGAACCTATTCCTTTTCAGGACGCTGGCCCAGAGGGCGGCGAAGAGAGCCAAGTCCGCGGTGATCGTCATCGAGGATGACCCCACCGTGTCAGCAGGGGGTGTTTCTGAGACCACCTTGATGGATCCGGCAACCACTCCCCAAAGGAGCCCCCAGCGCAGCCCCCAGCGTAAGTTTGTAGTTTCACTTTCTGCTGTTAGGTGCGCATGAGTGCTTTTTCCTTTGCTGATATCTTGCTTGTTGATTTGTGTAGGAGCAGAACAGCCACATCAGGAGCGCCCAGAAGCTGGTCCCGAAGCGCCATCTGCTTCGACTACGCCGCCAAGGGAGGAGTCCCCGGCAAGGGAGAGCTCTCCGGCAAGGGAGAACTCTCCGGCAAGGGGCAGTTCTCCGGCAAGGGACAGCACCAACGATCCTGCGGCGGCCGAGACCGCAACTGTAGATCTTGGTACAGGTAATCCACTTGTCTAAAAACTTCCCTTGGGTTCTTCTTCTTCTGATTTTCTTCTTGCATATTTGCTTGACTTCCCTCCCTTCTTCGTTCTTCAGATCCATCTGCTGCGGAGCCAATGGAGACTGAGGACGCCGGCGAGGAAGGCGCGCGTGGCAGCACCGACGACGCCGCCGTCAATGAAGAATGGGCCGGTGCTGATGAGCCCGCCGGCGAGGAGGCCGCCAAGGCTGCCGCCGCGGACGCTGGCGAGGGGTCGGGCGATCGCACAAACGGCCCTGAGGCCGCAGGAGCGCCAGGCGCTGCGCCGACCGCCGAGCCCTCTGCCGCTGCCGCGGAGCCAGGCTCTGAAGAGCCCCAGCCCGGCGCCTACTTGAAGGCCGGCGACGACATCTTCATCAAGCTACCCTGGGCGTCGAGCTCCAGGGCGCCGGTCGAGGGGGAAACTTTCGATGAGGAGCTGCTCGCCACCGCCGGGCTGTCGTTGGTCGATGCGCCAAGCAGCAGCAGTGGCGAGCCTGAGGAGGAGCAGCTGCTGCGGAAGCTGCTGTCACTCTACCGCGCGCGACAAGCCAAGCTGGCTTCCCGAGAAGCGCTTGTCGCGAAGGCAGGAGTTGATATGGAGAAGTGCGCGGAGGAGCTCCGGGGCCTCAACCAGGAAGCTCTCCGGTCCCTGGCACAGGAGCGGGAGAGACTTGCAGAGGAGCGTACGGCCTTCCTTCTCGAGAATGCCGAAGCTGAGGAGGAACAGAGGCTTGCTGTCGAGAAGCAGTCCGCACTAGAAGGTGAGTTGGTGCAGCGGAAGGCCAACCTCGACAGCTACGAGGAGGAGCTTGCCGAGCACGAGCAAGCACTTGGCGGGGCGCTCAAGGAAGCAAAGGATGCTGCCGCAACTACAGAGGCCGCCAAGAA
This sequence comes from Triticum dicoccoides, assembly GCF_002162155.2. Lineage (NCBI taxonomy): Eukaryota > Viridiplantae > Streptophyta > Magnoliopsida > Poales > Poaceae > Triticum > Triticum dicoccoides. The sequence goes on from NC_041381.1 coordinate 81,747,592, forward strand.
AGAGCTGGAGGCGAAGGTGGAGCAGCTGGAGGCCAATATCAGGAAGAGCGGCGAGGAGCTCGCCGCGCTCAAGCGCGAGCGCGAGAAGGATGCTGCCGCCCATGGTGAGCTGCAAGGTCTTCTCGCTGAGAGGAACAAGGATCTCAGCGCCGCCAAGGACTCCAATGCGGACCTGGAGATGAAGCTGGCCACGCTAACTCAGACGCTGGATGACGCCAAGGAGCGGGATAAGACCTTGTCGGAGAAGGTCAAGGCTGACAAGGCGCTGCTGGAGAGCATCGCCGTTACCCAGAACTCATTCAGAGAGACTGTGGAGCACTGGACCGAGGGTCTGGTGAATATCGCTGCAGTCATCGACGAGGAGCTGGCGCAGCTGGGGATGGAGGACTTTGGGTATCCCTCCGACGAGAATCTCCAACCCAGCGCCAAGCTCAGCCTGTTCTTCAAGGGCATGGCGACGGCACTCCAGCGGCTCCGGGAGAGGATCCCAAAGCAGCTGGCCGACGAGTCGCGCAGAATCTGCACCGGAGTTCTCCAGAAGGTGCTGATGAAGATGGCCTTCCGCAACCCAGGCCTCAGCTTCACCAACGTCCTCAAGTCCTTGCCGCCAGACGCCGATCGGGACGCGCTCAAGGCCCTTGTCGCACCCATTGTGGACAAGGTGAGCGAGATCAAGAGGGTCGAGGGCGATCGCGTAGACTAGGCCTCCCATGTCATTTTCTCCTTGTCGCTGCTGGCCACATTATGAGATCAATCTGTTAGGGCCGCGACAAGTTTATATTGTAATATAACTCGACAAGTTATTTCTGGTATCAATTGCTATGTTATTTCCTTTACTAGATTCCTTCCTTTGTATGTCTTTACCCTACGCTTTTAGGGAACTTGTCGGCGCAGGCACCCGAGCCGCGAGCGCTGAGTGCGGGACGTCAGCAGCCTGCTGGCGGTGCCGCTTCCGACAAGAAACCTTGTCGCTACTAGATGCAGCACACTTAAGTTGTTGAGCGGACTCGAAACAAAGTAAGGGCGCAACTAGCTACGAGTTGGTTCCTCCGTGCACAGGTTTTCCATACAAAGCAGGGTCGTTCGAGGAAGATAACTTAAAAATTTAAAACTAATTGCTCAAACTTTGGCAACTTAGCTTTTCTGTCGTTTGCTTCCCGGCAAGGCGAAACTTGCTTGAACGACGCTCGGTCCACACCATTATCTTCTCCTTCCCCCCTGGCAAACTTGTGTGCGAGGGAACTTTCCTTTCCTTTGTTGAGAAAAAGAAAGAAGAGAAAATAAAGATATGGAGCCTTTCGGCTCGTTATTGCTTACCGGGTGTATGTGCTGCACAAAGTGTCAGACAACACATGCAAGAAAGAAAATAATGCATGAAATTGACAAGTTGTGCGGAGCACATGATCTTTACTTATGCACGTGATCTGCGCCCGGCTTTGTACAAAGGATTACATGCAACAGCAGCAAGACTTGTACAAACGGTGGTTGCCGGAACGGGTTCCGGCAACCGCGCCCTACGGGTAAAACTTACGAAGATGCTCAATATTCCAGGAGTTGCTCACCGGAATGCCATCTTCGGTCTCAAGGCGGACAGCACCGGGCCTAGTCACTCGTTTCACCCGATAAGGGCCTTCCCACTTCGGCGTCAACTTGTTGGAATTCTTGGCGGACTGAACACGCCGAAGAACAAGGGTCGCCTTCCTCGAAGCTTCTGGCATTAACTTTGCGGCTATGGTAGCGGGGCAAAGCTTGTTGGTATCAAGCAGCCTGAAGACGATCCTCCTCAAGGAGCAGCGCGTCATCTTGTCGCAGCTGCTCTTGCTCAAGCTCATCATAAGCAAGCACTCGAGGTGATCCGTATACGAGTTCCGTGGGGAGAAGTGCCTCTGCTCCATAGACTAGAGCGAAAGGTGTCTGGCCAGTGGCTCGATTTGGCGTCGTTCTGATCGACCAAAGAACCACCGGCAGCTCCTCGATCCAGTTCCTTCCGCACTTGCGCAGCCTGTCAAAAGTTCTGGTCTTGAGCCCGCGCAGCACTTCAGCATTTGCCCTCTCCGCTTGACTGTTGCTTCTCGGATGAGCAACAGAAGCGAAGCAGACCTTGGCGCCAAGGTCTTGGACGTACTGCATGAAGGTGCGGCTCGTGAATTGTGTGTCGTTGTCGGTGATGATCCTCTTAGGGAACCCAAAACGGAAAACAATTGACCTGAAGAACTTAACTGCTGACTGTGCTGTCACCTTCCTCACTGGTTCCACTTCCGGCCACTTTGTGAACTTGTCGATTGCAACGTACAAGTACTCAAAGCCCCCGACAGCTCGGGGGAAGGGGCCGAGGATATCGAGCCCCCAGAACGAAAATGCCAAGGATAAAGGGATCGTCTAGAGAGCTTGAGTTGGCTGGTGTATCTGCTTGGAATGGAACTGGCACGCTTCACACTTGGTTACTTGTGCAGTTGCATCCTGGAGGGCTGTCGGCCAAAAGAAACCTTGCCGGAAAGGTTTGTCGGCAAGTGCTCTTGCGCCAATGTGGTGGCCACATATGCCTCCATGTATCTCTGCCAACAGCTTTTGTCCATCTTCCCGGCAAATGCACTTCAATTTCACACCGTTGAGTCTTCTTCTGTATAGTATGCTGTCGACAAACTGGTACATACTTGACTGCCGGGCTACTTTTTCCGCTTCTTCTTGCTCTTCGGGAAGTTCTCCTGTCTGAAGGAAATGGACAATCTGCTGTGCCCATGCTGGAGCTTGTGGCTCGACAACAAGGACTAAAGGCACATCTGCTGCTGCGGGAACATCCGCTTCTTCGGCAAGGACTTGCAACCCTGCCGGAGCGTGATGTTCCCCGGCAAGCTTGCCGGAGCAAAACTTGTTGGGAGCGTCTACTTCAACGGAACAAACCATAAGGCTTGCCGGAGCAGACTGCCCCTCAGCATCCTTGGTGTTGATCTTGGGGACTTTCTTGGCGGCGGCTTCGGGGAGATCTGCCGGAAAGTAGTCACCAGAAATCAACTTCCTCATGTCCAGTTGATGGTGTCACGGATGGTTGGGTCAGCTTGAGCACAAAGATCCCTGGTTCCACAGGTAACTTAAGTGCGGCACACTTTGACAGGCCATCAGCAATGTCATTCTGAGCCCTCGGGACATGCTCCATCTGTAGGCCGTTAAAGTTCTTGTTCACTTGGCGGACGACAAGCTGTGAGTCACCCCTGACAATGAGCTTCTTGATCCCAAGGTCTGCTGCGATCCTGAGACCGGCAAGCAATCCATCATACTCTGCAGTATTGTCGGTTGCTTGCTCCTTGGGAAAGTGCATCTGGACTACGTACTTGAGGTGCTCTCCGGTGGGTGCGACAAGCAGCACGCCCGCACCGGCGCCTTGCAGCGAGAAGGCACCATCAAAGTACATCAGCCACTCTTTTCTTGCCTCCTTGACGGGGATGCTTGTCTCTGGAATTTCTTCATCTGGTGTTGGCGTCCACTCCGCTATGAACTCTGCCAATGCTCTACTTTGGATAGTTGAAGTGCTTTCAAACTTGAGGCCAAAGCTTGACAGTTCTAGCGCCCACTCGACAATCCTGCCTGTCGCTTCTGGATTTTGTAGTATCCTCTTCAGCGGAAAGCGAGTGACGACTGTGATCTCATGTGCTTGGAAGTAATGGCGCAGCTTTCTCGAGGCCATGAGGAGGCCGAAAAGCAACTTCTGCACACCAGAGTACCTTGACCTAGCCCCCTGCAGAAGGGAACTGACAAAGTAAACTGGGCGCTGCACCATTCTCTTCTGCATATTGTCATGCTCCTGCGCAGATCCATCCTTGTCGAGACCACAGCTTGTCGGCGAAGCCCCCTGTTTGTCGCTGGATGCATCTGCCGTGGTTGCTGGCTCATCATCTGCTTCCCTCTCCGCCACTAACGCAGCACTAACCACTTGATTGGTTGCCGCTATGTACAGCAACAACTTCTCTTGTGGCTTAGGTGCGACAAGTGTTGGAGTGGAGGACAGGTATCTCTTCAAGTCCTGCAGCGCAGCCTCCGCCTCCGGAGTCCATTTCATTGGACCTGCCTTTTTCAATATCTTGAAAAATGGCAGGGCACGCTCAGCAGACCTAGAGATAACCCTGCTGAGAGCAGCCACGCAACCAGCAAGCCTTCGTACATCCTTGACACGCTTTGGTGCTTCGATCTGCTCAATGGGCTTGATCTTGTCGAGATTGGCTTTAATTCCCCGCTGAGATACAAAGAACCCGAGAAGCTTGCCGGAAGGGACTCCAAACACGCACTTCTCGGGGTTGAGCTTGAGGTTGATCTTGCGCAGATTTGCAAATGTCTCGTCTAAATCTTGAATCAGGGTCGCCCTGTCCTTGCTCTTGACCACTATGTCATCCATGTATGCTTCCACATTTCTGTGCATCTGCGGCTCAAAAGCGTGGTGGACTACCTTTGCAAATGTTGAACCAGCATTCTTCAAACCGAAAGGCATCCATACGAAGCAGTATGTGCCACACGGGGTGATAAATGCGGTTTTCTCTTCATCCTCTTCTGCCATGAAGATCTGATGGTATCCTGATTATGCATCAAGAAATGAAAGCAAATCACATTCGGCCGTGGAGTCAACAATCTGGTCAATGCGTGGCAATGGAAATGGGTCTTTGGGACAAGCTTTATTAACATCAGTAAAGTCGATACAAAGCCTCCATTTCCCGTTAGCCTTGCGCACGACAACAGGATTGGCCAACCACGTGGGATGGAGCAGTCCTCTGACAAGGCCTGCTGCTTCCAACTTCTTGATCTCTTCTTCAATGAACTCTTGGCACTCCACTGCTTGTTTCCTGACTTTCTGCTTGACGGGCCGCGCATGAGGACAGACGGCAAGGTGGTGCTCAATCACTTTCCTGGGAACACCGGGGATGTCAGACGGTTGCCATGCAAACACGTCCACATTCGCCCGCAGGAAAGCAACAAGCGCGCTTTCCTATTTGGGGTCGAGAGTGGCACTGATGGTGAAGGTACCACCAGTGCCGTCCTCCTTGGCGGACACCTTCTTGTTCTCAGGTGGAGCTGCCATTGCCTTCTTACACTTGCCGGTGGAGCTCGATGGTGCGTCCTCGACGGTAGCGCAGCACTCCGAAGAGGTGCGCTTGCCGGAGTGGGCATCAGAGCTCTTGCCGGACTTGGTCTTCTTCTTTCCCTCGGGAGCTTCGGCGGCAAGTGTCTTGCCTTCTGCTGCGGCTGCTGCTTCCCGGTAGATCTTGTCGGCACAGATAAGGGCATCCTTCTTGTCGCCAGGGACAGAGATGACGCTTATCGGGCCTGGCATCTTCAGTACGTTGTACGCATAGTGAGAGGCCGCCATGAACTTGGCGAGTGCTGGACGGCCAAGGATTCCATTGTAAGGCAACGGAAAGTCAGCAACATCAAACGTGACCCTCTCAGTCCTGAAGTTCAACTCGCTGCCAAATGTTACTGGCAACGTGATCTTTCCCTTCGGCTTGCTCCTTCCCGGATTGATTCCTTGAAATGTACCGGTCTCTTCGAGCTCGCTGTCAGGGATCTGGAGTTTCTGGAGCACCGCGGAGGAGATCAGGTTCAGGCCAGCCCCGCCGTCAACTAGCATCTTAGTGACCTTGAGGTTGCGGATTGTTGGTGAAACCAACATCGGCAAGCACCCGACCGCAGTTATGCGATCAGGGTGGTCCTCAATATCAAAGATGATAGGCGTGTTGGACCATTTCAGAGGCTTGCATGACTCGACGGGTGGTTCTGCTGCATTAACTTCCCGCACCCACTGCTTGAGCTGACGGTGCGAAGTATGCAGAGAAGCACCACCTTTCAACGCACAGGACCTCTGTGGCTTTCTGGAACTCCTGCTCATCAGTCTCCTCATCGTCCATGTCTTCATCGTCGTCGTCATCTTCATCCTTGTCGCGGCCGCGAGGAGGTCTGTCTCCTTGCCACTGCTTGGCCTTGCTGCGGCGTCCTCCTCGGCCGGGACGTTTCTTGCCGGATCCTCCAGCACCTTCTTGGGCCTTCTCCTTGTCGCGCCGCTCGTATTCAGCTTTCTGTAGCTCAACAAGCTGCTCGACCTTCTTGCAGCTCTGGAGATCGTGGCCCTTGGTGCGGTGGATCTTGCAATACTACTTGCTGGTGCCGTCTTGCTTGTCGGCGACTGCCACATCCATGGCAGCCTCCTTGCCGGAGCCGCCAGCTTTGGGCTTGTTGCCGGACTGTTCAACGACTAGCACCTGCTTTCCTTTCTTCCTCCTATTTTTTCGCTGCCGGTTTTTCTTTGCCGGGGCAGCATCCTCACTGTCAGATCCTGCTGCTCCTATGTTCTCTCCGGGGAGTCTCCTCCCTTCCTCAGCACGTGCACACTTGTCGGCCAGGGCATACAGCTCACTGACATCTCTGATCTTGCACATCGCCATCTCCTCCCGCATCCTGCGGTTTCGCACGTTCTGATGGAATGTGCTGATCACCGTGGGAGGGTGGACATCTGGGATGTTGTGCTACACGCTGCTGAATCTCTGAATGTACTTGTGCAGGGGTTCTCCTTCCTTCTGGGCGAGCAGATGAAGGTCACTCTCTTGGCCATGAGGCTTGTGGCCGCCTGTGAAGGCGCCGACAAACTGATGGCACAGATCAGCCCAAGAGGATATGGAGTTGTCCGGTAAGTGCATGAGCCAGGATCTGACGTTGGGCTTGAGCACCAGTGGGAAGTAGTTGGCAAGGATCTTGTCGTCCCGTCCCCCGGCAGCCTGCACCGCAATGGTGTAGATGCTGCGGAACTCCGACGGATGCGTCTTGCCGTGGTACTTCTTCGGTACATCTGGCTTGAAGTTCTTCGTGCTGGGCCACTGGACTTGCCGCAGCTCACAAGTGAACGGAGGGCAACCTACCGCGTACGGCAGATCGCCTGGTTCCCCAGGCGCATGCATGTCAACGGAGGGCCCAGCACGCTTGTCGGATTGACGTCGCGCTTCTCTTTGGAGCTCGATGCGAGTACGAGCTTCTTCTTGTTGTCGATCATGAAGAACTTGGCGCTGATCGCGACGAGCTCGTGGATCCGAAGATGCGGTGGAGTCGCTGTCGAGGTGGATCCGGCGAGTCAGCGATCTTGGCCTTCGGGGTGGTGATTGCATGGTTGTTGCACCCCCACCAGTTTCGTCGCCACCGGCTCGCGCCTGGCAACCCTGCCGCGGCGGCGACGCGCTCGGCTGCCGCGGAGTGTCGCCGTTGGCGTAGCCAATGAGACTCTGAATGGTGGCCCTCCATTCGTCGATCTTGTCCGACATCGGAGGGTAATCCAGGAGCAGTTGAGCTCGCGCCAAAGCTTCTGCTGGAGTGGTGGGTGGCAGTGGCGGACGGCGCGAGTAGCGGGATGTGCTTAGACTTCTAACTATGTTAGAAGGAGCAGTATCCCGTCCAGGCGACCGTGCCTCGCTCGTGCCTGCACGCTGGCGCGCATGCTGGTCTTGATCGCCCCGAGATCCACCAGCTTGGTCTTGGCCTATCATGCGTATGGCAGTGCGAGTGCCATGACGCTGTTGGTCCTGCGCCTCCTGAGATGGGCGCGGAACAATCGCGGACGTCGAGGTATGTGCCGCCTTGCCCTTGGACTTGGCGACGTCGTGAGCTTCCTCGTCGACGTCCGTTCTTCCGCCGGCGTCCATTTGTCACATCCCTAGCCTTTCTATGCACTTGGACTATCTTGGTTGCTGCATCATGTTTAAACTTCATTTAAACTTGAAATGGGGATTGATCAAACCCTAGCATCAATGAAATTCAAACAGGTTCAACTAAAAAAATATATTTTCAGGATCCCAAATGGCCTTAAAAAAATGTTCACCATTTCTGGAAAGTGTTGGGTAGAGTAACCAGAGATGATGCATATTTTTCCATGGCATTTTGGATTTTGAATTAATTCAAACATATTTGATTTGGAGCTATTTAAATGCTATATATATATTTTAGATGCTCCAAAAATGTTGGAAATTGTTACGGGTCACTGGAATAATTCAGAAGGCACCCCTAATTATTTCCAGGATTTTATGAAATGGTTTAGTATTTATTTTACACCAGAACATAAAAACAGGAAATAGAAAAAGGAAACAGAAAGGGGAAAAGCCTTACCTGGGCTTTCTTACCTTGTGCTCCTGTAGCCCAACACTGTGCATAGCCGGCCCAGCCCAGCTCCACCTCCCCGGCCCAGCCCACCACACGCCGGCCACCTCCTGCTTACCTGCTCACCGCTGGAGGCACCTGAGGACGCCACGCACCCCCCCGGGCCCTCTCGCTTCTTCCCCCGTGCTCATCCCCTCCCCTGTTCCTCTCGCACGCAGCCACCGAACGCCATCGCCGCCGCGCTCGCTGCTATCGCGGCCACCGACCACCCCACGCCTTGCCTACGCGCCAAGAAGCTCCGCTCCGATGCCCTCTTTCTCCTCACCGATCCTCAAGACGCCGGAAGCCCCTGGACGCCGCCAACATCGCCGTTTCCCTCGTTGGCCACCGGAGATCGCCGCCGCCCGTACGTCGCCTCCAAAGCTTCCCTGAGCCATCCGACACCGCCAAACGAAGCGCTGTGAGCCATGCCGCTTTTCCCCCTGTTCCTCCTCGCTCGTTCGTTCCCTAGTCGTACCCTCCACCGCACTCGTGAGCTCGTCGCCGCCGGCTGTGTCGCCGCCGTGGCTAGAGCTCACACACGTCGCGTCTGAGCATACCACCGTGCTCAGCGCGATGCCAAAAGCCCAAAACCCCAACCCACTACTCTTGTCGTTCGCTATAGCGTCGTCTCCGCCGACGCCCGAACTCCAGCTGCCGCCAAAGCTCGTCGCCGGCACGATTCCGGCGACCCCCGCGTCCAACTCCCCTGCTCCTCGATGCGGGCAAGCAAGGGCTACACCCTGGTGCCCTCGGCTTGCGCAGCCGACGTCCGTAGCGCGACTCCGGCGTGCCTCCGCCGTGCTGGATGGTCGCCGCCGGCCAAATTCCGGCGTGTTGTCGTGGCCACGAGATTAGTACTAATCATCGCCACTAAACAACCACCTGAGCCAATAACACCTGGGCCCCACGCCCTAACTAAACCAAATTTTATTTGCGTTTAGATTGAACCTACCTCCACGGGCCCCACAGGTCAGTTTGACCTGGCCACGTCAGACGTTGACCGACCCCACACGTCAGTATTGACCTGCTGACGTGTCTGTTGACCCGGCCCCACCTGCCATTGACACTAACCAGCCCCAGTCACTGACCAGTGGACCCCACTGGTCAGGTTTGACCTGGACCGCACCCTGTTGACTCGCTTACGTCATGCTTACCTAGTGCTGACGCAATAAATCATTTTCTGGTTTTAAAATAATTCAGGAAATTCCAGAAAATATCCTAAACTTCTAAAATTCATAATAATTCAACCGTAGCTCAGATTGAAATAATTTATATATGAAAAATTATCAGAAAAATCCAATCTATCCATCTGTACCATTTTCATGCATGTTTGAACAAGTTAACCTCACTGTTTAGGATGAAACATGAATAGGGCAATTTTGATAATAGTTATGGAGTTGGGATTTGATATAGTTTTGAATTCCACTTCAATCAAAATGACTTGCTGTTGCATTAGCCCAAATCACAACATATTGCCATGTCATGATCATGCATCATATTGCTGCATCGCATTGATTGTGTTTCTTCCTTGTTTGTCGGTGCTTGTTCCCCCTCGGTAGGCGTATCCCGACGATGAGTTCGATGACACCGATGAAGAACTATATTATCTTCAAAAGTGCCAGGCAAGCAAAACCCCCTTGTTCATTCCAATACAAACCCACTCTCTCGCTCCTGCTCTCTTTTACTGCATTAGGACAACATCGATGCAACTGTTACTTGCTGCGGTGGTTGAACCCCTTTATCCTCTGCATGACCTGTCATTGCCACAGTAAATAGATGAAACCCACTAGCATGAGTAGGAGTTGTTTGAGCCCTGATGTCCCTACTCATTCATGCTTGTTTGTCATGCCTGCTATTGCTTAGAGTTGAGCCAGGTCTGATTCATCGGGGATGAATCAGAGGTGTGTGAACATGTCCTACTGTTGAGAGCTAAGTGTGTGAACACGATTTGGTAAAGGTAGCGGTGAGAGGCCATGTAGGAGTACATGGTGGGTTGTCTCATTGTAGCCGTCCTCAGGAACTGAGTTCTATGTTTGTGATCCATGAACAGCTACTACCACTCATTGGGATCCTTAATTGACCCTCTCGGCTTCTTAATCACCCTTGTTCTCTGTCCAGGAGTTGCAACTAGTTTCTGGTGTTTGTAGGTAGTTTTAGTAGTCTACCAAGTGGCACCCGGTATAGGTGGGCTTGGGACAGAATAGGCACAGTGGCCCGGTGTACCAAGTGGCACCCGGATGGTGGACTTGGGAACCCTGCACACATCGTTTGGGGCCGTGAGCGACACCCCGGCCGGATCTCCTTGCGGATGGAACCCGAATAGGCGATAAACCTAGACGAGAGACTTGAGTGTTTAGGTAGGCCATGGCCGACACCCTCGCTGGGCTTCCACTTGAAGGTTGCCGAGTACATGTCGTGTAAACAGCGGTAAGTGGTGAGAGCGTGTGTGAAGAAGTACACCCCTGCAGGGTTAATATGATCTATTCGAATAGCCGTGTCCGCGGTAAAGGACTTCTGGGTTGCCTGTATAGTTCATAGACAAGTGAAAGTGGATACTCTAAAATACGCAAGATAAGCGTGAGTGCTATGGATGGCGTTCTCGTAGGGAGACGGGAGCGGATCCATAGTGGTGTATTGATATGGTGAATATGTGGACTCGTGTGCGCCACCTCAAAAGAGTTACTTGCAGTCGTAGTACAGGATAGCCACTGAGTCAAAGCTGGCTTGCTGCAGTTAAACCCCACCATCCCCTTTGTTGATAATGATGCATATGTAGTTAGATCTAATGTAAGTCTTGCTGGGTACATTTGTACTCACGTTGCTTAATTTATGTTTTTGCAGAGAGACTTCAGTGTCGCTAGTAGTACCGCGTGGACTTCGACGTTTAGCTTGTTACCTCAGCTACGATCTTGTGCCTTTGGCAGGATCTGGTAGATAGACAGGCTTCTCAGCCTTTTTCATTTGTAGATGTCTGTACTCAGACATGTTAAGCTTCCGCTTGTGCTTTGATTTGTATGCTCTGATTGTTGGGTCATGAGACTCATGATTGTAATATCTCGCTCCTCGGAGCCTATTGAATATATACTTGAGTTGTAGAGTCATGTTGTGATGCCATGTTGTATTTGCACATATCGAGCATATTGTGTGTATGTTATTGAAATGCTTGGTATGTGTGGGATCTGACTATCTAGTTGTTTATCCTTAGTAGCCTCTCTTACCGGGAAATGTCTCCTAGTGTTTCCACTGAGCCTGGTAGCTTGCTACTGCTCCGGAACACTTAGGCTAGCCGGCATGTGTCCTTCTTCGTTCCAGTGTCTGTCCCCTCGGGGAAATGTCACACGATGAATTCCAGAGTCCTGTTAGCCCGCTACAGCCCGGTTCACCGAAGTCCTGCTAGCCCAGTGCTACAGTCTGGATTCACTCGCTGATGACCGACATGCTCGTTGTTGGGTCATGTATGCCTGTCCCTGTAAGTTAGTGCCACTTTGGGTTCACGACTAGCCATGTCAGCCCGGGTTCTTTGTCATATGGATGCTAGCAGCACTATCATATACGTGAGCCAAAAGGCGCAAACGGTCCCGAGCCAGGTAAGGTGGCACCCGTGGAATACCGTGCGTGAGGCCGCAAAGTGATATGATGTGTTACATGCTAGATCGGTGTGACTCAGGATCGGGGTCCTGACAGCTTTGGTATCAGAGCCTGACTGCCTGTAGGTTTACCAAGCCAAACTGGTCGAAGTTGAGTCTAGAAGTTCTTTAGTTATATAAGGGAATTGATTGTGGGATGGAACGTAAGGCTCTTTTTACTCCTTATACCTTATGCCCTTCTGATCCGAGTCATCTTATCTTTCCTACGGGGATTAATAACTAGGCTTCTCACCTTTCTATCAGGATCACGTGTTACTAATCCGTAGACTTATAAGATTGTTGGATTTAAGTCTCAGTTTAGTTCCTACTACTTCCGTATGTTAACTATTGATCCCGAAACCTTGATATTGTGCTTCTGAGTGGTTATGCCACCATTTTTGTAGCATGTCTCCAATCTTTTGAGCATTTACAGCCGTTATGCTGTCCGAGTCATCCCAGGGTTTTAAACAGTCTGATGCATTTGCAAATCCCTTCCTCCCATTTCGATGTTCCTTTGGGCCAGATTAACCACACTAATCGGTGTGTTGAGGTACTCTATTGCCTTGGAATTTATGTTGGAGCTATTAATATGACCCTAGGTGTCTAGAGGATCATCTAGTAGTCTAGCCATGTTTTGTGATCCCAGTGTGATGACTCTGGCCATCATTCCCGAAAGCATCCCGTCATGCCACTTAGTTAGTAGGCATTCCACTTCTGGGTTTCTGAACCAGAGATTTCCCTACTTACTTCATGTTGTTAGTGTTGCTCGTACCTTTAGGATATTAGTAACCTTTGCGAGAGTCCTCGAGGTACGTGGTATATCGTTCTTCCAATACCATGAACCAATATGGAAGTAGTCTTTCTGAGCCAAAAGATCACAAAAAGAGTGCTCTTGATGAGTTCTCCATTCTATATCGTGACTCTGCCAGTCCTACCTCTCTGCATGGGTTATCCGGAAGAAACATGTTGAATTTGGTTCGACATACTAATCTATGCATCCACAACTCAGAAAATTATATGTTCTTTGAGTTGTCCCTCTTAGTTGTCTTCTGACCCTCGTCTATCATTTGATAGTCAAGAGTATGCATGCATTCCTATTACTATTGTGGTCCGTCAAGCCATTCTATTCCGGAATGATTAGGAGAAACAAACTCCAGTACCTCATCCACATCCATGATTGGGTCAAAGTAGTTGTATTCCACGGATCAAAATGCTAATCTAGCTCTTGTTCCGCTCTACCTTGGAGTATTACCATCTTTATATAAAGAATGTCATGGGAATTGTGCACCATCTCTTGTGAATTCTTGACATAGTGATACTTCTCTCCATCCTTATGCATTTCTCGGTTCCGTGTTATCGCAACCGGAATGCCGACAAGTGAATCATGATGTGTGAAACCTATACGCCTAGCAAATCCGTTGCTTGGTAGTTAAATGGGCAACAACCTCATTCTTAGCGTGCTGATTATTGAATTATCATTCTAAGACTGATCGTGCTACCTAGTCCTTATTTCCAGTGCACTCTTCGATCAATGAGTTAGGATTATTCAATCCCTTGCTTATTTGATCATCTCATCTTGCCCTGAAAAGCAAGATTGTTCTCAAGCCTAGTGACATATCGGTGGTTCATGATTTTCTGTATATCTTCTCGGAAGTATCACCAAGTCGTCACCTGACTGCTATGTTGAGCTCGTGATCAAGTTGGTTTATTCCTGTAAACCACCCTTTCTCCAAGAATCCGTGTTGGATACCCCTGAGCTAGTTAGTTAAGCTAAACAACAACTTGAAGAGTTGGAAGATGAAAGCTTGTCCGACTCAGTTCATTTTAAGGGATATCTTCTGTGTCTGTTGAAGAAAGATGATATCTTCATCAGTTGGTCCTCATGATCAGTTGTTGGATCTATTGTCTTGTCCAACCTTTGATTTGGGCGTGGGCTATCCTCAAATCAAGTCAGAACCAACGATGCTCGTAATGTTGTATTATTCGTGGTTGAAACCTCGGGCATACACCATTACATCTTTTGGTCTGACCAATGCTATCACCTTGTTCACCTAGTCGTGGAATTCCATCTTCATGGAACTCTCGATGATTTGTTGTTGAGCCCATCAACATCATTTTATCTTCTCCAGATCTTGTTGGACAATAAGTTAGTGTTGGAAACTTTTGAAAGCATTTTCTTCATTCTAGCTCGTGAAGTATTTGTTTGATAAAAGGAGTGACTTCCTCTTATACACGTGCATTTGGTGAAAGTTGCCGCCGTGAATTTGAGAAAGTTAGTTTTGCTTCCTCTGGAATCATCCCAAGTCAGTCATACACATGTGCAAAGTATTCTGTGGTTTGGAGATTTGCAACCTTCATTCTATAAGTATCCCTAGCACACCAAGCCACTGATTAATTTGTTCAAGGAGAAGGAGTTGCTGTGCAAATACTAGTTCATGCACAAGATTCTTATATCCTCGATGATGGTTCCCTACCAGAACTCGGTAGTGTTTTATTGTAAGACTACCCTGTGATCATGTTTGTCTGAGACAACATGTTCACACATGTGTAGCAGAACCAGCTCATGTTTTGGAGCTTGCTATCGGGTAGTTCATTTCCCGAGAATCTCGCAACGTCATTTCGTCGATTTGTGTTGCAACTTTCGTTTTTCTTCCTAGACTCGATGAGTCTGGAATATCCTGACCCCAACCAGATCTGAATCTCAGGCAGATATGATGGTTGGAACATTTCCCAAGAACTATAATATTGGTTCCTCGATAACTGGTAAAGTGGATGTCGTGGCCAGCACACCCAGCCGGAAGACCTATTACTGTAGTATCTTGTTCGAGGAAGTTGGCCACCTCCCCATAAGGATTTTGTAGGATCTACTCCCTAGTTGTTCCTTATGGATTTTTGTGTTCCCGAAATCCGACCTTTACTTGATGTTCTAGATATCAAACCATATGAATGGGATACACTAGTACATCAAGGGGAACATTAGAAGCGGAGTGCTAAATGTCTCGCGGCATCCAGATTTTGATTCCTTGGCATCGCTAAGGTGAAATCTGAGGAAGTGTTATCTTCCTATGCATCTGCATCGTCCATCACTATCCATCATGGTAGTATGTTGTGGTGCCAGGATCCTTGACACGGATATTGGTAAAACCTTGATGATTATGGAAATGCTTAGTTCTTGAGGGCACGCACAAGCGCTAGGTGTTATCATCGGCACTAACTGGGATTGCTCTTAGTTTCCTCGGTCATGCTATAACCTTTCAAACAGTGGACTCACTCTCTACTGTTGGGCTTCTCCCCAGTTACTAAAATCATCCCTTGTGATGTCTTCAACAAGGTAATCCACATCATCCGTTCTAATCCGGGTATGCCATTCTACCGAACCCCTCCAAACGATCGCTCGAGAATTGCCTTAGGCTGGTATAAAGAGTTTCAATGGTCGCTGACTCAAAGGTAATTCTTTTTGCCACTTAAGGGGATATTTTTACTAGTCACCTTTCCTAAGGTGCCCCGTTTTGGAGTCATGGCAATCTCCCTTGCTACTTTGAAACCCTCGTCAAATTGTTTCTTCTGTCGCTCCTAATGCATGTTTTGCCTCTCAGCTCGAGATATGTTGCTATGTGTCATTCCGGGAGTTGATGTCGAGTTGTTCGATCTCCAAGGAGATCAGTCTTTCTAGAGTTTTCTCTTCCCTCCCTTTGCCATGTTGGTTAAAGTTCTCAGGGCAAGGCTTCGAGACAAAGATGGTGATCGAATCAACGCTTTTATGAAGTGCACCCTGGATCGTGAAGATTGTGTTAGTTTGCGTTCCCCCTTCGTCTTACCCTACGCTTGAATCTCGGGTTGAGATTCTTGTTTAGTGGGGGAGAGCTGTCACGTCCCTAGCCTTTCTATGCACTTGGACTATCTTGGTTGCTGCATCATGTTTAAACTTCATTTAAACTTGAAATGGGGATTGATCAAACCCTAGCATCAATGAAATTCAAACAGGTTCAACTAAAAATATATATTTTCAGGATCCCAAATGGCCTTAAAAAATGTTCATCATTTCTGGAAAGTGCTGGATAGAGTAACCAGAGATGATGCATATTTTTCCATGGCATTTTGGATTTTGAATTAATTCAAACATATTTGATTTGGAGCTATTTAAATGCTATATATATATATTAGATGCTCCAAAAATGTTGGAAATCGTTACGGGTCACTGGAATAATTCAGAAGGCACCCCTAATTATTTCCAGGATTTTATGAAATGGTTTAGTATTTATTTTAAACCAGAACATAAAAACAAGAAATAGAAAAAGGAAACAGAAAGGGGAAAAGCCTTACCTGGGCTTTCTTACCTGGTGCTCCTGTAGCCCAACACTGTGCATAGCCGGCCCAGCCTAGCTCCACCTCCCCTGTCGTCTTCCTCCTTTTACCAGGAGGACGAAGGGCGCGTGCCCGGCGCACACGACCACACGGCGGCCACCTCCTGCTTACCTGCTCACCGCTGGAGGCACCTGAGGATGCCACGCACCCCCCCGGGCCCTCTCGCTTCTTCCCCCGTGCTCATCCCCTCCCCTGTTCCTCTCGCACACAGCCACCGAACGCCATCGCCGCCGCGCTCGCTGCCACCGCGGCCACTAGCCACCCCACGCCTTGCCTATGCGCCAAGAAGCTCCGCTCCGATGCCCTCTTTCTCCTCACCGAACCTCAAGACGCCAGAAGCCCGTGGACGCCGCCAACATCGCCGTTTCCCTCGTCGGCCACCGGAGATCGCCGCCGCCCGTACGTCGCCTCTAACGCTTCCCTGAGCCATCCGACACCGCCAAATGAAGCGCTGTGAGCCACGCCGCATTTCCCCCTGTTCCCCCACGCTCGTTCGTTCCCTAGTCGTACCCTCCACCGCACCCGTGAGCTCGTCGCCGCCGGCTGTGTCGCCGCCGTGGCTAGAGCTCACACACGTCGCGTCTGAGCATACCACCATTCTCAGTGCGATGCCAAAAGCCCAAAACCCCAACCCACTGCTCCTGCCGTTCGCTGTAGCGTCGTCTCCGCCGACGCCCGAACTCCGGCTGCCGCCAAAGCTCGTCGCCGGCATGATTCCGGCGACCCCCGCGTCCAACTCCCCTGCTCCTCGATGCGGGCAAGCAAGGGCTACACCCTGGTGCCCTCGGCTCGTGCAGCCGACGTCCGTAGTGCGATTCCACCGCGCCTCCGCCGTGCTGGATGGTCGCCGCCGGCCAAATTCCGGCGTGCTGTCGTGGCCACGAGATTTGTACTAATCACCGCCAATAAACAACCACCTGAGGCAATGACAGTTGGGCCCCACGCCCTAACTAAACCAAATTTTATTTGCGTTTAGATTAAACCAACCTCCACGGGCCCCACAGGTCAGTTTGACCTGGCCACGTCAGACGTTGACCGACCCCACACGTCAATATTGACTTGCTGACGTGTCTGTTGACCCGGCCCCACCTGCCATTGACACTAACCAGCCCAGTCACTGACCAGTGGACCCCACTGGTCAGGTTTGACCTGGACCGCACCCCGTTGACTCGCTTACGTCATGCTTACCTAGTGCTGACGCAATAAATCATTTTCTGGTTTTAAAATAATTCAGGAAATTCCAGAAAATATCCTAAACTTCTAAAATTCATAGTAATTCAACCGTAGCTCAGATTGAAATAATTTATATATGAAAAATTATCAAAAAAATCCAATCTATCCATCTGTACTATTTTCATGCATGTTTGAACAAGTTAACCTCACTGTTTAGGATGAAACATGAATAGGGCAATTTTGATAATAGTTATGGAGTTGGGATTTGATATAGTTTTGAATTCCACTTCAATCAAAATGACTTGTTGTTGCATTAGCCCAAATCACAACATATTGCCATGTCATGATCATGCATCATATTGCTGCATTGCATTGATTGTGTTTCTTCCTTGTTTGTCGGTGCTTGTTCCCCCTCGGTAGGCGTATCCCGACGATGAGTTCGATGACACCGATGAAGAACTATATTATCTTCAGAAGTGCCATGCAAGCAAAACCCCCTTGTTCATTCCGATACAAACCCACTCTCTCGCTCCTGCTCTCTTTTACTGCATTAGGACAACATCGATTCAACTGTTACTTGCTGCGGTAGTTGAACTCCTTTATCCTCTGCATGACCTGTCATTGCCACAATAAATAGATGAAACCCACTAGCATGAGTAGGAGTTGTTTGAGCCCTGATGTGCCTACTCATTCATGCTTGTTTGTCATGCCTGCTATTGCTTAGAGTTGAGTCAGGTCTGATTCATCGGGGATGAATCAGAGGTGTGTGAACATGTCCTACTGTTGAGAGCTAAGTGTGTGAACACGATTTGGTAAAGGTAGCGGTGAGAGGCCATGTAGGAGTACATGGTGGGTTGTCTCATTGTAGCCGTCCTCAGGAACTGAGTTCTGTGTTTGTGATCCATGAACAGCTACTACCACTCATTGGGATCCTTAATTGACCCTCTCGGCATCTTAATCACCCTTGTTCTCTGTCCAGGAGTTGCAACTAGTTTCTGGTGTTTGTAGGTAGTGTTAGTAGTCTACCAAGTGGCACCCGGTACAGGTGGGCTTGGGACAGACTCGGCACAGTGGCCCGGTGTACCAAGTGGCACCCAGATGGTGGACTTGGGAACCCTGCACACATCGTTTGGGGCCGTGAGCGACACCCCGGCCAGATCTCCTTGCGGATGGAACCCGAATAGGCGATAAACCTGGACGAGAGACTTGAGTGTTTAGGTAGGCTATGGCCGACACCCTCGCTGGGCTTCCGCTTGTAGGTTGCCGGGTACATGTCGTGTAAACGACGGTAAGTGGTGAGAGTGTGTGTGAAGAAGTACACCCCTGCAGGGTTAATATGATCTATTCGAATAGCCGTGTCCGCGGTAAAGGACTTCTGGGTTGCCTGTACAGTTCATAGACAAGTGAAAGTGGATACTCTAAAATATGCAAGATAAGCGTGAGTGCTATGGATGGCGTTCTCGTAGGGAGACGGGAGCGGATCCATAGTGGTGTATTGATATGGTGAATATGTGGACTCGTGTGCGCCACCTCAAAAGAGTTACTTGCAGTTGTAGTACAGGATAGCCACTGAGTCAAAGCTGGCTTGCTGCAGTTAAACCCCACCATCCCCTTTGTTCATAATGATGCATATGTAGTTAGATCTGATGTAAGTCTTGCTGGGTACATTTGTACACGTTGCTTAATTTATGTTTTTGCAGAGAGACTTCAGTCTCGCTAGTAGTACCGCGTGGACTTCGATGTTTAGCTTGTTACCTCAGCTACGATCTTGTGCCTTCGGCAGGATCTGGTAGATAGACAGGCTTCTCAGGCTTTTTCATTTGTAGATGTATGTACTCAGACATGTTAAGCTTCCGCTTGTGCTTTGATTTGTATGCTCTGATTGTTGGGTCATGAGACACATGATTGTAATATCTCGCTCCTCGGAGCCTATTGAATATATACTTGAGTTGTAGAGTCATGTTGTGATGCCATGTTGTATTTGCACATATCGAGCATATTGTGTGTATGTTATTGAAATGCTTGGTATGTGTGGGATCTGACTATCTAGTTGTTTATCCTTAGTAGCCTCTCTTACCGGGAAATGTCTCCTAGTGTTTCCATTGAGCCTGGTAGCTTGCTACTGCTCCGGAACACTTAGGCTGGCCGGCATGTGTCCTTCTTCGTTCCAGTGTCTGTCCCCTCGGGGAAATGTCACGCGATGAATTCCAGAGTCCTGTTAGCCCGCTACAGCCCGGTTCACCGGAGTCCTGCTAGCCTAGTGCTACAGCCTGGATTCACTCGCTGATGACCGACACGTTCGTTGTTGGGTCATGTATGCCTGTCCCTGTAAGTTAGTGCCACTTTGGGTTCACGACTAGCCATGTCAGCCCGGGTACTTTGTCATATGGATGCTAGCGGCACTATCATATACGTGAGCCAAAAGACGCAAATGGTCCCGGGCCAGGTAAGGTGGCACCCATGGAATATCGTGCGTGAGGCCGCAAAGTGATATGATGTGTTACATGCTAGATCGGTGTGACTCAGGATCGGGGTCCTAACACCATTCCACCACCCGTTTGATTCAACGGTGGCGGAAGTGACGCGGACGGAGCAGCTGCCGCTGAAGTCTTCTTCTTCGGTGGCATGTTGATGAAGAAAATGAAGATCTAGCTCGTGTGAACGTCGGATCAGGTTCACGCAATCTCGACGCCCCCTACCTGGCGCGCCAAAGATGTCGGGGAAACTGATCCACGAACACCTATGGGCCCGGCGGACCGGGCCCCTTTCGGTTTGGCGGGGGGCGGAGGTCGCACGAAGAGCAGATCGAGGCAATGCACACGAGCAGTTTACCCAGCTTCGGAGCTCTCCGGAGAGATAACACTCCTACTGCTGCTTGTTTGATTATCTTGTGTCCTTGCTCGAGAGAGAGAGCTAAGTGTTTTCTGGGTTCCGAACGAACCGAGCCGCGTGTGTGTTTCTGGGTTCCGAACCCTCTCTACGTTGCGCATGGGCCTCCTTTTATACGCTCAAGGGGTCACCGACAGGTGGCAACGCAGAGAATGGTACAAATGTAAATAGCGAGGTAGTTGGTACAGTTATTTGTACAGTGCACCCTACCTAACCCTGACGGCAGGGGACAAGGGCATTAAATACCCGTCTGAGTCGCCCAAACAGTGCAGAAAAGGACCGTTAGGGGCGCCACCGCTCGCCACGATGGCGATCTTGTCAGCTTCGCATGCCACTGCGTACTGCTGGCTGCACAGCCATCCACCACGCGCGCCTGGAAAGGCCCCCAGAGCGACACGTTGGTGGATGCGCTGGAGCGAGGGCACAGAGTGGCCGCCTGCCGCGGCAAGCGCCTTGCCGCGGCCGCTATCTTGTCGGGCCTGGAAGCTTGTCGCTCACTGGGCCTCGAGGTAGCTTGGTTGATCTTCTCGGCAAGCTCCTCTTGTCGGGGCCTTGTTGCCTTGCCGGGACGCGTGGCGCGTCGCGGCAAGTTCTTTGGGATGCCTTGGTTGGCCTTCCCGGCAAGCTCCTCTTGCCGGGGCCTTCTTTCCTTGGCTTAAATACTTTGTTCTTGAATGGCTCCAATGGAACCACGGAGGATCTTGGCGATCGCCCGGCAAGCCTTGCCGCGGGGTGCTGCGACTGCCCGTGCACAAGTTCGGGGTACTAGGGTACCCCTATTCCAGTACACCGATAGTGGATCAGCAAATTTGATTTACAGCAAGAGAGTGACTTCTTATGTTCCTTCTTTCAGGCTACATGTTGAATCTACTACTGAGGTTCCTGCAAAAAAGAATCTACTATTGCAGGTATATATTGTTCAATGGGAATTTCATCGTCTTAGAATATTACAGTGCAGGCAAATAGTTGTTGGGGGTTAAAAGGATAACTGCTCCATCCATGGACGATGTACTTTGACATCTACAATGGAATCACAAGTTATCACTTTCAACATGCCTTTTTAAGGCTCTCGGTTATTTCTAATTCTATTGCAACCATAAGCATTTATATTTTTCGGTATACATGAGCTTGCAATTTCTGTTGTAAATCACGATCTTCAAATTATGTGGTATTACTGATTTATTATGTTTTAAATGTCACCAACACCTATTTGGGAAATGCTTACGCCATGGTGCAACCAAGAGATGCCAATTATGTGTTGCATCCGTAGTTATGCATCGGCCTCTCCGGCTATAGTTAGTCTCTCTCTCTCACTCTCTCTCTCCTCTCTCTCTCCCTCTCTAGTAGAGATTATTATCGCGAGACAGGGAGAAGCAGACTTTACGAATCGCTGTGCCTCGACAGTAAAAATCCAGGCGATTCCCTTCATGGCTTGCCGGCTCGCCCTCTCGAGGGTACATGTTTACTTTTTTCTTGCGTGTTTTCTTTCAGGCATGATTTTGATTGTTTTCTCTTCAAATATTTGGAGTTAAGGACTCTTTAGATGCAATCCAATGGAACACAAGGATTGTTGCCTATTTACTTGACCTGATGCTTAGTAGCTACGCCAAGGCATTGTGTTCATGTGGTCGCTGAATACTGTTGTTTCTACTGGTTGTCTTAATTATTGTGTGTATTTCTGCAATAGGTTGCAAGGCTTCTTGCAACACGTGGATCAGCAAATTTGATTTACAGCAAGACAGTGACGTCTTATGTTCCTTCTTTTAGGCTACATGCTGAATCTACTACTGAGGTTCCTGCAAAAAAAAGAATCTACTATTGCAGGTATATATTGTTCAATGGGAATTTCATCGTCTTAGAATATTACAGTGCAGGCAGATAGTTGTTGGGGGTTGCAAGGTTAACTGCTCCATCCATGGACGATGTACTGTGACATCTACAATGGAATCACAAGTTATCACTTTCAACATGCCTTTTTTAAGGCTCTCGGTTATTTCTAATTCTATTGCAACCATAAGCATTTATATTTTTCGGTATACATGAGCTTGCAATTTCTGTTCTAAATCACGATCTTCAAATTATGTGGTATTATTGATTTATTATTGTCAGGACCCCGACTCAATGCCACATCGATCTAGCATGTAACACCCCATATCACTTTGCGGCCTCACGCACGGTATTCCCACGAGTGTCGCCTTACCTTTGCCCGGGACCGTTTGCGTCTTTTGGCACACGTATATGATAGTCTCACTAGCATCCATATGGTAAGGAGCCCGGGCTGACATGGCTAGTCGTAAACCCAAAGTGGCACAAACTTACAGGGACAGGCATCCATGACCCAACATCGAACGTGTCGGCCATGAGCGAGTGAATCCAGGCTGTAGCACTGGGCTAGCAGGACTCCGGTGAACCGGGCTGTAGCAGGCTAACAGGACTCCGGTATTCATCGCGTGACATTTCCCCGAAGGGATAGACACAGGAACGAAGAAGGACACATGTCGGCCAGCCTAAGTGTTCCGGAGCAGTAGCAAGCTACCATGGCTCGGTGGAAACACTAGGAGACATTTCCCCGTAAGAGAGGCTACTAAAGATAAAAAACTAGATGGTCAGATCCCACACATACCAAGCATTTCAATAACATACACACAATATGCTCGATATGTGCAAATACAACATGGCATCACAACATGACTCTACGACTCAAGTAATTTATTCAATAGGCTCCGAGGAGCGAGATATTACAAACATGGGTCTCATGACCCAACAATCAGAGCATACAAGTCAAAGCACAAGCAGAGGCTATCATGTCTGAGTACAGACATCTATAAATGAAAAAGGCTTGAAAGCCTGACTATCTATCAGATCCTGCCGAGGGCACAAGATCGTAGCTGAGGTATCAAGCTAAACGTCGAAGTCCACGCGGAACTACTAGTGAGACTGAAGTCTCTCTGCAAAACATAAAATAGGCAAACGTGAGTACAAATGTACCCAGCAAGACTTACATCAGATCTATCTACATATGCATCATTATCAACAAGGGGGTGGAGGGGTTTGACTGCAGCAAGCCAGCTTTGACTCGGTGGCTATCCTGAACTACGACTGCAAGTAACTCTTTGAAGTGGCGCACCCGAGTCCACATATTCACCAACCAATACACCACTATGAATCCGCTCCCGTCTCCCTACGAGAACGCCATCCATAGCACTCACGCTTATCTTGCGTATTTTAAGGTATCCACTTCCACTTGTCTATGAACTGATATAAGCAACCCAGAAGTCCTTTTCCGCGAACACGGCTATTCGAATAGATCATATTAACCCTGCAGGGGTGTACTTCTTCACACACGCTCTCACCACTTACCGCCGTTTACACGACATGTACTCGGCAACCTTCAAGCGGAAGCCCAACGTGGGTGTCGGCCACGGCCTGCCTAAACACTCGAGTCTCTAGTCCAGGTTTATCGCCTATTCGGGTTCCATCCATGAGGAGATCCGGCCGGAGTTTCGCTCACAGCCCCAAACGATGTGTACAGGGTTCCGTGACACCAAACGGGCGCCCGGTTTACCCGGCCACGTGCCTACCGCATCACAGCCCACCCCTACGGTCAGCGCTGCGCATGGCCTCCAGCATACTACAAACACCAGAAACTACTTGCAACTCCTGGACAGAGGACAAGGGTGATTAAGAAGCCGAGAGGGTCCATTGGTTTCGGGCCCAATGCGCGGTAGTAGCTGAATCATGGATCACAAACACAGAACTCAGTTCCTGAGGACGGCTTCAATGAGACAACCCACCATGTACTCCTACATGGCCTCTCACCGACACCTTTTACCAAATCGTGTTCACACACTTAGCTCACACACCGTAGGACAGGTTCACACGTCTCTGATTCATCCCCGATGAATCAGACCTGACTCAACTCTATGCGGTAGCAGGCATGACAAACAAACATAAATGAGTAGGTACATCAGGGCTCAAACAACTCCTACTCATGCTAGTGGGTTTCATCTATTTACTGTGGAATGACAGGTCATGCAGAGGATAAAGGGGTTCAGCTACCGCAGCAAGTAACAGTTGAATCGTAGTTGTCCTAATGCAGTAAAAGAGAGCAGGAGCGAGAGAGTGGGATTGTATCGGAATGAACAAGGTGGTTTTGCTTGCCTGGCATTTCTGAAGATAACATTGAGTCTTCATCAGTGTCAACGATCACATCATCGGTATCACGTCTATCGAGAGGGGACAAATACCGGCAACATAGAAAGGAACACAATCAATGCAATGCACAATATGATGCATGATCATGACATGGCAAAATGAATGTGTTTTGAGCTAATGCAACTAGCAACAGATTAAATGAAGTTGGTTTGAAGACAAGATTCAAATTCAAACTCCATATGTGATTATTCAAATGCCATTTAATTGATTTGTGCTAAACAGCAGCTATAAGTTGTTCTAACATGCATTAAAATGGTACAGATGGATTCCTTGGATTTTTCTGATAAGTTTTCATATATAATTTATTTAATTTGGAGTTACGGTTAATTTTCTATGATTTATTGAAGTTTATACAATTTTCTGGAATTTTCTGAATAAAAACAAATCCAGAAACATTACTGCGTCATCCTGATGTCATGATGACGTCAGCAGGTCAACATGGCACAGTCCGGTCAAACTCTGACCGGTGGGTCCCCAGTGTCAGTGTCTAACTAAACTAACCTAGATTAGTTAATACTAACCTAACTTAATTAGCCGGGCGGGGCCCGCATGTCAGTGAGAGAGAGGGGGGGTCAAACCCGGGTCAACTCGCCGGAGTTGACCCGAGGCTCGTCGCCGGCGAGGCCAGGGACGGCGGAGAGCATCGGGATTCGCCCTCCGATGACCAAAAGAGCGGCGGAGGGGCTCTACGGGATGCCCAGGCCCGCGCGCATCTAACAGGGCCAACGGGAGAAGCTAGGGTGGCCGGAGGCGACGGCAATCATGACGACGGCGGCGGCCGGAGTTCGGGTGGTGGCGGGTTTGGAGCTACGAGCGGTGGTTTGGCGCGCTGAGGGCACTAGGGAGAAGCTCTTGCTCCTACGCATCCAAAGGAACGGACGGGAGGCCGCGAGGTGGCCGGAGTTGAGCACGGCGTCGACCTCGGCGGCGGCCGGAGCTCGGGCGAGCTCGAGGTCGGGGTTAGGGAGCACGGCAGGAGGAGCTGGGGCGTGCTACGGACTCCTGAGATCGCGGTGAGCACGTAAGTGGGCTCGGATACGAGCTGGGGTGGCTGTGGCCACGGCCACGCCATGGCCGGCGGCGAGAACTCTCGGCCGCGGTGGAGGAAGAGGCTAGGGGATGAGCGCGAGCTTGAGGGAAGGGGGAAGAGGAAGAGGGGCTCACAGTGGACTAGACGGAGGGGTCGGCGAGCTCGGGGAAGCTTCTGCGACGGCGAATTTACGGCGGCGATCTCCGGGCACCGGGGATGAAGACGACGATGCTCTGGTCGACAGGGGCCTCCTCTGGTCGCGTGCGTCGGTGTGCAGCTCCATGGGGTCGGGACGGAGCTCCTGAGCTCATCGGAAGGGCGAGGGGTGGCCGGTGGCTATGGATGCGACGACGGTGCCCTCCGGTGGCTCTCGGTGGTGCTCCAAATCGAGAGAGGGAGAGAGCCAGAGCGAGCAGAGAGAGGGATAGCGGTCGGGGACGACTCCGTGGCGTCGCTAGAGGGCTCGGGGAGGAAGCAGGAGGTGGCGCGCGCAGCGGCGTCGCGGTGTCTGTCCTCCTGGCAGGGAGGAAGACGACAGGGGGGGGGAGATGGGTTGGGCCGTGCTGCTGGGCCAGGTGGGCTACTAGGTGAGCGTCAGGTAGTCCTTCTCTCTTTTATTTCTGTTCTGTTTCTCTTTTCTATTTCTGCAATTTGTTTTTGATTTGATTTAAAATATCAAATCATTTTATAAAATCCTGGAAATAATTATGGGTGCTTTCTGAATTATTTCAGTGACCCTTAACAATTTCCAACATTTATTTGAACATTTAAATTATTTATAGTATTTAAATGCCCAAAGTCAAATACAATATGGTTTATTCAAAAATCCAAAAATGTCTTGGAAAAATATCCATCATCTCTGGATATGGTTTTCACCCTTTTCCAGTAATCATGAACATTTTTGCAAACCAATTTGGGTTCTGTGAAAATATTTTGAAGTTGAACCTATTTGCAATGCTTTGGTGCTAGGGCTTGGTC
Organism: Triticum dicoccoides; assembly: GCF_002162155.2. Classification (NCBI taxonomy): domain Eukaryota; kingdom Viridiplantae; phylum Streptophyta; class Magnoliopsida; order Poales; family Poaceae; genus Triticum; species Triticum dicoccoides. The sequence continues at coordinate 81,774,031 of NC_041381.1, forward strand.
ATCCCCATTTCAAATTTCATAAAATTTAAACATGTTCCATAGATGCTAAAACAAAAACAAACAAGGGCTGATCTGGGGCTGTGACAGCTCACCCCCACTAAACAAAAATCTCGTCCCGAGATTCAAGCGTAGGGTAAGGTGAAGGGGGAGTGCAAACTAGCACAATCTTCACGATCCAGGTTGCACTTCATAGGAACGTTGTTTCGATCACCATCATTGTCTCGAAGTCTTTCTCTAAGAAATCCTGTCAACATGACATGGAGGGAAAAAGGAGACTCTAGAAGGGTCGATCTTCTCGAAGATCGAACAACTCACGGAATGAGACATAGGATCATCTCTCGGGTTGAGACACGAGATACACATCAAGAGGGGTGGAGAGAAACGGATGACGAAGGTTCACTAGGTAGACAATGATTCCACACCTAAGAAGGTGGTAAACGATTGTCCACGTAGCGAGGAGTTGAGTTGCCATGATACCACGACGAAACATCCTGAAGGAGGGTGATTCGTAGATTATCCCCTTAAGTGGCAAAAAGAATTACCTTTGATTCAAAGATCATTGAAACTCTTTATACCAGCCTAAGGCAATCACAAGCGATCATTTGGAGGGGGTCGGTAGAATGGCATACTCGGACTTGGATGATGTGGATTACCTTGTTGAAGACAACGTAATGGATGAATTTGCTTATCACCGGAAATGGAGGAGACCCATGGTAGAATGGCACATTGGCGGTGCAACTGGGAACAAAATGCGAATGATGGGAATGATTCTAGTAACTGGGGAGAGGCTCAACAATAGAGAGTTATCCCACTATTGGAATGGTTATAGCATAACCGAGGAAACTGAGAGCGCTATACAGTTAATGCCGACGATCAAACCTAGCACTTGCGCGTGCTCTCAAGAACTTGAGCAATTCCATAATCATCAAGGTTTTACCAACATCCGTGTCAAGGGTCCGGTAACACAACTTACTACCATGATGAATGGTGATGGAGGATGTAGATGCAAAGGAAGATAACACCTTCTCAGATTTCACCCTTGGCGGGGCCAAGGAAATAAAATCTGGATGATCGACCGAGAGACATTTAGCACTCCGCTTCTAATGTTCTCCTTGACGTGCTAGTGTAACCCATTCATAGATATGGTTTGATATCTAGAACATCAAGTAAAAAGGTCGGACTTCGGAACACAGAATCCATAGGGGCAACTAGGGAGTAATCCTACGAAATCCGTATGGGGAGGTGGCCAACTTCCTCAAACAAGATACTATAATAATAGGTCTACCGGATGGGTGTGTTGGCCATGACATCCACCTTGCCGGTTATTGAGAGACCAATATTATAATTCTTGGGAAATGTTCCAACCATCATATCTGCCTGAGATTCAGATCTGGTTGGTGTCAGGATATTCCAGACTCATCGAGTCTAGGAAGAAAAATGAAAGTTTGCAACACAAATCGACGAGATGACGTTGCGAGATTCTCAGGAAATGAACTACGATAGCAAGCTCCAAAACATGAGCTGGTTCTGCTACAAACATGTGAACACGTTGTCCCAGACAAGCATGCCCACATGGTAGTCTTACAATAAAACACTACCGAGTTCTGGTTGGGAACCATCAGCGAGGATATCGAAGTTCTTTCATATGTCCGGATTAGCTCTTATGAAGATACTCCTTCTCCTTGAACAGATCAACCAGTGGCTTGGTGTGCTAGGGATACATATAGATTGAAGGTTGCAAGTCTTCAAACCACAGCATTCTTCGCACGTGTGCATGACTGATTTGGAATGATTCCAAAGAAAGCAACATTGACTTTCTCGAATCCACGGCGGCAACTTGCATCAGATGCACATGAATTAAAGGAAGTCACTACCTTCATCCGAACATATGCTTCATGAGCTAGCATGAACAAATGCTTTCAAAAGTTTCCAACACTAGCTTAATGTTCAGCAAAATTATGGAGAAGACAAGGATGTTGTCAATGGGCACAACAACAATTCATCTGGGTTTCCTTTTAAAAGGAATTCCATAGTTAAGTGAACAAGTGATAGCATTGGTCAGACCCAAAAGATATAATGGTGTATGCTCGAGAGATCAACCACGGTAAGACAACATTACGAGCATCGTTGGTACTGATTTGATTTGACGATAGCCCACACTCAAATCAAAGGTTTGGGTAAGATAATAGATCCAACAATTGTTCACGAGGACCAATTGATGAAGATATCATCTTTCTTCAACACACACACACACACAAAAAGATATCCCTTAACATGAACTAAGTCGGACAAGCTTTTATCTTCCAACTCTCCAAGTTGTTGTTTAGCTTATCCAACTAGCTCAGGGTATCCAACACGGATTCTTGGAGAAGGGGTGGTTTACAGGAATAAACCAACTTGATCACGAACTCAACATAGCGGTCAGGTGACAACCTGGTAATACTTCTGAGAAGATATTCAGAAAATCACGAACCACCGGTATGTTACTAAGCTCGAGAACAATCTTGCTTTTCAGGGCAAGACGATATGATCAATAGAGCAAGGATTTGAAATAATCCTAACTCATCGATCGAGGAGTGAACCAGGAGAATGGACTAGGTAGCATGATCAACCTTAGAATGATGATTCAAAACCAACACGCTAAGAATGAAATTATTGTCCATTAACTACCAAGCAATGGGGTTGCTAGAAGTATTGAGTTCACACATCATGATTCACTTGTCGGCACTCCGGCTGCAACAACGCGGAACCGAGGAACGAAAAAGGATGGCGAGAAGTATCACTATGTCAAGAATTCACAAAAGGTGGTGCAATTCTCATGAAATTCCTGTCATAAAGAAAGTAATACTTCAGGGTAGAGCAGACCAGAAGCTGGATTGTAACTTGATCTGCGGAACACAACTACTTTGACCCAATCCTAAATATGGATGAGGTACTGGAGTTTGTTTCTCCAAGTCATTCAGGACAGAATGGCTTGACGGACCATAAGGGTAATAGGCATCGATAAACGAACGCACGCATACTCTTGACTATCAATTGATAGACGAGGGTCAGAATGCAACTAAAGAGAACAACTCAAAGGAACATATAATTTTCTGAGTTGTGGATGCATAGATTAGTATGTCGAACCAAGTTCAACATATTTCTTCCGGATAACCCATGCAGAAAGGTAGAACTGGCAGAGCCACAATATATAATGGAGATCTCATCAAGAATAATCCTGTTGTGATATTTCAGTTCAACGAGGAACTTCTGCCATAAGTAGTTCATGGTATTTGGAAGAAGAAGATACCACGGACTTCAAGGACTATCGCAAAGGTTACTAATATCCTAAAGGCACTAGCAATTACTATCAACATGAAGTAGGTAGAGTGAATCTCGGGTTCAAGAACCCGGGAACAGAATACCTACTACTAAGTAGCATCACGGAATGCTTTCGAGAATAAAGGCCAGAATCTCACACTGGGAACACAAAACGTTGCTAGATTACTAGGTGATCCCCTGAGACACTTAGGGTCATAATAGTAACTCCAACATAATGTCAAGGCAATAGAATACCTCAACTCAACAATTAGTGTGATTGAGCTGGCATAAAGGAACATCAAAACCAGAGGGAAAGGATTTTGCAAATGCATCAGACTATTTAGAAACCTGGAATGACTCGGACAGCATAACGGCTGTAAATGCTCAGAAGAGATTTGAGACATACTACAAAATGGTGGCATAACCACTCAGAAGCACAATATCAAGGTTCCGAGATCAACAATTAACATACAGAAGTAGTAGGAACTGGACTCAAGCTTAAATCGAACAATCTTATAAGTCTACGGACTAGTAACACGTGATCCTAATAGAAAGAAGAGATAGCCTAGTTCTTAATCCCCGTAGAAGAGAAGATGATGACTCAGATCAGAAGGCCATGAGGTATAAGGAGTAAAAAGAGCCTTACGTTCCATCCCACAATCAATTCCCTTATATAACTAAAGAATTTCTAGACTCAACTTCGACCAGTTTGGCTTGGTAATCCTATAGGCAGTCAAGCTCTGATACCAACGCTGTCAGGACCCCGACTCAATGCCACATCGATCTAGCATGTAACACCCCATATCACTTTGCGGCCTCACGCACGGTATTCCCACGGGTGTCGCCTTACCTTTGCCCGGGACCGTTTGCGTCTTTTGGCACACGTATATGATAGTGTCGCTAGCATCCATTTGGTAAGGAGCCCGGGCTGACATGGCTAGTCGTAAACCCACAGTGGCACAAACTTACAGGGACAGGCATCCATGACCCAACATTGAACGTGTCGGCCATCAGCGAGTGAATCCAGGCTGTAGCACTGGGCTAGCAGGACTCCGGTGAACCGGGCTGTAGCAGGCTAACAGGACTCCGGTATTCATCGCGTGACATTTCCCCGAAGGGACAGACACAGGAACGAAGAAGGACACATGCCGGCCAGCCTAAGTGTTCCGGAGCAGTAGCAAGCTACCATGGCTCGGTGGAAACACTAGGAGACATTTCCCCGTAAGAGAGGCTACTAAAGATAAACAACTAGATGGTCAGATCCCACACATACCAAGCATTTCAATAACATACACACAATATGCTCGATATGTGCAAATACAACATGGCATCACAACATGACTCTACGACTCAAGTAATTTATTCAATAGGCTCCGAGGAGCGAGATATTACAAACATGGGTCTCATGACCCAACAATCAGAGCATACAAGTCAAAGCACAAGCGGAGGTTATCATGTCTGAGTACAGACATCTATAAATGAAAAAGGCTTGAAAGCCTGACTATCTATCAGATCCTGCCGAGGGCACAAGATCGTAGTTGAGGTATCAAGCTAAACGTCGAAGTCCACGCGGAACTACTAGTGAGACTGAAGTCTCTCTGCAAAACATAAAATAGGCAAACGTGAGTACAAATGTACCCAGCAAGACTTACATCAGATCTATCTACATATGCATCATTATCAACAAGGGGGTGGAGGGGTTTGACTGCAGCAAGCCAGCTTTGACTCGGTGGCTATCCTGAAGTACAACTGCAAGTAACTCTTTGAAGTGGCGCACCCGAGTCCACATATTCACCAACCAATACACCACTATGAATCCGCTCCCGTCTCCCTACGAGAACGCCATCCATAGCACTCACGCTTATCTTGCGTATTTTAAGGTATCCACTTTCACTTGTCTATGAACTGATATAAGCAACCCAGAAGTCCTTTTCCGCGGACACGGCTATTCGAATAGATCATATTAACCCTGCAGGGGTGTACTTCTTCACACACGCTCTCACCACTTACCGCCGTTTACATGACATGTACTCGGCAACCTTCAAGCGGAAGCCCAACGTGGCTGTCGGCCACGGCCTGCCTAAACACTCGAGTCTCTAGTCCAGGTTTATCGCCTATTCGGGTTCCATCCATGAGGAGATCCGGCCGGAGTTTCGCTCACAGCCCCAAACGATGTGTACAGGGTTCCGTGACACCAAACGGGCGCCCGGTTTACCCGGCCACGTGCCTACCGCATCACAGCCCACCCCTACGGTCAGCGCTGCGCACGGCCTCCAGCATACTACAAACACCAGAAACTACTTGCAACTCCTGGACAGAGGACAAGGGTGATTAAGAAGCCGAGAGGGTCCATTGGTTTCGGGCCCAATGCGTGGTAGTAGATGAATCATGGATCACAAACACAGAACTCAGTTCCTGAGGACGGCTTCAATGAGACAACCCACCATGTACTCCTACATGGCCTCTCACCGACACCTTTTACCAAATCGTGTTCACACACTTAGCTCACACACCGTAGGACAGGTTCACACGTCTCTGATTCATCCCCGATGAATCAGACCTGACTCAACTCTAAGCGGTAGCAGGCATGACAAACAAACATAAATGAGTAGGCACATCAGGGCTCAAACAACTCCTACTCATGCTAGTGGGTTTCATCTATTTACTGTGGAATGACAGGTCATGCAGAGGATAAAGGGGTTCAGCTACTGCAGCAAGTAACAGTTGAATCGTTGTTGTCCTAATGTAGTAAAAGAGAGCAGGAGCGAGAGAGTGGGATTGTATCGGAATGAACAAGGTGGTTTTGCTTGCCTGGCATTTCTGAAGATAACATTGAGTCTTCATCAGTGTCAACGATCACATCATCGGTATCACGTCTATCGAGAGGGGACAAATACCGGCAACATAGAAAGGAACACAATCAATGCAATGCACAATATGATGCATGATCATGACATGGCAAAATGAATGTGTTTTGAGCTAATGCAACTAGCAACAGATTAAATGAAGTTGGTTTGAATACAAGATTCAAATTCAAACTCCATATGTGATTATTCAAATGCCATTTAATTGATTTGTGCTAAACAGCTGCTATAAGTTGTTCTAACATGCATGAAAATGGTACAGATGGATTCCTTGGATTTTTCTGATAATTTTTCATATATAATTTATTTAATTTGGAGTTACGGTTAATTTTCTATGATTTATTGAAGTTTATACAATTTTCTGGAATTTTCTGAATAAAAACAAATCCAGAAACATTACTGCGTCATCCTGACGTCATGATGACGTCAGCAGGTCAACATGGCACAGTCCGGTCAAACTCTGACCGGTGGGTCCCCAGTGTCAGTGTCTAACTAAACTAACCTAGCTTAGTTAATACTAACCTAACTTAATTAGCCGGGCAGGGCCCGCATGTCAGTGAGAGAGAGGGGGGGTCAAACCCGGGTCAACTCGCCGGAGTTGACCCGAGGCTCGTCGCCGGCGAGGCCAGGGACGGCGGAGAGCGTCGGGATTCGCCCTCCGATGACCAAAAGAGCGGCGGAGGGGCTCTACGGGATGCCCAGGCCCGCGCGCATCTAACTGGGCCAACGGGAGAAGCTAGGGTGGCCGGAGGCGACGGCAATCATGACAACGGCGGCGGCCGGAGTTCGGGTGGTGGCGGGTTTGGCGCTACGAGCGGTGGTTTGGCGCGCTGAGGGCACTAGGGAGAAGCTCTTGCTCCTACGCATCCAAAGGAACGGACGGGAGGCCGCGAGGTGGCCGGAGTTGAGCACGGCGTCGACCTCGGCGGCGGTCGGAGCTCGGGTGAGCTCGGGGTCGGGGTTAGGGAGCACGGCAGGAGGAGCTAGGGTGTGCTACGGACTCCTGAGATCGCGGTGAGCACGTCAGTGGGCTCGGATACGAGCTGGGGTGGCTGTGGCCACGGCCACGCCATGGCCGGCGGCGAGAACTCTCGGCCGCGGTGGAGGAAGAGGCTAGGGGATGAGCGCGAGCTTGAGGGAAGGAGGAAGAGGAAGAGGGGCTCACAGTGGACTGGACGGAGGGGTCGGCGAGCTCGGGGAAGCTTCTGCGACGGTGAATTTACGGCGGCGATCTCCGGGCACCGGGGATGAAGACGACGATGCTCCGGTCGACTGGGGCCTCCTCTGGTCGCGTGCGTCGGTGTGCAGCTCCATGGGGTCGGGACGGAGCTCCTGAGCTCATCGGAAGGGCGAGGGGTGGCCGGTGGCTATGGATGCGACGGCGGCGCCCTCTGGTGGCTCTCGGTGGTGCTCCAAATCGAGAGAGGGAGAGAGCCAGAGCGAGCAGAGAGAGGGATAGCGGTCGGGGACGACTCCGTGGCGTCGCTAGAGGGCTCGGGGAGGAAGCAGGAGGTGGCCAGGGGAAGCAGGAGGTGGCGCGCGCGGCGGCGTCGCGGTGTCTGTCCTCCTGGCAGGGAGGAAGACGACAGGGGGGGGGGAGATGGGCTGGGCCGTGCTGCTGGGCCAGGTGGGCTACTAGGTGAGCGTCAGGTAGTCCTTCTCTCTTTTATTTCTGTTCTGTTTCTCTTTTCTATTTCTGCAATTTGTTTTTGATTTGATTTAAAATATCAAATCATTTTATAAAATCCTGGAAATAATTATGGGTGCTTTCTGAATTATTTCAGTGACCCTTAACAATTTCCAACATTTATTTGAACATTTAAATTATTTATAGTATTTAAATGCCCAAAGTCAAATACAATATGGTTTATTCAAAAATCCAAAAATGTCTTGGAAAAATATCCATCATCTCTGGATATGGTTTTCACCCTTTTCCAGTAATCATGAACATTTTTGCAAACCAATTTGGGTTCTGTGAAAATATTTTGAAGTTGAACCTACTTGCAATGCTTTGGTGCTAGGGCTTGGTCATCCCCATTTCAAATTTCATAAAATTTAAACATGTTGCATAGATGCTAAAACAAAAACAAACAAGGGCTGAACTGGGGCTGTGACAATTATGTTTTAAATGTCACCAACACCTATTTGGGAAATGCTTACACCATGGTGCAAACAAGAGATGCCAATTATGTGTTGCATCCGCAGTTATGCATCGGCCTCTCTGGCTATAGTTAGTGCCTCTCCGGCTATATTTAGTCTCTCTCTGTCACTCTCTCTCTCTCCTCTCTCTCTCTGTCTCTCTCTAGTAGAGATTATAATCACGAGACAGGGAGAAGCATACCTTATGAATCGTTGTGCCTCGACAGTCAAAATCCAGGCGATTCCCTTCATGGCTTGCCGGCTCGCCCTCTCCAGGGTACATGTTTACTTTTTTCTTGCGTGTTTTGTTTCAGGCATGATTTTGATTGTTTTCTCTTTGAATATTTGGAGTCAAGGACTCTTTAGATGCAATCCAATGGAACACAAGGCTTGGTACCTATTTACTTGACCTGATGCTTAGTAGCTACGCCAAGGCATTGTATTCATGTGGTCGCTGAATACTATTGTTTTTGCTGGCTATCTTAATTATTGTGTATTTCTGCCATAGGTTGCAAGGCTTCTTGCAACACGTGGATCAGCAAATTTGATTTACAGCAAGACAACGACGTCTTATGTTCCTTGTTTTAGGCTACATGCTGAATGTACTACTGAGGTTCCTGCAAAAAAAAGAATCTACTATTGCAGGTATATATTATTCAATGGGAATTTCATCGTCTTAGAATATTACAGTGCAGGCAGATAGTTGTTGGGGGTTGCAAGGTTAACTGCTGCATCCATGGACGATGTACTTTGACATCTACAATGAAATCACAAGTTATCACTTTCAACATGCCTTTTTTAAGGCTCTCGGTTATTTCTAATTCTATTGCAACCATAAGCATTTATATTTTTCGGTATACATGAGCTTGCAATTTCTGTTGTAAATCACAATCTTCAAATTATGTGGTATTACTGATTTATTATGTTTTAAATGTCACCAACACCTATTTGGGAAATGCTTGCACCATGGTGCAACCAAGAGATGCCAATTATGTGTTGCATCCGCAGTTATGCATCGGCCTCTCCGGCTATAGTTAGTCTCTCTCTCTCTCACTCTCTCTCTCTCTCTCTCTCTCTCTCTCTCTCTCTCTCTCTCTAGCAGAGATTATTATCGCGAGACAGGGAGAAGCAGACCTTACGAATCGCTGAGCCTCGAGAGTAAAAATCCAGGCGATTCCCTTCATGGCTTGCCAGCTCGCCCTCTCCAGATTACATGTTTACTTTTTTCTTGCGTGTTTTGTTTCAGGCATGATTTTGATTGTTTTCTCTTTGAATTTTTGGAGTTAAGGACTCTTCAGATGCAATCCAATGGAACACAAGGCTTGTTGCCTATTTACTTGACCTGATGCTTAGTAGCTACGCCAAGGCATTGTATTCATGTGGTCGCTGAATACTATTGTTTTTGCTGGCTATCTTAATTATTGTGTATTTCTGCCATAGGTTGCAAGGCTTCTTGCAACACGTGGATCAGCAAATTTGATTTACAGCAAGACAACGACGTCTTATGTTCCTTCTTTTAGGCTACATGCTGAATCTACTACTGAGGTTCCTGCAAAAAAAAGAATCTACTATTGCAGGTATATATTGTTCAATGGGAATTTCATCGTCTTAGAATATTACAGTGCAGGCAGATAGTTGTTGGGGGTTGCAAGGTTAACTGCTGCATCCATGGACGATGTACTTTGACATCTACAATGGAATCACAAGTTATCACTTTCAACATGCCTTTTTTAAGGCTCTCGGTTATTTCTAATTCTATTGCAACCATAAGCATTTATATTTTTCGGTATACATGAGCTTGCAATTTCTGTTGTAAATCACGATCTTTAAATTACATGGTATTAATGATTTATTATGTTTTAAATGTCACCAACACCTATTTGGGAAATGCTTACACCATGGTGCAACCAAGAGATGCCAATTATGTGTTGCATCCGCAGTTATGCATCGGCCTCTCCGGCTATAGTTAGTCTCTCTCTCACTCTCTCTCTCTCTCTCTCTCTCTCTCTCTCTAGCAGAGATTATTATCGCGAGACAGGGAGAAGCAGAACTTACGAATCGCTGAGCCTCGAGAGTAAAAATCCAGGCGATTCCCTTCATGGCTTGCCGGCTCGCCCTCTCCAGGGTACATGTTTACTTTTTTCTTGCGTGTTTTGTTTCAGGCATGATTTTGATTGTTTTCTCTTCGAATCTTTGGAGTTAAGGACTCTTTAGATGCAATCCAGTGGAACACAAGGCTTTTTGCCTATTTACTTGACCTGATGCTTAGTAGCTACGCCAAGGCATTGTATTCATGTGGTCGCTGAATACTGTTGTTTCTGCTGGCTGTCTTAATTATTGTGTATTTCTTCCATAGGTTGCAAGGCTTCTTGCAACACGTGGATCAGCAAATTTGATTTACAGCAAGAGAACGACGTCTTATGTTCCTTCTTTTAGGCTACATGCTGAATCTACTACTGAGGTTCCTGCAAAAAAAAGAATCTACTATTGCAGGTATATATTGTTAAATGGGAATTTCATCGTCTTAGAATATTACAGTGCAGGCAGATAGTTGTTGGGGGTTGCAAGGTTAACTGCTCCATCCATGGACGATGTAGTTTGACATCTATAATGGAATCACAAGTTATTACTTTCAACATGCCTTTTTTAAGGCTCTCGGTTATTTCTAATTCTATTGCAACCATAAGCATTTATATTTTTCGGTATACATGAGCTTGCAATTTCTGTTGTAAATCACGATCTTCAAATTAGGTGGTATTATTGATTTATTATGTTTTAAATGTCACCAACACCTATTTGGGAAATGCTTACACCATGGTGCAACCAAGAGATGCCAATTATGTGTTGCATCCGCAGTTATGCATCGGCCTCTCCGGCTATAGTTAGTCTCTCTCTCTCTCTCTCTCTCTCTCTCTCTCTCTCTCTAGAAGAGATTATTATCGCGAGACAGGGAGAAGCAGACCTTACGAATCGCTGAGCCTCGAGAGTAAAAATCCAGGCGATTCCCTTCATTGCTTGCCGGCTCGCCCTCTTCAGGGTACATGATTACTTTTTTCTTGCGTGTTTTGTTTCAGGCATGATTTTGATTGTTTTCTCTTCGAATCTTTGGAGTTAAGGACTCTTTAGATGCAATCCAATGGAACACATGGCTTGTTGCCTATTTACTTGACCTGATGCTTAGTAGCTACGCCAAGCCATTGTATTCATGTGGTCGCTGAATACTGTTATTTCTGCTGGTTGTCTTAATTATTGTGTATTTCTGCCATAGGTTGCAAGGCTTCTTGCAACACGTGGATCAGCAAATTTGATTTACAGCAAGTTAGCGACGTCTTATGTTCCTTCTTTTAGGCTACATGCTAAATCTACTACTGAGGTTCCTGCAAAAAAAAGAATCTTCTATTGCAGGTATATATTGTTCAATGGGAATTTCATCGTCTTAAAATATTACAGTGCAGGCAGATAGTTGTTGGGGGTTGCAAGGTTAACTTCTCCATCCATGGACGATGTAGTTTGACATCTATAATGGAATCACAAGTTATGACTTTCAACATGCCTTTTTTAAGGCTCTCGGTTATTTCTAATTCTATTGCAACCATAAGCATTTATATTTTTCGGTATACATGAGCTTGCAATTTCTGTTGTAAATCACGGTCTTCAAATTAGGTGGTATTATTGATTTATTATGTTTTAAATGTCACCAACACCTATTTGGGAAATGCTTACACCATGGTGCAACCAAGAGATGCCAATTATGTGTTGCATCCGCAGTTATGCATCGGCCTCTCCGGCTATAGTTAGTCTCTCTCTATCTCTCTCTCTCTCTCTCTAGCAGAGATTATTATCGTGAGACAGGGAGAAGCAGACCTTACGAATCACTGAGCCTCGAGAGTAAAAATCCAGGCGATTCCCTTCATTGCTTGCCGGCTCGCCCTCTTCAGGGTACATGATTACTTTTTTCTTGCGTGTTTTGTTTCAGGCATGATTTTGATTGTTTTCTCTTCGAATCTTTGGAGTTAAGGACTCTTTAGATGCAATCCAATGGAACACATGGCTTGTTGCCTATTTACTTGACCTGATGCTTAGTAGCTACGCCAAGGCATTGTATTCATGTGGTCGCTGAATACTGTTGTTTCTGCTGGTTGTCTTAATTATTGTGTATTTCTGCCATAGGTTGCAAGGCTTCTTGCAACACGTGGATCAGCAAATTTGATTTACAGCAAGTTAGCGACGTCTTATGTTCCTTCTTTTAGGCTACATGCTGAATCTACAACTGAGGTTCCTGCAAAAAAAGAATCTTCTATTGCAGGTATATATTGTTCAATGGGAATTTCATCGTCTTAAAATATTACAGTGCAGGCAGATAGTTGTTGGGGGTTGCAAGGTTAACTGCTCCATCCATGGACGATGTACTTTGACATCTACAATGGAATCACAAGTTATCACTTTCAACATGCCTTTTTTAAGGCTCTCGGTTATTATTAATTCTATTGCAACCATAAGCATTTATATTTTTCAGTATACATGACCTTGCAATTTCTGTTGTAAATCACGATCTTCAAATTATTTGCTATTACTGATTTATTATGTTTTAAATGTCACCAACACCTATTTGGGAAATGCTTACACCATGGTGCAACCAAGAGATGCCAATTATGTGTTGCATCCGAAGTTATGCATCGGCCTCTCCGGCTATAGTTAGTCTCTCTCTCTCACACTATCTCTCTCTCTCTCTCTCTCTCTCTCTCTCTCTCTCTCTAGCAGAGATTATTATCGCGAGACAGGGAGAAGCAGACCTGACGAATCGCTGAGCCTCGAGAGTAAAAATCCAGGCGATTCCCTTCATGGCTTGCCGGCTCGCCCTCTCCAGGGTACATGTTTACTTTTTTCTTGCATGTTTTGTTTCAAGCATGATTTTGATTGTTTTCTCTTCGAATCTTTGGAGTTAAGGACTCTTTAGATGCAATCCAATGGAACACAAGGCTTGTTGCCTATTTACTTGACCTGATGCTTAGTAGCTACACCAAGGCATTGTATTCATGCGGTCGCTGAATACTGTTGTTTCTGCTGGCTATCTTAATTATTGTGTATTTCTGCCATAGGTTGCAAGGCTTCTTGCAACACGTGGATCAGCAATTTTGATTTCTACAAGACAGCGATGTCTTATGTTCCTTCTTTTAGGCTACATGCTGAATCTACTACTGAGGTTCCTGCAAAACGAAAGAATCTACTATTGCAGGTATATATTGTTCAATGGGAATTTCACCGTCTTAGAATATTACAGTGCTGGCAGATAGTTGTTGGGGGTTGCAAGGTTAACTGCTCTATCCATGGACGATGTACTTTGACATCTACAATGGAATCACAAGTTATCACTTTCAACATGCCTTTTTTAAGGATCTCGGTTATTTCTAATTCTATTGCAACCATAAGCATTTATATTTTTCGGTATACATGAGCTTGCAATTTCTGTTGTAAATCACGATCTTCAAATTATGTGGTATTACTGATTTATTATGTTTTAAATGTCACCAACACCAATTTGGGAAATGCTTACATCATGGTGCAACCAAGAGATGCCGATTATGTGTTGCATCCGCAGTTATGCATCGGCCTCTCCGGCTATAGTTAGTCTCTCTCTCTCTCACTCACTCTCTCTCTCTCTCTCTCTCTCTCTCTCTCTAGCAGAGATTATTATTGCGATACAGGGAGAAGCAGACCTTACGAATCGCTGAGCCTCGAGAGTAAAAATCCAGGCGATTCCGCAGTTATGCATCGGCCTCTCCGGCTATAGTTAGTCTCTCTCTCTCTCACTCTCTCTCTAGCAGAGATTATTATCGCGAGACAGGGAGAAGCAGACCTTACGAATCGCTGAGCCTCGAGAGTAAAAATCCAGGTGATTCCCGTCATGGCTTGCCGGCTCGCCCTCTCCAGGGTACATGTTTACTTTTTTCTTGCGTGTTTTGTTTCAGGAATGATTTTGATTGTTTTCTCTTCGAATCTTTGGTGTTAAGGACTCTTTAGATGCAATCCAATGGAACACAAGGCTTGTTGCCTAGTTACTTGACCTAATGCTTAGTAGCTACGCCAAGGCATTGTATTCATGTGGTCGCTGAATACTGTTGTTTCTACTGGCTGTCTTAATTATTGTGTATTTCTGCCATAGGTTGCAAGGCTTCTTGCAACACGTGGATCAGCAAATTTGATTTACAGCAAGTCAGCGACGTCTTATGTTCCTTCTTTCAGGCTACATGCTGAATCAACTACTGAGGTTCCTGCAAAAAAAAGAATCTATTATTGCAGGTATATATTGTTCAATGGGAATTTCATCGTCTTAGAATATTACAGTGCAGGCAGATAGTTGCTGGGGGTTGCAAGGTTAACTGCTCCATCCATGGACGATGTACTTTGACATCTACAATGGAATCACAAGTTATCACTTTCAACATGCCTTTTTTAACGCTCTCGGTTATTTCTAATTCTATTGCAACTATAAGCATTTATATTTTTCGGTATACATGAGCTTGCAATTTCTGTTGTAAATCATGATCTTCAAATTATGTGGTATTACTGATTTATTATGTTTTAAATGTCACCAACACCTATTTGGGAAATGCTTACACCATGGTGCAACCAAGAGATGCCAATTATGTGTTGCATCCGCAGTTATGCATCGGCCTCTCCGGCTATAGTTAGTCTCTCTCTCACTCTCTCTCTCTCTCTCTAGTAGAGATTATAATCGTGAGACAAGGAGAAGCAGACCTTAAGAATCGCTGAGCCT
>NC_041381.1:81789569-81791000 GCF_002162155.2 Triticum dicoccoides
AGCGACGTCTTATGTTCCTTCTTTTAGGCTACATGCTAAATCTACTACTGAGGTTCCTGCAAAAAAAAGAATCTTCTATTGCAGGTATATATTGTTCAATGGGAATTTCATCGTCTTAAAATATTACAGTGCAGGCAGATAGTTGTTGGGGGTTGCAAGGTTAACTTCTCCATCCATGGACGATGTAGTTTGACATCTATAATGGAATCACAAGTTATGACTTTCAACATGCCTTTTTTAAGGCTCTCGGTTATTTCTAATTCTATTGCAACCATAAGCATTTATATTTTTCGGTATACATGAGCTTGCAATTTCTGTTGTAAATCACGGTCTTCAAATTAGGTGGTATTATTGATTTATTATGTTTTAAATGTCACCAACACCTATTTGGGAAATGCTTACACCATGGTGCAACCAAGAGATGCCAATTATGTGTTGCATCCGCAGTTATGCATCGGCCTCTCCGGCTATAGTTAGTCTCTCTCTATCTCTCTCTCTCTCTCTCTAGCAGAGATTATTATCGTGAGACAGGGAGAAGCAGACCTTACGAATCACTGAGCCTCGAGAGTAAAAATCCAGGCGATTCCCTTCATTGCTTGCCGGCTCGCCCTCTTCAGGGTACATGATTACTTTTTTCTTGCGTGTTTTGTTTCAGGCATGATTTTGATTGTTTTCTCTTCGAATCTTTGGAGTTAAGGACTCTTTAGATGCAATCCAATGGAACACATGGCTTGTTGCCTATTTACTTGACCTGATGCTTAGTAGCTACGCCAAGGCATTGTATTCATGTGGTCGCTGAATACTGTTGTTTCTGCTGGTTGTCTTAATTATTGTGTATTTCTGCCATAGGTTGCAAGGCTTCTTGCAACACGTGGATCAGCAAATTTGATTTACAGCAAGTTAGCGACGTCTTATGTTCCTTCTTTTAGGCTACATGCTGAATCTACAACTGAGGTTCCTGCAAAAAAAGAATCTTCTATTGCAGGTATATATTGTTCAATGGGAATTTCATCGTCTTAAAATATTACAGTGCAGGCAGATAGTTGTTGGGGGTTGCAAGGTTAACTGCTCCATCCATGGACGATGTACTTTGACATCTACAATGGAATCACAAGTTATCACTTTCAACATGCCTTTTTTAAGGCTCTCGGTTATTATTAATTCTATTGCAACCATAAGCATTTATATTTTTCAGTATACATGACCTTGCAATTTCTGTTGTAAATCACGATCTTCAAATTATTTGCTATTACTGATTTATTATGTTTTAAATGTCACCAACACCTATTTGGGAAATGCTTACACCATGGTGCAACCAAGAGATGCCAATTATGTGTTGCATCCGAAGTTATGCATCGGCCTCTCCGGCTATAGTTAGTCTCTCTCTCTCACACTATCTCTCTCTCTCTCTCTCTCTCTCTCTCTCTCTCT
>NC_041381.1:81796491-81799805 GCF_002162155.2 Triticum dicoccoides
TACTTGACCTGATGCTTAGTAGCTACGCCAGGGCATTGTATTCATGTGGTCGCCGAATATTGTTGTTTCTGCTGGCTGTCTTAATTATTGTGTATTTCTGCCATAGGTTGCAAGGCTTCTTGCAACACGTGGATCATCAAATTTGATTTACAGCAAGACAGGGACGTTTTATGTTCCTTCTTTTAGGCTACATGCTGAATCTACTACTGAGGTTCCTGCAAAAAAAGAATCTACTATTGCAGGTATATATTGTTCAATGGGAATTTCATCGTCTTAGAATATTACAGTGCAGGCAGATAGTTGCTGGGGGTTGCAAGGTTAACTGCTCCATCCATGGACGATGTACTTTGACATCTACAATGGAATCACAAGTTATCACTTTCAACATGCCTTTTTTAAGGCTCTCGGTTATTTCTAATTCTATTGCAACCATAATCATTTATATTTTTCGGTATACATGAGCTTGCAATTTCTGTTGTAAATCACGATCTTCAAATTATGTGGTATTGCTGATTTTTTATGTTTTAAATGTCACCAACACCTATTTGGGAAATGCTTACACCATGGTGCAACCAAGAGATGCCAATTATGTGTTGCATCCGCAGTTATGCATCGGCCTCTCCGGCTCTAGTTAGTCTCTCTCTCTCACTCTAACTCTCTCTCTCTCTCTCTCTAGCAGAGATTATTATCGCGAGACAGGGAGAAGCAGACCTTACGAATCGCTGAGCCTCGAGAGTAAAAATCCAGGCGATTCCCTTCATGGCTTGCCGGCTCACCCTCTCCAGGGTACATGTTTACTTTTTTCTTGCGTGTTTTGTCTCAGGCATGATTTTGATTGTTTTCTCTTTGAATCTTTGGAGTTAAGGACTCTTTAGATGCAAGCCAATGGAACACAAGGCTTGTTGCCTATTTAGTTGACCTGATGCTTAGTAGCTACGCCAAGGCATTGTATTCATGTGGTCGCTGAATACTATTGTTTCTGCTGGCTGTCTTAATTATTGTGTGTATTTCTGCCATAGGTTGCAAGGCTTCTTGCAACATGTGGAGCAGCAAATTTGATTTACAGCAAGACAGCGACGTCTTATGTTCCTTCTTTTAGGCTACATGCTGAATCTACTATTGCAGGTATATATTGTTCAATGGGAATTTCATCGTCTTAGAATATTACAGTGTAGGCAGATAGTTGTTGGGGGTTGCAAGGTTAACTGCTCCATCCATGGACGATTTACTTTGACATCTACAATGGAATCACAAGTTATCACTTTCAACATGCCTTTTTTAAGGCTCTCGGTTATTTCTAATTCTATTGCAACCATAAGCGTTTATATTTTTCGGTATACATGAGCTAGCAATTTTTGTTGTAAATCACGATCTTCAAATTATGTGGTATTACTGATTTATTATGTTTTAAATGTCACCAACACCTCTTTGGGAAATGCTTACACCATGGTGCAACCAAGAGATGCCAATTATGTGTTGCATCTGCAGTTTGCATAGGCCTCTCCGGCTATAGTTAGTCTCTCTCTCTCTCTCTCTCTCTCTCTCTCTCTCTAGTAGAGATTCTTATCGTGAGACAAGGAGAAGCAGACCTTACGAATCGCTGAGCCTCGACAGTAAAAATCTAGGCGATTCCCTTCATGGCTTGCCGACTTGCCCTCTCCAGTGTACATGTTTACTTTCCCTCTCTCTCTCTCTCTCTCTCTCTCTCTCTAGCAGAGATTATTATCGCGAGATAGGGAGAAGAAGACCTTATGAATCGCTGAGCCTCAAGAGTAAAAATCCAGGCGATTCCCTTCATGGCTTGCCGGCTCGCCCTCTCTAGGGTACTTTTTTACTTTTTTCTTGCGTGTTTTGTTTCAGGCATGATTTTGATTGTTTTCTCTTCGAATCTTTGGAGTTAAGGACTCTTTAGATGCAATTCAACAGAACACAAGGCTTGTTGCCTATTTACTTGACCTGATGCTTAGTAGCTACGCCAAGGCATTGTATTCATGTGGTCGCTGAATACTGTTGTTTCTGCTGGCTGTCTTAATTATTGTGTGTATTTCTGCCATAGGTTGCAAGGCTTCTTGCAACACATGGATCAGCAAATTTGATTTACAGCAAGACAACGACGTCTTATGTTCCTTCTTTTAGGCTACATGCTCAATCTACTACTGAGGTTCCTGCAAAAAAAAGAATCTACTATTGCAGGTATATATTGTTTAATGGGAATTTCATCGTCTTAGAATATTACAGTGCAGGCAGATAGTTGTTGGGGGTTGCAAGGTTAACTGCTCCATCCATGGATGATGTACTTTGACATCTACAATGGAATCACAAGTTATCACTTTCAACATGCCTTTTTAAGGCTCTCGGTTATTTCTAATTCTATTGCAACCATAAGCATTTATATTTTTCGGTATACATGAGCTTGCAATTTCTGTTGTAAATCATGATCTTCAAATTATGTGGTATTACTGATTTATTATGTTTTAAATGTCACCAACACCTATTTGGGAAATGCTTACACCATGGTGCAACCAAGAGATGCCAATTATGTGTTGCATCCGCAGTTATGCATCGGCCTCTCCGGCTATAGTTAGACTCTCTCTCTCACTCTCTCTCTCTCTCTGTCACGACCGGTTTTCCGAGTAATAAATTTCCAGAAAAGACCGTCGTGCTCATCAGCCCCAGGATTACTGTTAGCTGATGAGGCTCCAACTTGATACAGAAATTCCAAGCAGAAAACAAAATATGTAGTACAAGGACATTCTGGTCTGTGAGTACAACAAATGGTTTCTAGTGGTTGATGGCGGAAGAGGGTTGTGAAACATCAGTGTCTATGGGACTCCATTTCCCACAGGAACAGCTGACCAGGTTAACTCCTATCTTCGCGAGGCTGCTATCTCCATTACTTAGGTTCCGGGGCTGTCATCGCGTCGCTCCTCTTCGTGCAAGAAAATCTGGACAAGACAATAGCCAGGGACAAGCTAGTGAGTACTTTGAATGTACTCGCAAACATTATGAACACAGGTATAATATAACAATGATGTGCTGGAAATATTTTATGCTCATGACGTCAGTCACAAAAGATAAATAAATCTCCGATGCGTGCAAGCAAGTTATTTATAAAATTGCAATAACATAGTAGTATTAAAATTTATGAAATAAATAACAAGCAAAGCCACAGTCGGGCGTCTGAGCGACACCACTTAAAGGGCTTTAAAAGAAATGCCACAGTCGGGCGTCTGAGCGATACCACATAAAGGGCTTTAAAATAAATGCCACAGTCGGGCGTCTGAGCGACACCACATAAAGGGCTTTAAAATAAA
>NC_041381.1:81800067-81822202 GCF_002162155.2 Triticum dicoccoides
ACCACATAAAGGGCTTTAAAAGAAATGCCACAGTCGGGCGTCTGAGCGACACCACATAAAGGGCTTTAAAATAAATGCCACAGTCGGGCGTCTGAGCGACACCACATAAAGGGCTTTAAAAGAAATGCCACAGTCGGGCGTCTGAGCGACACCACATAAAGGGCTTTAAAAGAAATGCCACAGTCGGGCGTCTGAGCGACACCACATAAAGGGCTTTAAAAGAAATGCCACAGTCACTTAGGCAAGTCTTGGAGTGTTCAAAAACTCCAGATCAGTGTCTCCTTAGATGCAAGAGAGAGCGGTGAGGTTAGTTTGAGAAAAGCACAAACTTGTTAGTGCAAGTTTTACAAAACTACAATTCTGGACAGGAAATAAATGGCATCATTTCATGAACCAAAATTAATCCAATGGGTGCATGCTCCTGGATTTAGGGGTTTGGTAGGGCTGTCTACAAGTAGGAGAAAACACAAGATCTTTGGAGCAAAATTAAATAGGGTTGCAGTAGAAATCACAAGGCTGGACCAGAATGAAAAAGAGGATGATTCACTCAATTTTTTCAAAGAACATAAATAGGTTTTTGCACAAAGTGGAATAATATGCTCCTACTGACCTCCCCTAATTTTGGTAGAAGTTTTAAAGAAATATTTAAATAGGTTGTAGTGTAAAATTGCCCACTGGACCAGATTTGAAAACTTGGTGTAGAACTCAAAATATCCAATGAATGAAATATATTATTGCACAAAAGTGATTTAGAGACATCACATGATATCTCCAAATTTTGGTGAAATTTTTAGTTAAATATATCAAATGGTTGTAGTTCAAAAAGAGCTCCAAATTTTAAAACAAGTCATTTAATGAATAAAGCTCAGGGTGAAATAATTTTATAAATAAATCTCCTGATTGAGATATGTTTTTTTAATGAGAGGGAAAATAAGTCCAATATATTTTCGAAGGATCCACTTGGGAAAAATTTCTTAATATTAAAAGAAAAGTTTTGAAATCAACAGAGATATACTTGCATGCAAAAATTTTAAACTCTTGGCAAAATTTTAATAACTAAAACCTGGTTAAATTTTTGGGGTGTTACAATACTACCCCCCTTAAGAAAAATCTCGTCCTCGAGATTTGCTATGAGCCGTTGTGAAAAACAAAAGTTCCATATGCGTTCGAGCGGTTGTGAGACTGCTGCCGTGGTGCTGCGTGAATAAAAATAATAATAATCCACATAGTGAGGGGATAAATGATGCAGCAATTCAGTAAAAAGAAAACTCATACTAGGATCTTTCGCGGTTACACAAGTTAATCACGAAGAAAAAATTACTCATACCAGTAGAAACTAAATACTCGACTCGTCGCACAAATTTGGGGTACCATTCATAAGATACACGCAAATATAAATGCTGCAAAAACAAATACAGTAGTGACGTCTAAAATGAAAACGGTTACTGGGTGGGGTCCTGATAAAATGTCTCTGGTAAAGGGATACACTCCTCTTCGATCGGAGGAAGTGGATTGACCAGTCGATGTATGCGTCTCTCCGGGTCGGGCCTCAGTGGTCTGCCGATGGCAATCTGAGGATTTAGATCAGTGAGATTCTGGAGATAATCCATCACTCATTGGTTCAAATGCTCTTGAGCGATGATGTACTGGATAAGGTTGGCCAGAACTGGGTCTGTCTCAATACGCCCACCGGGAAAAGACGTTACTTCTCCGGGTGCTGCACGGCTCGGAAAGTAATAATATCCTCGTTCGCGGGCATAGGGTACTGCGGATCGAACAATCGCTTCTTTCGTAGCAGCTTCTATGGCCAGGTGTGGGGTTGGCATAGATTTCCCCACGAAGGAAACTTCTGTTGGATCTTGGTTGGGGTCTACAGGAGGAATGTGTACTGCTGCCCAATATTCCGAGGTGGATGGGGTGATTCTAGATTTGAACAGCTCGTACTGGGGTGGCTGGGTAGAACCCATGGTACTGCGGGTAAAATCCCACAATATTTTGACAAAACTACCTGGGGTTGCATCTGGGGTTCTCAGATGAATGCTGGGGCTCGGCATGACAGGAAAAAGTTGTGAGTGTGGTGCACAAGGTGAGGGTTGCTGGGTAAGGTCACAAGGTGGCCTTTATATAGCAATGGAGCCGGATTCGTTTTACCGTGGTGAAAGGTAATAAATTTGCCAGCTTAGCTCCAAAGGTCGGGTCAGTGTCAGAGATACACATATCTCATAAAGAGACGTGTTACTGTGGTTGTCGCGGGTTGGTTTTGGTAGTTGTGCCCGGAAAATGTGCAACTATGCGCTGACAAAGAAAATATGCAAGGCTACCATTAAAGCAGAGGCACAACGACAGGTTGCGTTAATATACACGGTCGCACGATTACAACGCGAGGATACACTGAGACTCGGTACTACTCGTACGGCTTAGTCTACCTCGTTTATGTCTAAACGGGCGTGCCTGGTGAATGTCGAGGCTTCTCCACTTGTCTCACTGCCGGGATTAGTCGGAGATGGCGGAGGAACGACAGGGTCGGGGTAGCGATGATGACCATCGTGTGGATTGTTAGCCACAATCCCGTTGGAGTGTGTTTCCAAAAGGCGACGAAGCACTTCTGGGGTCATCAAAGCATCTCGGTTGGTGGCTGGAGCTGATATCGGGGTCTCGATCGGTTGTCCAAACAGTACGATTGGGTTGTCGGCGTTGGGCTCATTTTCTTCTCTCGCCGGGGCTCGACGAACCAGCTCTCCACGAGCTACAATTAAATCAATAGTGATTTGATCGCACAGTTCCTCTAGTGCACTTACATAGCGCACCAGGTGCATCAATGCAGGATCTGTCTCGTGATCTCCGTTGGCAACTTGGGTGGTCTTCCATACCCTTCGCGTCTGGGGTAGTAGTGGAACGAGCGACAGTTAACTCTGGGCGAAAAGTGCCTGAGATGAACTATAGCCTCTCGAGCAGCTAGTTGGATGGCTTGTGGCTCAAAGGAAGTTGTTCTTCCGGTGAACCTGTAGGGGCTTTCGGGTGCTAGACCCCTACCGTAGATGTGCACAGTGGCCCAGAATTGGTGGTCCTCACCGCTCATGGGTCCTTGGTACACAGCATATTCTGGTGGCTCCTCTAACGCATAGGCACGACGGGTGAGGTTTGCAAGGATGGTCACAAAACCTCCAAGGTTGGTTGCTGTGGTCTCGTTGTGCACTATGGGTCCAGGCATTGTGGCTCGGTTTGGGGTAGCGGCTGTGCTGTGTTGGGTTGAGACTAGCGTGCCCTTTTTATAGGAAAAAGGGGACGGAGTCTTCTTCCGCACGCTTGCGAATGAGGCGCCTTGGGTGCTGGTCACTGGTGTGCGATCGACAGGCTAGGCTGATAGGTTGGGCACCGACTGCCAAAAGTGTCAGGATTACTGTGTGGCTATCTTGCACGAGAAGCTTGGCTGGGGTTTGGCTAAGGTCTAGTGGGTTGGTTTGCCTAAGTTTTTCGACCTGGCTAAGATAGGATTAGCCAATGGTCAGCCTGGCTCTGATACCAAGTCTGTCACGACCGGTTTTCCGGGTAATAAATTTCCAGAAAAGACCGTCGTGCTCATCAGCCCTAGGATTACTGTTAGCTGATGAGGCTCCAACTTGATACAGAAATTCCAAGCAGAAAACAAAATATGTAGTACAAGGCCATTCTGGCCTGTGAGTACAACAAATGGTTTCTAGTGGTTGATGGCGGAAGCGGGTTGTGAAACATCAGTGTCTATGGGACTCCATTTCCCACAGGAACAGCTGACCAGGTTAACTCCTATCTTCGTGAGGCTGCTATCTCCATTACTTAGGTTCCAGGACTGTCATCGCGTCGCTCCTCTTCGTGCAAGAAAATCTGGCCAAGACAATAGCCAGGGACAAGCCAATGAGTACTTTGAATGTACTCGCAAACATTATGAACACAGGTATAATATAACAATGATGTGCTGAAAATATTTTATGCTCATGACGTCAGTCACAAAAGATAAATAAATCTCTGATGCGTGCAAGCAAGTTATTTATAAAATTGCAATAACATAGTAGTATTAAAATTTATGAAATAAATAACAAGCAAAGCCACAGTCGGGTGTCTTAGCGACACCACATAAAGGGCTTTAAAAGAAATGCCACAGTCGGGAGTCTGAGCGACACGACTTAAAGGGCTTTAAAAGAAATGCCACAGTCGGGCGTCTGAGCGACACCACATAAAGGGCTTTAAAATAAATGCCACAGTCGGGCGTCTGAGCGACACCACATAAAGGGCTTTAAAATAAATGCCACAGTCGGGCGTCTGAGCGACACCACATAAAGGGCTTTAAAAGAAATGCCACAGTCGGGCGTCTGAGCGACACCACATAAAGGGCTTTAAAATAAATGCCACAGTCGGGCGTCTGAGCGACACCACATAAAGGGCTTTAAAAGAAATGCCACAGTCGGGCGTCTAAGCGACAGCACATAAAGGGCTTTAAAAGAAATGCCATAGTCGGGCGTCTGAGCGACACCACATAAAGGGCTTTAAAAGAAATGCCACAGGCACTTAGGCAAGTCTTGGAGTGGTCAAAAACTCCAGATCAGTGTCTCCTTAGATGCAAGAGAGAGTGGTGAGGTTAGTTTGAGAAAAGCACAAACTTGTTAGTGCAAGTTTTACAAAACTACAATTCTGGACAGGAAATAAATGGCATCATTTCATGAACCAAAATTAATCCTATGGGTGCATGCTCCTGGATTTAGGGGTTTGGTAGGGCTGTCTACAAGTAGGAGAAAACACAAGATCTTTGGAGCAAAATTAAATAGGGTTGCAGTAGAAATCACAAGGCTGGACCAGAATGAAAAAGAGGATGATTCACTCAATTTTTTCAAAGAACATAAATAGGTTTTTGCACAAAGTGGAATAATATGCTCCTACTGACCTCCCCTAATTTTGGTAGAAGTTTTAGAGAAATATTTAAATAGGTTGTAGTGTAAAATTGCCCACTGGACCAGATTTGAAAACTTGGTGTAGAACTCAAAATATCCAATGAATGAAATATATTATTGCACAAAAGTGATTTAGAGACATCACATGATATCTCCAAATTTTGGTGAAATTTTTAGTTAAATATATCAAATGGTTGTAGTTCAAAAAGAGCTCCAAATTTTAAAACAAGTCATTTAATGAATAAAGCTCAGCGTGAAATAATTTTATGAATAAATCTCCTGATTGAGAGATGTTTTTTTAAATGAGAGGGAAAATAAGTCCAATATATCTTGGAAGGATCCACTTGGGAAAAATTTCTTAATATTAAAAGAAAAGTTTTGAAATCAACAGAGATATACTTGCATACAAAAATTTTAAACTCTTGGCAAAATTTTAATAACTAAAACCTGGTTAAATTTTTGGGGTGTTACACTCTCTCTCACTATCTCTCTCTCCCTATCTCTCTCTCTCTCTCTCTAGCAGAGATTATTATCACGAGACAGGGAGAAGCAGACCTTACGAATCGCTGATCCTCGAGAGTAAAAATCCAAGCGATTCCCTTCATGGCTTGCCGGCTTGCCTTCTCCAGCATACATATTTACTTTTTTCTTGCGTGTTTTATTTCAGGCATGATTTTGATTGTTTTCTCTTTGAATCTTGGGAGTTAAGGACTATTTAGATGCAATCCAATGGAACACAAGGCTTGTTGCCTATTTACTTGACTTGATGCTTAGTAGCTACGCCAAGGCATTGTATTCATGTGGTCGCTGTATACTGTAGTTTCTGTTGGCTGTCTTTATTATTGTGTGTATTTCTGCCATAGGTTGCAAGGCTTCTTACAACACGTGGATCAGCAAATTTGATTTACAGCAAGACAACGACGTCTTATGTTCCTTCTTTTAGGCTACATACTGAATATACTACTGAGGTTCCTGCAAAAAAAAGAATCTACTATTGCAGGTATATATTGTTCAATGGGAATTTCATCGTCTTAGAATATTACAGTGCAGGCAAATAGTTGTTGGGGGTTTCAAGGTTAACTGCTCCATCTATGGACGATGTACTTTGACATCTACAATGCAATCACAAGTTATCACTTTCAACATGCCTTTTTTAAGGCTCTCGGTTATTTCTAATTCTATTGCAACCATAAGCATTTATATTTTTCGGTATACATGAGCTTGCAAATTCTGTTGTAAATCACGATCTTCAAATTATGTGGTATTACTGATTTATTATGTTTTAAATGTCACCAACACCTATTTGGGAAATGCTTACACCATGGTGCAACCAAGAGATGCCAATTATGTGTTGCATCCGCAGTTATGCATCGGCCTCTCCGGCTATAGTTAGACTCTCTCTCTCTCTCACTCTCTCTCTCTCTCTCTCTCTCTCTCTCTCTCTCTCTCTAGCAGAGATTATTATCGCGAGACAGGGAGAAGCAGACCTTACGAATCGCTGAGCCTCGAGAGTAAAAATCCAGGAGATTCCCTTCATGGCTTGCCGGCTCGCCCTCTCCAGGGTACATGTTTACTTTTTTCTGGCGTGTTTTGTTTCAGGCATGATTTTGATTGTTCTCTCTTTGAATCTTTTAAGTTAAGGACTCTTTAGATGCAATCCAATGGAACACGAGGCTTGTTGCCTATTTACTTGACTTGATGCTTAGTAGCTAGGCCAAGGCATTGTATTCATGTGGTCGCTGAATACTGTTGTTTCTGCTGGTTGTCTTAATTATTGTGTATTTCTGCCCTAGGTTGCAAGGCTTCTTGCAACATGTGGATCAGCAAATTTTATTTACAGCAAGACACTGACATCTTATGTTCCTTCTTTCAGGCTACATGCTGAATCTACTACTGAGGTTCCTGCAAAAAAAATCTAATATTGCAGGTATATATTGTTCGATGGGAATTTCATCGTCTTAGAATATTACAGTGCAGGCAGATAGTTGTTGGGGGTTGCAAGGTTAACTGCTCCATCCATGGACGATGTACTTTGACATCTACAATGGAATCACAAGTTATCACTTTCAACATGCCTTTTTAAGGCTCTCGGTTATTTCTAATTCTATTGCAACCATAAGCATTTATATTTTTCGGTATACATGAGCTTGCTATTTCTGTTGTAAATCACGATCTTCAAATTATGTGGTATTACTGATTTATTATGTTTTAAATGTCACCAACACCTATTTGGGAAATGCTTACACCATGGTGCAACCAAGAGATGCCAATTATGTGTTGCATCCGCAGTTATGCATCAGCCTCTCCGGCTATAGTTAGACTCTCTCTCTCTCACTCTCTCTCTCTCTCTCTCTCTAGTAGAGATTATTATCGCGAGACAAGGAGAAGCAGACCTTACGAATCACTGAGCCTCGAGAGTAAAAATCCAGGCGATTCCCTTCATGGCTTGCCGGCTCGCCCTCTCCAGGGTACATGTTTACTTTTTTCTTGCGTGTTTTGTCTCAGGCATGATTTTGATTGTTTTCTCTTTGAATCTTTGGAGTTAAGGACTCTTTAGATGCAATCCAATGGAACACAAGGCTTGTTGCCTATTTACTTGACCTGATGCTTAGTAGCTACGCCAAGGCATTGTATTCATGTGGTCAATGAATACTGTTGTTTCTGCTGGCTGTCTTAATTATTGTGTATTTCTGCCCTAGGTTGCAAGGCTTCTTGCAACACGTGGATCAACAAATTTGATTTACAGCAAGACAGCGACATCTTATGTTCCTACTTTCAGGCTACATGCTGAATTTACTACTGAGGTTCCTGCAAAAAAAATCTAATATTGCTGGTATATATTGTTCAATGGGAATTTCATCGTCTTAGAATATTACAGTGCAGGCAGATAGTTGTTGGGGGTTGCAAGGTTAACTGCTCCATCCATGGACGATGTACTTTGACATCTACAATGGAATCACAAGTTATCAATTTCAACATGCCTTTTTTAAGGCTCTCGGTTATTTCTAATTCTATTGCAACCATAAGCATTTATATTTTTCGGTATACATGAGCTTGCAATTTTTGTTGTAAATCATGATCTTCAAATTATCTGGTATTACTGATTTATTATGTTTTAAATGTCATCAACACCTATTTGGGAAATGCTTACACCATGGTGCAACCAAGAGATGCCAATTATGTGTTGCATCCGCAGTTATGCATCGGCCTCTCCGGCTATAGTTAGTCTCTCTCTCTCTCTCTCTCTCTCTCTCTAGCAGAGATTATTATCGCGAGACAGGGAGAAGCAGTTTATGAATCGCTGAGCCTCGAGAGTAAAAATCCAGGCGATTCCCTTCTTGGCTTGCCGGCTCGCCCTCTCCAGGGTACATGTTTACTTTTTTCTTGCGTGTTTTGTTTCAGGCATGATTTTGATTGTTTTCGCTTCGAATCTTTGGAGTTAAGGACTCTTTAGATGCAATCCAATGGAACGCAAGGCTTGTTGCCTATTTACATGACCTGATGCTTAGTAGCTACGCCAAGACATTGTATTCATGTGGTCGCTGAATACTGTTGTTTCTGCTTGCTGTTGTCGGGGAAACTGATCCATGAACACCTATGGGACCGGCGGACCGAGCCCCTTTCGGTTCGGCGGGGGGCGGAGATCGCACGAAGAGCAGATCGAGGTGAAGCACATGAGCAGTTTACCCAGCTTCGGAGCTCTCCGGAGAGATAATACTCCTACTGCTGCTTGTCAAATCGTATTGAGTTCGCGCTCAGGAGCGCTGAGTGCTACAGTACACTCTAGCTACTAACGAGACTGAGCGTGTGTGTTTTTCTGGGTCCGAACCCCCTCTACGTTGCGCATGGGCCTCCTTTTATATGCTTAAGGGGTCACCGACAGCTGGCAACGCGAATGAGGGCAAAAATGGAAAGGGAGTTGCGGTTGGTACAACTACCATGCATAGTGTATCCTACCTAACCCTGACGGCAGGGGACAAAGGCATTAAATGCCCGTCTGTGTCGCCCAAACAGTGTAGAAAAGGACCGTCAGGGACACCACCGTTCGCCAGATGGTGACCTTGTCAGTGCCGCTTGCCACCTCGCACCGCTAGCTGCACAGCCTCTTGCCACGCGCGCCTGGAAAGGCCCCAGGGCGACACGTTTGTGGATGCGCTGGAGCGCGGGTACAGGGCAGTAGCTTGTCGCGGCAAGCGCCTTGCCGCGGTCGTTGTCTTGTCGCGCCTGGAAGCTTGTCGCTCCCCGGGCCTTGCCAGGACGCGTGGTGCGTCGCGGCAAGTTCCTTGAGATGCCTTGATTGCCCTTCCCGGCAAGCTCCTCTTGCCGGGGCCTTGTCTCTTGGCTTGAATACTTTGTTCCTGAATGGCTCCAAAGGAACCACGGAGGATCTTGGCGGTTGCCCGGCAAGCCTTGCCGCGGGGTGCTGCAACTGCCCATCCACAAGTTCGGGGTACTAGGGTACCCCTATTTTAGTACACCGACAGGAGGCCCCGGTCCTGGGCCACACACGGTGCCGAGCGCTGTTGGGCCAGGCCCAAAACAGGGCACGGGCACGCGCGGCCTGGATTACACTAAATCTTACTCCGTATCCACCGCGCCCTCCCTTACGGCACGCGTCGAATGCGGCATCATGGGAGAGATCCTGGGTGGTTTCTTTATTCGGAAGGACGAAACGTCTGCCCCCTCCCTCTTTATAAGCAGGGGAAACAGGGGTAGTCGCCCATCTCGCCGGCCGTTACTCCATTCTCGAAAATCTCCGCCGCTCCCCCCTTCTTCCCGAAGCTGAAAGAGAGCAGCGTTCCGCTCCCCATCGCCACCAGCGCCACCGACGCCGCCGATCTCCCCTGCCACCTCCGCCATGGCTCCGAAAGCCGACAAGGGGAAGGGCGTGAAGTCAGCCGAGGCGCAGCGGCTCGCGGAGCTGCGAAAGGAGCGGGCCATCTTCCCCCCTAAGCTCGACGCGAAGGAGCTGAGGGAATACTACTACCTCTTCTGGTCGACAGAGACGCGAGCGCATCCGTGCACGAGGGTACTCTCAGCCGCCGCTTCCAGACTGGCTCCGAACAGGTACCCATTCTTCATGTTGTTCTTCTACTGCGGGCTCTGCCCGCCTTTCTCTGAATTCTTCTGTGATATCATGAACACCTACGGGTTCCGCCTCCTTGACTTCACCCCCAACGCCGTTCTGACCATGGCAGTTTTCGCACATCTCTGCAAAAACTTTGTCGGAGTCCATCCCAATGTAGCCCTTTTCCGCCACTTCTTTATGCCCCGAGTCGAGAGAGGAGAGCCCCTTGCCGAAGGAATCGCTTGGATCTCGAGAGTCGGCAAGAAGGAAGCCTATCTGGAGGGAGAGCTCCGTAGCAAGTGGGAGGAGTGGAGAGCAGATTGGTGCTGGGTCGTCGAGGAGAACCCGCAGCCATTCACCGCCCAGCGCCAAACCCCAATAGTACGCGGCAATGATTGGAGCAACGTGGCCCCGGAAGATGACAGGCTGAAGATTGCCGTCACCCGAATCTTGCGCCTTAGGCTTGCCAGGCTCACCGTAGGCGCCGTTGGCGCAGATTTGCTCCGTCGCCGCATCGCCCCCCTTCAGGAGAGGGGGAGACCTGCTTGGGAGTTCCAGAACTCGGCGGATATCATGAGGCTGCGCCCGGGCCTCAACTTTAACTTCACCGTCTTGGAATTGGACGCGATGCTTCTGGAGCTGTTCAAGCGCGACCCTCAGCAGCCATTCATGTTGCCGCGGGATGTCGTTCCGCTGTGCAACAATTCTTCGCTTGACCGCATCCGTGCGATGATGCTGCTGTGCGACTCGCATGGAATCGTCCCAACCTGGCAACAGCCTGCAGACGATGTCGTGCAAGAGTTCTTCGACAGCTTGGTTGAAGTGCCGATCCGCCCCGACAAGCAGAAGAGCCTCACCCGCGACACCACCGACGCGGAGATGCAGCGCATCGCCACTAGGCTGGAAGAGGCGGCGGCAGCAGCTGCCGCGGGCGAGTTCGGGTTCACCGTGGTGGAGGCAGAGGCAGCAGAGGCGGCAAGCCTTGCCGAGGGAGAGGAGCTTGTCGGCGAGGAAGGACTTGTCGGGCCTGAATCCGAGTCGAGCGAGCCCGCCGAGGGCGCGAATGACCCATTGCAGATTGGCTCCTCCTCCTCCCCACCTTCAGCCAGCTCGCCGCAAGCGGAGCCCCCAGCTCCAGCAAGAAGGCATCTCCGCAGGGCCGGGGACGTAGCGGGGCGGCACATGGGTCAACAGCCGCCGCACCGCGCGACACGCTCGACCGCGGCAAGCACTGTTGCCGCGGGAACACCTCACGCTACTGCAGCAACCGGAGCGGGGTCTTCCCGGTCCACCGCACCTGCTCCTGCCAAGTGGGCAAGGGAACCCACTCCACCGCCTCGTCACTCCGGAGGCGAGCCGGACTTCGATCTCTCCGCGCTCAGCTCCGACGACAAAGAAGAAGAGTAAGATCCTTCGCTGTACTTGTAATTCTTCAATTCTTGTTTTCTTATCTTGTGTCTGATTTGCTTTACTTTGAACATGTTCCTTTTCAGGACTCTGGCCCAGAGAGCGGCAAAGAGAGCCAAGCCCCCGGTGATTGTCATCGAGGACGACCCTACCATGACGGCAGAGGACATGTCCGAGACCACCTTGTCGGACCCGGCAACCATTCCTCAAAGCAGCCCCTAGCGCAGCCCCCCACGTAAGTATATGGTTTACTTCATGCTGTCAGGCGCGCATGGGTGCTCTTCTTTTGCTGATATTTGTCTATTGGTTTGTGTAGGAGCAGAGCAGCCTCACCAGGAGCGCCCGGAGGCCGCTCCCGAAGTGCCATCTGCTTCGACTACACCGCCGAGGGAGGATTCCCCAGCAAGGGAGCATTCTCCGGCAAGGGAGACTTCTCCGGCAAGGGACAGTTCTCTGGCAAGGGACAGCACTGTCGACCCCCCGGTGGTGGAGAGCGCGGCTGCAGATCCCAGCACAGGTAACCCCCTTACTTGAAAACTTCCCTTGGGTTCTTCTTCTTCTGATTTTCTTTTTGAACATTTGCTTGACTTTTCTCCCCTCTTCGGTCGTCAGATCCACCTGCCGCGGAGCCAATGGAGACCGAGGCCGCCGGCGAGGAGAACGCGCGCGGCAACAACAACGATGCGGCTGTGACCGAAGAAGAGGCCGACGCTGATGATCCCGCCGGCGAAGAGGCCGCCAAGGCTGCCGCCGCAGAAGCTGGCGAGGAATCTGGCGATCGCACTAACGGCCCCGAGGCCGCAGGAGCGCCAGGCGCTGCACCGACCGCCGATCCATCTGCCGCTGCTGCGGCGCCAGGCTCCGAAGAGCCCCAGCCCGGTGCCTACTTGAAGGCCGGGGATGGCGTCTTCATCAAGCTCCCCTGGGCGTCGAGCTCTAGGGCGCCGGTCAAAGGAGAAACTTTTGACGAAGAGGTGCTCGCCTCCGCTGGGCTGGCGCTGGTCGACGCGCCAAGCAGCAGCGGCGACGAGCCTGAGGAGGAGCGGTTGCTGCATAAGCTTCTGTCGCTCTATCGTGCCCGACAAGCCAAGATGGCGTCTCGAGAGGCGCTGGTCGCGAAGGCGGGAGTGGACATCGAGAAGCGCATTGAGGAGCTCCGGGGTCTCAGGCAGGAAGCTCTCCGGTCCCTGGCGGAGGAGCGGGAGCAACTTCTCGAGGAGCGGAAATCCTTCCAACTCGAGAAGGCTGAAGTTGAAGAGAAGCAACGACTTGTCGCCAAAAATCTATTTGCGCAGGAAGGAGAGTTGGCGCAGCGCAAGGTCAACCTTGACAGCCACGAGGAGGAGCCTGTCGCGCGCGAGCAAGCAATTGGCGGGGCTCTCAAGGAGGCAAGGGATGCTGCCGCAGCTGCCGAGGCCGCCAAGAAGGAGCTGGAGGCGAAGGTGGCGCAGCTGGAAGCCGATCTCAGGGCGAGCGGCGAGGAGCTTGCCGCGCTCAAGCGTGAGCGCGAGAAGGATGCTGCCGCTCATGGTGAGCTGCAGGGTCTCCTTGCTGAGGGGAGCAAAGAGCTCAGCTCCGCCAAGGACTCCAATGCGGATCTTGAACTAAAGTTGGCCACCTTGACTCAAACGCTGGATGGCGCCAGGGAGCAGGAGGTGGCCTTGAAGGAGAAGATCAAGGCCGACGAGGCGCTGCCGACGAATGCTGCTGCCGCCCACGATGCTTTCCGGGAGACTGTGGAGCACTAGACCGAGGGTCTTCTGGATGCTGCCGCAGCCATCGACGGGGAGTTGGCGCAGCTGGGGATG
Organism: Triticum dicoccoides; assembly: GCF_002162155.2. NCBI lineage: Eukaryota > Viridiplantae > Streptophyta > Magnoliopsida > Poales > Poaceae > Triticum > Triticum dicoccoides. The sequence goes on from NC_041381.1 coordinate 81,813,273, forward strand.
GAGGATTTTGGGTATCCTTCCGACGAGCATCTCCAACCCAGCGCCAAGCTCAGCCTGTTCTTCAAAGGCGTGGCGACGGCCCTCCAGTGACTCCTGGAGAGGATCCCAAAGCAGCTGGCCGACGAGTCGCGCAGGATCTGCGCGGGGGCTCTCCAGAAGGTGTTGATGAAGGTGGCCTTCCGCAACCCAGGACTCAACTTCACCAACGTCCTCAAGTCCTTGCCGCTGGATGCTGACGTGGAGGTGCTCAAGGCCCTTGTCGCACCCATCGTGGACAAGGTGAGCGGGATCCAGAGGGTTGAGGGCGATAGTGTAGATTAGGCCGCCCATCTTTTCTTTTTCTTTGTCGCTGCTGGTCATGTCATGAGAACAATCTATTAGAGCTGCGACAAGTTATCTTGTAATATAACTCCATTTTGGGTAGAGATTTGCTATGTTACTTCCTTTACTTGATTCCTTCCTTTGTATGTTTCTGCCCTACGCTTTTAGGGAACTTGCCAGCACAGGCACCTTAGCCGTGAGCGCTGAGTGCGGAACGTCAGCAGCCTGCTGGCGGTGCTGCCACCGACAAGAAACCTTGTCGCAACTAGTCGCCGCTCACTTAAGTTGTTGAGCGGACTCGAAACAAAGTAAGGGCGCAACTAGCTACAAGTTGGTTCCTCCGCGCACAGGTTTTCCATACAAAGCACGGTCGTTCGAGGAAGATAACTTCAAAATTTTAAAACTGATTGCTCAAACTTTGGCAACTTAGCTTCTCTGTCGTTTGCTTTCCAATAAGGCGAAACTTCCTTGAACGATGCCTGGTCCACACCATTCTTCTCCTTTCCCCCCGGCAAACTTGTGGGCGAGGGAACCTTCCTTTCCTTTGAGAAAGAGAAAGAAGAGAAAATAATGATATGGAGCCTTACGACTCGTTATTGCTTACCGAGGGTGGTGCTGCAGAAAGTGTCAGATAATGCATGCAAAAGAAAATAGAAAGCATTAAATTGACAAGATGTGCGGAGCACATGAGCTTTACTTATGCACGGGGTCTGCGCCCGGCTTTGTACAAAGGATTACATGCAACATCGGCAAGACTTGTACAAAAGGTGCTTGCCAGAACAGGTTCCGGCAACCGCGCCCTACGGGTAAAACTTACGAAGATGCTCAATATTCCAGGAGTTTCTCACCGGATTGCCATCTTCAGTCTCAAGGCGAACAACGCCAGGCCTAGTGACTCGTTTCACCCGGTAAGGGACTTCCCACATTGGCGTCAACTTGTTGGAATTCTTGGCGGACTGAACACGCCGAAGAACAAGGTCACCTTCCTCGAAACTTCTGGCATTAACTATGCAGCTATGGTAGCGGCGCAAAGCTTGCTGGTATCGAGCAGCTCGTACAGCAGCCTGAAGACAGTCCTCCTCAAGGAGCAGTGCGTCATCTTGTCGCAGCTGCTCTTGCTCGAGCTCATCATAAGCGAGCACTTGAGGTGACCCGTATACGAGTTCCGTGGGGAGAACTGCCTCTGCTCCATAGACTAGAGAAAAAGGTGTCTGGCCAGTGGCTCGATTTGGCGCCGTTCTGATCGACCAAAGAACCACTGGCAGCTCCTCGATCCAGTTCTTTCCGCACTTGCACAGCCTGTCGAATGTTCTGGTCTTGAGCCCGCACAGCACTTCAGCATTTGCCCTCTCCGCCTTACCGTTGCTTCTCGGATGAGCAACAGAAGTGAAGCAGACCTTGGCGCCAAGATCTTGGACGTACTGCATGAAGGTGCAGCTCGTGAATTGTGTGCCGTTGTCGGTGATGATCCTGTTAGGGATCCTGAAGCGGCAAACAACCGACCTGAAGAACTTGACTGCTGACTGTGCTGTCACCTTCCTCACTGCTTCCACTTCCGGCCACTTTGTGAACTTGTCGATTGCAACGTACGAGTACTCAAAGCCCCTGACAGCTCGGGAAAAGGGGTCGAGGATGTCGAGCCTCCGGACCAAAAATGGCCAGGATAAAGGGATCGTCTGGAGAGCTTGAGCTGGCTGATGTATCTGCTTGGAATGGAACTGGCACGCTTCAATGTGGTTACTTGTGCAGTTGCATCCTGGAGGGCTGTCGGCCAAAAGAAACCTTGCCGGAACGCTTTGCCGGCAAGTGCTCTCGCGCCAATGTGGTGGCCACATATGCCTCCATGTATCTCTGCCAACAACTCTTGTCCGTCTTCCCGATGAATACACTTCAATTTCACACCGTTGAGTCTTCTTCTGTACAGTGTGTTGTCGACAAAATGGTACATACTTGACTGCCGGGCTACTCTTTCAGCTTCTTCTTGTTCTTCGGGAAGTTCTCCTGTCTGAAGGAAATGGACAATCTGCTGCGCCCATGCTGGAGCTTGCGGCTCGACAACAAGGACTAAAGGCACATCTGCTGCTGCGGGAACATCTGCTTCTACGGCGAGAACCTGCGGTTCAGCCGGAGCTTGACGTTCCCCAGCAAGCTTGCCGGAGCAAAACTTGTCGGGAGCGTCTGCTTCAACGGAACAAACCCTAGGGCTTGTCGGAGCAGACTGCTCCTCAACATCCTTGGTGTTGATCTTGGGGACCTTCTTGGCGGCGGCTTCAGGGAGCTCTACCAGAAAATAGTCACCAGAAATCAATTTCCTCTTCTTGTTCTGTCCAGTTGATGGCGTTATGGATGGTTGAGTCAGCTGGAGCACAAAGATCCCTGGTTCCACAGGTAACTTAAGTGCGGCACACTTTGACAGGCCATCGGCAATGTCGTTCTGAGCCCTTGGAACATGTTCCATCTGTAGGCCGTCAAAGTGCTCTTCTAGCTTCCTCACTTCATCAATGTAAGCTTCCATCAACGGACTCTGATAATTCTTGTTCACTTGGCGGACGACAAGCTGTGAGTCACCCCTGACAATGAGCTTCTTGATCCCAAGGTCTGCTGCGATCCTAAGACCGGCAAGCAAACCTTCATACTCTGCAGTATTGTTTGTTGCTTGCTCCTTGGGAAAGAGCATCTGGACTACGTACTTGAGGTGCTCTCCGGTGGGTGCAACAAGTAGCACGCCCGCACCGGCGCCTTGCAGCGAGAAGGCACCATCAAAGTACATCAGCCACTCTTTGCTTGCTTCCTTGACGGGGATGCTCGTTTCTGGAATTTCTTCATCTGGTGTTGGCGTCCACTCTGCTATGAACTCTGCCAATGCTCTGCTTTGGATAGTTGAGGTGCTCTCAAACTTGAGGCCAAAGCTTTACAGTTCCAGTGCCCACTCAACAATCCTGCCTGTTGCTTCTGGATTTTGCAATATCCTTTTTAGCGGGAAACGAGTGACGACTGTGATCTCATGTGCTTGGAAGTAATGGCGCAGCTTTCTCGAGGCCATGAGAAGGCCGAAAAGCAACTTCTGCACACCAGAGTACCTTGACCTAGCCCCCTGCAGAAGGGAACTGACAAAGTAAACTGGGCGCTGCACCATTCTCTTCTGCATCTCCTCATGCGCCTGCGGAGATCCATCCTTGTCGGGACCAGAGCTTGTCGGTGAAGTCCCTTGCTTGTCGCTGGATGTACTCGCCGTGGTTGCTGGCTCATCTTCCGCCTCCCTCTCCGCTACTAACGTAGCACTAACCACTTGATTGGTTGCCGCTATATACAACAGCAACTTCTCTTGTGGCTTAGGTGCGACAAGTGTTGGAGTGGAGGACAGGTATCTCTTTAAGTCCTGTAGCGCAGCCTCCGCTTCCGAAGTCCATTTCATTTGACCCGCCTTTTTCAATACGTTGAAAAATGGCAGGGCGCGCTCAGCAGACCTAGAGATAAACCTGCTTAGAGCAGCCACGCAACCGGCAAGTCTTCGTACATCCCTGACGCGCTTTGGTGCTTCAATCTGCTCAATGGCCTTGATCTTGTCGGGATTGGCTTCAATTCCCCGCTGAGACACAAAGAACCCGAGAAGCTTGCCGGAGGGGACTCCAAACACACACTTCTCGGGGTTAAGCTTGAGGTTGATCTTGCGCAGATTTGCGAAGGTTTTGTCTAAATCTTGAATCAGGGTTGCTTTGTCCTTGCTCTTGACCACTATGTCATCCATGTAGGCTTCCACATTTCTGTGCATTTGTGGCTCAAAAGCGTCATGGACTACTCTTGCAAATGTTGAACCAGCATTCTTCAAACCGAAAGGCATCCGTACAAAGCAGTATGTGCCACATGGGGTAATGAATGCGGTCTTCTCCTCATCCTCTTCTGCCATGAAGATCTCATGGTATCCTGAGTATGCGTCAAGAAATGAAAGCAAGTCACATCCGGCCGTGGAGTCAACAATCTGGTCAATGCGCGGCAAGGGAAAGGGGTCTTTGGGACAAGCTTTATTGACATCGGTAAAGTCGATACAAAGCCTCCATTTTTCGTTTGCCTTGCGCACGACTACAGGATTGGCCAACCACGTCGGATGGAGCACTCCTCTGACAAGGCCTGCTGCTTCCAACTTCTTGATTTCTTCAGCGATGAATTCTTGGTGCTCCACTACCTGTTTTCTGACTTTCTTCTTGACGAGCCGCGCATGAGGACAGACAGCAAGATGGTGCTTGATTACTTTCCTGGGAACACCGGGGATGTCAGACAGTTGCCATGCAAACACGTCGACGTTCACCCGCAGGAAAGCAATGAGCGCGCTTTCCTATTTAGGGTCGAGAGTGGCACTGATGGTGAAGGTACCACTAGTATCGTCCTCCTTGGCGGACACCTTCTTGGTCTCTGGCGGAGCTACCATGGTCTTCTTACACTTGCCGGTGGAGCTCGATGGTGCGTCCTCGACGGTGGCGCAGCACTCCGAAGAGGTGCGCTTGCCGGAGTGGGCATCAGAACTCTTGCCGGACTTGGTCTTCTTCTTCCTCCTGCTCCTATATTCTCTCATGGAAGTTTCCTCCCTTCCTCAGCATGCGCACACTTTTCGGCCAGGGCATACAGCTCACTGACGTCTCTGATCTTGCACATTGCCATCTCCTCCCGCATCCTGCGGTTTCGCACGTTCTGGTGGAACGCGCTGATTACCGCGGCAGGGTGGACGTCTGGGATGTTGTGCTGCACGCGACTGAATCTCTGAATGTACTTGCGCAGGGGCTCTCCTTCCTTCTGGGCGAGCAGATGAAGGTCGCTTTCTTGGCCATGAGGCTTGTGGCCGCCTGTAAAGGCGCCGACAAACTGATGGCACAAGTCAGCCCAGGAGGATATGGAGTTGTCTGGCAAGTGCATGAGCCAGGATCTGACATTGGGCTTGAGCACCAGCGGGAAGTAGTTGGCAAGGATCTTGTCGTCTCGTCCCCCGGCAGCTTGCACCGCGATGGTGTAGATGCTGAGGAACTCCGACGGATGCGACTTGCCGTCGTACTTCTCTGGTACGTCTGGCTTGAAATTCTTCGTGCGGGGCCACTGGACTTGCCGCAGCTCACGAGTGAACGTAGGGCAAGCTACCGCGTACGGTAAGTCGCCTAGTTCCCCTGGCGCATGCATGTCAACAGAGGGCCCAGCGCGCTGGTCGGACTGACGTCGCACTTCTCTTCAGCGCTCGATGCGAGTACGAGCGTCTTCTTGCTGCCATTCGTGAAGAACTTGGCGCTGATCGCGACGAGCTCGTGGATCCGATGATGCGGTGGAGTCGCTTACAAGGTGGATCCGGCGAGTCGGCGATCTTGGTCTTCGGGATGGAGAGTGCACGGTGGTTGCACCCCCACCGGTTTTGTCGCCATCGGCTTGCGCCTGGCAGTGCTGCCGCGGCAGCGATGTTGTCAGGACCCCGACTCGATGTCACATCGATCTAGCCTGTAGCACCTCATATCACTTTGCGGCCTCACGCACGGTATCCCCACGGGTGTCGCCTTACCTTTGCCCGGGACCGTTTGCGCCTTTTGGCTCACGTATATGATAGTGTCGCTAGCATCCATATGATAAGGAGCCCGGGCTGACATGACTAGTCGTAAACCCAAAGTGGCACAGACTTACAGGGACAGGCATCCATGACCCAGCATCGAACATGTCGGTCATCAGCGAGTGAATCCAGGCTGTAGCACTGGGCTAGCAGGACTCCGGTGAACCGGGCTGTAGCGGGCTAACAGGACTCTGGTATTCATCGCGTGACATTTCCCCGAAGGGACAGACACAGGAACGAAGAAGGACACATGCCGGCCAGCCTAAGTGTCCCGGAGCAGTAGCAAGCTACCATGGCTCGGTGGAAACACTAGGAGACATTTCCCGGTAAGAGAGGCTACCAAGGATAAACAACTAGGTTGTCAGATCCCACACATACCAAGCATTTCAATAACATACACACAATATGCTCGATATGTGCAAATACAACATGGCATCACAACATGACTCTACAACTCAAGTATTTTAATCAATAGGCTCCGAGGAGCGAGATATTACAAACATGGGTCTCATGACCCAACAATCAGAGCATACAAGTCAAAGCACAAGCGGAAGCTATCATGTCTGGGTACAGACATCTATAAATGAAAAAGGCCGAGAAGCCTGACTATCTATCAGATCCTGCCGAGGGCACAAGATCGTAGCTGAGGTAACAAGCTAAACGTCGAAGTCCACGTGGAACTACTAGTGAGACTGAAGTCTCTCTGCAAAAACATAAAATAGGCAAACGTGAGTACAAATGTACCCAGCAAGACTTACATCAGAACTAACTACATATGCATCATTTTCAACAAAGGGGATGGTGGGGTTTAACTGCAGCAAGCCAGCTTTGACTCGGTGGCTATCCTAAACTACGACTGCAAGCGACTCTTTTGAGGTGGCGCACACGAGTCCACATATTCACCATATCAATACACCACTATGGAACCGCTCCCGTCTCCCTACGAGAACGCCATCCATAGCACTCACGCTTATCTTGCGTATTTTAGAGTATCCACTTTCACTTGTCTATGAACTGATATAAGCAACCCAGAAGTCCTTTTCCGCGGACACGGCTATTCGAATAGATGATGTTAACCCTGCAGGGGTGTACTTCTTCATACATGTTTCCACCACTTAGCGTCTGCACACGACATGTGCTCGGCAGACTTCAAGCGAAAGCCGACGTGGGTGTAGACCACGACCTACCTAAACACTCAAGTCTATAGTCCAGGTTTATCGCCTATTCGGGTTCCATCCATGAGGAGATCCGGCCGGAGTTTCGCTCACAGCCCCAAACGATGTGAACAGGGTTCCCGAGATACCAAATGGGCATCCGGTACACCGTGCCACGTACCTACCGCATCACAGCCCACCCCTATGGTCAGCGCTGTCCACGGCCTCTAGTAAGCTACAAACACCAGAAACTACTTGCAACTCCTGGACAGAGGACTAGGGTGAATAAGAAGTCGAGCGGGGTCATATTTCAGGGCCCAATGTATGGTAGTAGCTGAATCATGGATCACAAACACAGAACTCAGTTCCTGAGGACGGCTGCAATGAGACAACCCACCATGTACTCCTACATGGCCTCTCACCGCTACCTTTACCAAATCGTGTTCACACACTTAGCTCACACAGTAGGACATGTTCACACGCCTCTGATTCATCCCCGATGAACCAGACCTGACTCAACTCTAAGCAGTAGCAGGCATGACAAACAAGCATGAATGAGTAGGCACAACAGGGCTCAAACAATTCCTACTCATGCTAGTGGGTTTCATCTATTTACTGTGGCAATGACAGGTCATGCAGAGGATAAAGGGGTTCAACTACCGCAGCATGTAACAGTTGAATCGGTGTTGTCCTAATGCAGTAAAAGAGAGCAGGAGCGAGAGAGTGGGATTGTATCGGAATGAACAAGGGGGTTTTGCTTGCCTGGCACTTCTGAAGATAACATTGAGTCTTCATCAGTGTCAACGATCACATCATCGGTATCACGTCTATCAGAGGGGACAAATACCGGCAACACAGAAGGGAACACAATCAATGCAATGCACAATATGATGCATGATCATGACATGGCAAAATGAATGTGTTTTGAGCCAATGCAACTAGCAACAGATTAAATGAAGTTGGTTTGAATACAAGATTCAAATTCAAACTCCATATGTGATTATTTAAATGCCCTTTATTTGTTTTGTGCTAAACAGCATCTATAAGTTGTTCTAACATGCATGGAAATGGTACAGATGGATTCCTTGAATTTTTCTGATAATTTTTCATATATAAATTATTTAATTTGGAGTTACGGTTAATTTTCTATGATTTATTGAAGTTTTAGGCATTTTCTGTAATTTCCTGATTAATAATAAATCCAGAAATGAATTTACTGCGTCAGCATGACTTTATAGTGACGTCAGCAAGTCAATGACGTTGTCCAGGTCAAATCTGACCTATGGGACCCACATGTCAGCTGCACAGTGATTTAACAGAGTTTAATTGACTTAACTAAATGGTTAGCCGGGTTAATTAAAGGGTAGGGCCCACCTGTCAGTGGCCCTAGGCCTGGGTTAGCGGGGTGGTTAGGCCCTAATGACCCGCCACGTCGGATTTGCCGGTGGTTGGACGACGGCGACGACCCAGAGCGGCGGTGGCTCGCCGGAGTTACGCCAGAGGCGACAGATCGACGCGCCAAGGGCACCAGGAGGTAGCCCGTGCCCGTGCGCATCTAAGGGGACCAACGGGAGGTGCGGGGGGTGGCCGGGGTTCGCCGGAATGGAGCCCGAGGCGGCGCCGGAGTTCGGACCTCGGCGAAAACGGCGTTGTGGAGCACGGGCGAGTGAGGTAAAGCACTGCGCAGCCTCCTGGAGTCACCACGAGCTCGGTGAGATGCACGAGCGTGACCCGTTCGAGCTCAGGCCACGGCGGCGACATGGTCAGCGGCGGCCGGAGTTCGGCCGCGACGGGGCTATGGCCTAGAGCTCGCAAACGCGAGGGGAGAGAGAGGGGTTCTGCACGGAGGCTCACCGCGGAGCTGTAGGGAGGGT
>NC_041381.1:81822620-81920242 GCF_002162155.2 Triticum dicoccoides
GTCATGGCTACGGCGAGCGGCGCTCCCAGGTGCGTTCGGTGACGAGAGGGAGGGAGAACAGAGGAGAGATACAAGGGAGAGGGAGAGAGCGAGGGGGTCCAGGGGGGTCGGGGCGGCGCCGAGGAGATGACGCACGGCGTCGCGGTGGCCAGGCGATGCAGACGAGCAGGGTGGTGGCGTGGCGAGCTCGGGCGCGCGCGCCGTGTCCCTCCTCTGCCTACTGGCGCGAGGAGGAAGGCGACAGGGAAGGGAGGCGGCGGTGGGCTGGGCCAGCGGGAGGAGCTGGGCCGGCTGGGCTGCACGGGTGAGGCCAGGTACTTCCTTCTCTCTTTTTATTTTTTTTTGTTCTGTTTCCCTTTTTATTTTATTTTGCCACTGTTTTCAAATTCAAAATAATTTCTTACAGTGCCAAAACATTCTGAAATATTTTATGTTACCTCTCTGGATTATTCCAAAAGTACATAAAACATTTCAAAGCATTTGCAAATATATTCATTATATATTATGAATATATCCCCAAATTCAAATAGATTATTGATTTAAATTCAGAGACCAAATAATTCCTTAAAAATATTCCAGAATTTTGGTTTGATATATAACTCTTGCCAAAATTCACAAAACTATTTTTAGGGCATTTTGGATTCACAGAATGCAATTTTAAAGGGTGCTTGCCCTTCTTTTATTTAGGGTTTCGAGGCTTCCAAAATTCCTCAATTCAAGTTTTCAAAAATATAGACATGATGCACACATGAAGCTAACCTAGAGCAATGCCAGAAGTTAGGGATGTGACAGATGTACTCTGCTGCCGTGGAGTGTCGCCGTTGGCGAAGCCGATGAGACTCTGAATGGTGGCCCTCCATTGGTCGATCTTGTCTTCCGCTGGAGGGTAATCCAGGAGCAGTTGAGCTCGCGCCAAAGCTTCTGCTCGAGTGGTGGGCGGAAGCGGCGTACGGTGCGAGGAGCGGGATATGCTCAGACTTTTAACTATGTTAGAAGGAGCAGTACCCCGTCCAGGCGACCGTGTCTCGCTCGTGCCAGCACGTTGGCGCGCATGCTGGTCTTGAGCGCCGCGAGATTCACCAACTCGATCTTGGTCCAACAAACGTATGGTGTTGCGAACACCATGACATTGTCGGTCCTGCGCCTCCTGAGATGGGCGCGGTACATGCACGGACGCCGAAGTCTGTGCGGCCTTGTCCTTGGACCTGGCAGCACCGTGAACTTCTTCGTCGATGTCCATTCTTCTGCCGGCGTCTACCCCACCACCTGATTGCTCCGGGGGTGGTGGGATCGACGTGGACGGAACAGTTTCCCCCGAAGCCTTCTTCTTCGGTGGCATGTCGATGAAGAAGATGAAGATGTCGCTCGTGTGAACGCCGGATCAGGTTCGCACAATCTCGACGCCCCCTACCTGGCGCGCCAAAGATGTCGGGGAAACTGATCCATGAACACCTATGGGACCGGCGGACCGAGCCGCTTTCGGTTCGGCAGGGGGTGGAGATCGCACGAAGAGCAGATCGAGGCGAAGCACACGAGTTTACCCAGCTTCGGAGCTCTCCGGAGATATAATACTCCTACTGCTGCTTGTCGAATCGTATTGAGTTCTTGCTCAGGAGCGCTGAGTGCTACAGTACACTCTAGCTGCTAACGATACTGAGCGTGTGTGTTTTTCTGGGTCCGAACCCCCTCTATGTTGCGCATGGGCCTCCTTTTATATGCTTAAGGGGTCACCGACAGGTGGAAACGCGAACGAGGGCAAAAATGGAAAGGGAGTTGCGGTTGGTACAACTACCATGCACAGTGTATCCTACCTAACCCTGACGGCAGGGGACAAAGGCATTAAATGCCTGTCTGTGTCGCCCAAACAGTGCAGAAAAGGACCGTCAGGGACACCACCGTTCGCCACGATGGTGACCTTGTCAGCGCCGCTTGCCACCTCGCACCGCTAGCTGCACAGCCTCTTGCCACGCGCGCCTGGAAAGGCCCCAGGGCGACACGTTTGTGGATGCGCTGGAGCACGGGTACAGGGCAGTAGCTTGTCGCGGCAAGCGCCTTGCCGCGGTCGTTGTCTTGTCGCGCCCGGAAGCATGTCGCTCGCCGGGCCTTGCCAGGACGCGTGGCGCATCGCGGCAAGTTCCTTGAGATGCCTTGATTGGCCTTCCCGGCAAGCTCCTCTTGCCGGGGCCTTGTCTCTTGGCTTGAATACTTTGTTCCTGAATGGCTCCAAAGGAACCACGGAGGATCTTGGCAGTTGCCCGGCAAGCCTTGCCGCGGGGTGCTGCAACTGCCCGTGCACAAGTTCGGGGTACTAGGGTACCCCTATTTTAGTACACCGACAGCTGTCTTATTTATTGTGTGTATTTCTGTCATAGGTTTCAAGGCTTCTTGCAACACGTGGATCAACAAATTTGATTTACAGCAAGACAACGACGTCTTATGTTCCTTCTTTCAGGCTACATGCTGAATCTACTACTGAGGTTCCTGCAAAAAAAAGAAGCTACTATTGCAGGTATATATTGTTCAATGGGAATTTCATCGTCTTCGAATATTACAGTGCAGGCAGATAGTTTTTGGGGGTTGCGAGGTTAACTGCTCCATCCATGGACGATGTACTTTGACATCTACAATGGAATCACAAGTTATCACTTTCAACATGCCTTTTTAAGGCTCTCGGTTATTTCTAATTCTATTGCAACCATAAGCATTTATATTTTTCGGTATACATGAGCTTGCAATTTCTGTTGTAAATCACGAGCTTCAAATTATGTGGTATTACTGATTTATTATGTTTTAAATGTCACCAACACCTATTTGGGAAATGCTTACACCTTGGTGCAACCAAGAGATGCCAATTATCTGTTGCATCTGTAGTTATGCATCAGCCTCTCCGGCTATAGTTAGTCTCTCTCTCTCTCTCTCTCTCTCTCTCTCTCTCTAGTAGAGATTATTATCGTGAGACAGGGGGAAGCAGACCTTACGAATCGCTGAGCTTCGATAGTAAAAATCCAGGGGATTCCCTTCATGGCTTGCCGGCTCGCCCTCTCCAGTGTACATGTTTACTTTCCCTCTCTCTCTCGCTCTCTCTATAGCAGAGATTATTATCGCGAGACAGGGAGAAGCAGACCTTACGAATCGCTAAGCCTCGAGACTAAAAATCCAGGCGATTCCCTTCATGGCTTGCCGGCTCGCCCTCTCCAGGGTACATGTTTACTTTTTTCTGGCGTGTTTTGTTTCAGGCATGATTTTGATTCTTTTCTCTTCCAATCTTTGGAGTTAAGGACTCTTTAGATGCAATCCAATGGAACACAAGGCTTGTTGCCTATTTACTTTACCTGATGCTTAGTAGCTACGCCAAGGCATTGTATTCATGTGGTCGTTGAATACTGTTGTTTCTGCTGGCTGTCTTAATTATTGTGTGTATTTCTGCCATAGGTTGCAAGGCTTCTTGCAACACATGGATCAACAAATTTGATTTACAGCAAGACAGCGACATCTTATGTTCCTTCTTTTAGGTTACACGCTGAATCTACTACTAAGGTTCCTGCAAAAAAAAGAAGCTACTATTGCAGGTATATATTGTTCAATGGGAATTTCATCATCTTAGAATATTACAGTGCAGGCAGATATTTGTTGGGGGTTGCAAGGTTAACTGCTCCATCCACGGACGATGTACTTTGACATCTACAACGGAATCACAAGTTATCACTTTCAACATGCCTTTTTAAGGCTCTCGGTTATTTCTAATTCTATTGCAACCATAAGCATTTATATTTTTCGGTATACATGAGCTTGCAATTTCTGTTGTAAATCAAGATCTTCAAATTATGTGGTATTACTGATTTATTATGTTTTAAATGTCACCAACACCTATTTGGGAAATGTTTACACCATGGTGCAACCAAGAGATGCCAATTATGTGTTGCATCCACAGTTATGCATCGGCCACTCCGGCCATAGTTAGTCTCTCTCTGTCTCACTCTCTCTCTCTCTAGTAGATATTATTATTGCGAGACAGGGAGAAGCAGACCTTACGAATCGCTGAGCCTCGACAGTAAAAATCCAGGCGATTCCCTTCATGGCTTGCCGGCTCCCCCTCTCCAGGGTACATGTTTACTTTCTCTCTCTCTCTCTCTCTCTCTCTCTCTCTCTAGCAGAGATTATTATCGCGAGACAGGGAGAAGCAGACCTTAAGAATCACTGAGCCTCAAGAGTAAAAATCCAGGCGATTCCCTTCATGGCTTGCCGGCTCGCCCTCTCCAGGGTACATGTTTACTTTTTTCTTGCGTGTTTTGTTTCAGGCATGATTTTGATTCTTTTCTCTTCGAATCTTTGGAGTTAAGGACTCTTTAGATGCAATCCAATGGAACACAAGGCTTGTTGCCTATTTACTTGACCTGATGCTTAGTAGCTACGCCAATGCATTGTATTCATGTGGTCCCTGAATACTGTTGTTTTTGCTGGCTGTCTTAATTATTGTGTGTATTTCTGCCATAGGTTGCAAGGCTTCTGGCAACACGTGGATCAACATATTTGATTTACAGCAAGACATCGACGTCTTATGTTCCTTCTTTCAGGCTACATGCTGAATCTACTACTGAGGTTCCTGCAAAAAAAAGAAGCTACTATTGAAGGTATATATTGTTCAATGGGAATTTCATCGTCTTAGAATATTACAGTGGCAGGCAGATAGTTGTTGGGGGTTGCGAGGTTAACTGCTCCATCCATGGACGATGTACTTTGACATCTACAATGGAATCACAAGTTATCACTTTCGACATGCCTTTTTTAAGGCTCTCGGTTATTTCTAATTCTATTGCAACCATAAGCATTTATATTTTTCGGTATACATGAGCTTGCAATTTCTGTTGTAAATCACGATTTTCAAATTATGTGGTATTACTAATTTATTATGTTTTAAATGTCACCAACAACTATTTGGGAAATGCTTACACCATGGTGCAACCAAGAGATGCCAATTATCTGTTGCATCTGTAGTTATGCATCGGCCTCTCCGGCTATAGTTAGTCTCTCTCTCTCTCACTCTCTCTCTCTCTCGAGTAGAGATTATTATCGTGAGATAGGGAGAAGCAGACCTTACGAATCGCTGAGCTTCGATAGTAAAAATCCAGGCGATTCCCTTCATGGCTTGCCGGCTCGCCCTCTCCAGTGTACATGTTTACTTTCCCTCTCTCTCTCGCTCTCTCTCTCTCTAGCAGAGATTATTATCGCGAGACAGGGAGAAGCAGACCTTACGAATCGCTGAGCCTCGAGAGTAAAAATCCAGGCGATTCCCTTCATGGCTTGCCGGCTCGCCCTCTCCAGGGTACATGTTTACTTTTTTCTGGCGTGTTTTGTTTCAGGCATGATTTTGATTCTTTTCTCTTCGAATCTTTGGAGTTAAGGACTCTTTAGATGCAATCCAATGGAACAGAAGGCTTGTTGCCTATTTACTTGACCTGATGCTTAGTAGCTACGCCAATGCATTGTATTCATGTGGTCACTGAATACTGTTGTTTCTGCTGGCTGTCTTAATTATTGTGTGTATTTCTGCCATAGGTTGCAAGGCTTCTTGCAACACGTGGATCAACAAATTTGATTTACAGCAAGACAGCGACGTCTTATGTTCCTTCTTTCAGGCTACATGCTGTATCTACTACTGAGGTTCCTGCAAAAAAAAAGCTACTATTGCAGGTATATATTGTTCAATGGGAATTTCATCGTATTAGAATATTACAGTGCAGGCAGATAGTTGTTGTGGGTTGCAAGGTTAACTGCTCCATCCATGGACGATGTTCTTTGACATCTACAATGGAATCACAAGTTATCACTTTAAACATTGTCGAGCGTTGTTGGGCCAGGCCCAAAACAGGGCACGGGCACGTGCGGCCTGGGTTACGCCGTATCTTACTCCGTATCCACCGCGCCCTCCCCCAACGGCACGCGTCGAATGCGGCGTCGTGGGAGAGATCGTGGGTGGTTTCTTTAATCGGAAGGCCGTAACGTCCGCCCCCTCCCTCTTTATAAGCAGGGGAAACAGGGGCAGTTCGCCCACCTTGCCGGTTGCTAGTCTAATCTCAAAAATCTCCGCCGCTCCCCCCTTCTTCTCAAAACCGAAAGAGAGCAGCCCTCCGCCCCCATCGCCACCGGCGCCACCAACGCCGTCGATCTCCCCCACCACCTCCGCCATGGCTCCGAAAGCCGACAAGGGGAAGGGCATGAAGTCAGCCGAGGCGCAGCGGCTCGCGACGCTGCGAAAGGAGCGGGCAATCTTCCCCCCTCAGCTTAACGCGAAGGAGCTGAGGGAGTACTACTACCTCTTCTGGTCGACGGAGACGCGAGCGCATCCGCGCACGAAGGTACTCTCAGCTACCGCTTCGGCACTGGCTCCGAGCGGATATCCCTTCTTCGCGCTGTGCTTCAACTGCGGGCTCTGTCCGCCCTTCTCTGAATTTTTCTGTGATATCATGAACACCTACGGGTTCCGCCTCCTTGACTTCACCCCCAACTCCATTCTGACCATGGCAGTTTTCGCACATCTCTGCGAAAACTTTGTCAGAGTCCATCCAAATGTAGCTCTTTTCCGCCACTTCTTTATGCCCCGAGTTGAGAGAGGAGAGCCCCTATTCGGCGGAATCGCCTGGATCTCGAGAGTTGCTAAGAAGGAAGCTTATCTGGACGGAGAGCTCCGCAGCAAGCGGCAACGATTGGAGCAACGTGGCCCCGGAAGACGATAGGCTGAAGATTGCCGTCACCAGGATCCTATGCCTCAGGCTTGCCGGGCTCACCGTAGCCGCCGTTGGCGCAGATTTCCTTCGCCGCCGCATCGCCCCCCTGCAGGAGAGGAGGAGACCCGCCTGGGAGTTCCAAAACGCGGCGGATATCATGAGGCTACGCCCGGGCCTCAATTTCAACTTCACTATCCTGGAGCTGGACGCGATGCTCCTGGAGCTGTTCAAACGCGATCCTCAACATCCATTCATGTTGCCGAGGGGAGTCGTTCCATTGTGCAACAATTCTTCGCTCGATCGCATCCGTGCAATGATGCCGCTGTGCGATTCGCATGGGATTGTTCCAACTTGGCAAGAGCCTGCGGACGACGTCGTGCAGGAGTTCTTCGACAGCTTGGTAGAAGTGCCGGTCCGCCCTGATGAACAGAAGAGCCTCACTCGCGACACCACTGATGCGGAGATGCAGTGCATCGCCACTAGGCTGGAAGAGGCGGCGGCAGCAGCTGCCGCGGGCGAGTTTGGATTCACCGTGGAGGAAGCAGAGGCAGCAGAGGCGGCAAGCCTTGCCGAGCGAGAGGAGCTTGTCGGCGAGGAAGAGCTTGTTGGGCCTGAATCTGAGTCGAGCGAGCCCGCCGAGGGCGCGAGCGACTCGTTGCAGATCAACTCCTCCTCCTTCTCACCTTCAGGCAGCTCGCCACAAGTGGAGCCCCCAGCTCCAGCAAGAAGGCGTCTCCGCGAGGCCGGGGACGTAGCGGGGCGATAGACGGGTCAACAGCCGCCGCACCGCGCGACGCGCTCGACCGCGGCAAGCACTGTTGCCGCGGGAGCACCTCACGCCGCTGCGGCAACTGGAGCGGGGTCTTCCCGGTCCACCGCTGCTGCTCCTGCCAAGTGGACAAGGGAACCTACTCCTCCGCCTCGTCGCACCGGAGGCGAGCAAGACTTCGATCTCTCCGTGCTCAGCTCCGACGAGGAAGAAGAAGAGTAAGATTCTCTGTTGTACTTGTAGTTCTTCAATTCTTGCTGTTTTGTCTTGTATTTGACTTGCTTTACTCCGAACTCATTCCTTTTCAGGACTCTGGCCCAGAGAGTGGCAAAGAGAGCCAAGGTCCCGGTGATTGTCATCGAGGACGAACCCACCGCGACGGCAGGGGGCGTGCCTGAGACCACCTTGCCGGACCCGGCAACTATTCCCCAAAGCAGCCCCCAGCGCAGCCCCCAGCGTAAGCGTATAGTTTACTTCTTGCTGTTAGGCGTGCATGAGTGCTCTTTCTTTGTTGACATCTGACTGTTGATTTGTGTAGGAGCAGAGCAGCCTCACCAGGAGTGCCCGGAAGCCACTTCCGAAATGCCATCTGCTTCGACTACACCGCCAAGGGAGGATTCCCCGGCAAGGGAGCGTTCTCCGGCAAGGGAGAATTCTCCGGCAAGGAACAGTTCTCCGGCAAGGGACAGCACCAGCGACCCTCCGGTGGCGGAGACCACGGCTGTAGATCCTAGAGCAGGTAACCCTCTTGCTTGAAAGCTTCCCTTGGGTTCTTCTTCTTCTGATTTTCTTTTTGAATATTCGCTTGACTTCTCTCCCTTTTCCGGCCGTCAGATCCATCTGCCGCGGAGCCAATGGAAACCGAGGCCGCCGGCGAGGAGAACGCGCGCGGCAACAACGACGACGCCGCTGCCACCGCAGAAGAGGCCGGCGCCGATGATCCTGCCGGGGAAGAGGCCGCCAAAGCTGCCGCCACAGAGGCTGGCGAGGGATCCGGCGATCGTACTGACGGACCTGCGGCCGCAGGAGCGTCAAGCGCTACGCCGACCGCCGATCCCTCCGCCGCTGCCGCAGCGCCAGGCTCCGAAGAGCCCCAGCCCGGCGCCTATTTGAAGGCCGACACCGGCATCCTCATTAAGCTCCCCTGGGCGTCAAGCTCCAGGGCGCCGGTCGAAGGAGAGGTCTTGGACGGAGAGGTGCTCGCCTCCGCTGGGTTGACGCTGGTCGACACGCCAAGCAACAGCAGCGACGAGCCTGAGGAAGAGCGGCTACTGTGAAAGCTGTTGTCGCTCTACCGCGCCCGACAGGCCAAGCTGGCATCCCGAGAAGCGCTTGTCGCGAAGGCGGGAGTGGACATCGAGAAGCGCGCGGAGGAGCTCCGGGGTCTCAGGCAGGAAGCTCTCCGATCCCTAGCAAAGGAGCGGGAGCAACTCGCCGAGGAGCGGAAAGCCTTCCTCCTCGAGAAGGCTGAGGTTGAAGAGCAGCAGCGGCTTGCTGCCGAGAAGCTATCTGCGCAGGAAGGCGAGTTGGCGCAGCGCAAGGTCAACCTTGACAGCCACGAGGAGGAGCTTGCCACGCGCGAGCAAGCAATTGGCGGGGCTCTCAAGGAAGTGAAGGATGCTGCCGCAGCTGCTGAAGCCGCCAAGAAGGAGCTGGAGACGAGGATGGCGCAGCTGGAGGCCGACCTTAAGGCGAGCGGCGAGGAGCTTGCTGCGCTCAAGCGTGAGCGCGAGAAGGACGCCGCCGCCCATGGCAAGCTGCAGGGTCGTCTCGCTGAGAGGAGAAAAGAGCTTAGCGCCGCCAAGGACTCCAATGCAGATCTTGAGTTGAAGCTGGTTACTTTGACTCAGACGCTGGACGGCGCAAGAGAGCAGGAGGTGGCCTTGAAGGAGAAGATCAAGGCCGACGAGGCGCTACTGGCGAGTGCTGCTGCCGCCCAGAACAATTTCAGGGAGACTGTGGAGCACTGGACCGAGGGTCTCGTAGATGCTACCGCAGCCATCGACAGGGAGTTGGCGCAGCTAGGGATGGAGGATTTTGGGTATTCCTCCGATGAGCACCTCCAACCCAGCGCCAAGCTCAGCTTGTTGTTCAAAGGCGTGGCGATGGCCCTCCAGCGGCCCCAGGAGAAGATCCCAAAGCAGCTGGCCGACGAGTCGCGCAAGATCTGCGCGGGGGCTCTTCAGAAGGTGCTGGTGAAGGTGGCCTTCCGCAACCCAGGCCTCAACCTCACCAACGTCCTCAGGTCCTTGCCACCGGATGCTGATCTGGAAGCGCTCAAGGCCCTTGTCGCACCCATTGTGGACAAAGTGAGCGGGATCAAGAGGGTTGAGGGCGATCGCGTAGATTAGGCCGCCCATCTTCTCTTTTTCTTGTCGCTGCTGGCCATGTTACGAGAACAATCCGTTAGAGCTGCGACAAGCTATCTTGTAATATAACTCTATTTTGGGTAGTGATTGCTATGTTATTTCCTTTACTTGACTCCTTCCTTTGTATGTTTGTGCCCTACGCTTTTAGGGAACTTGTCGGTGCAGGCACCTTGAGCCGCGAGCGCTGAGTGCGGGACGTCAGCAGCCTGCCGGCGGTGCCGCTACCGACAAGAAACCTTGTCGCAACTAGTCGCAGCTCACTTAAGTTGTTGAGAAGACTCGAAACAAAGTAAGAGCGCAACTAGCTACGAGTTGGTTCTTCCGCGCACATGTTTTCCATACAAAGCACGGTCGTTCGAGGAAAATAACTTAAAATTTTAAAACTGATTGCTCAAATTTTAGCAACTTAGCTTTTCTGTCGTTTGCTTCCCGGTAAGGCGAAACTTCCTCGAGCAGCGCTTGGTCCACACCATTATCTTCTCCTTTCCCCCTGGCAAACTTGTGTGCGAGGGAACCTTCCTTTCTTTGAGAAAGAGAAAGAAGAGAAAATAAAAATATGGAGCCTTACGGCTCGTTATTGCTTACCGGGGGTAAGTGCTACACAAAGTGTCAGATAACACATGCAAAAAAGATAGAAAGCATGAAATTGACAAGATGTGCGGAGCACATGAGTTTTACTTATGCACCGGGTCTGCGCCCGGCTTAGTACAAAGGATTACATGCAACATCGGCAAGACTTGCACAAAAGGTGGTTGCCAGAACAGGTTTCGGCAACCGCGCCCTACGGGTAAAACTTACGAAGATGCTCAATGTTCCAGGAGTTGCTCACCGGAATGCCATCTTCGGTCTCAAGGTGGACAGCACCAGGCCTAGTGACTCGTTTCACCCGGTAAGGGCCTTCCCACTTTGGCGTCAACTTGTTGGAATTCTTGGCGGACTGAACGCGCCGAAGAACAAGGTCGCCTTCCTCGAAACTTCTGGCATTAACTTTGCGGCTATGATAGCGGCGCAAAGCTTGCTGGTATCGAGCAGCTCGTACAGCAGCCTGAAGACAGTCCTCCTCAAGGAGCAGCGCGTCATCCTGTCGCAGCTGCTCTTGCTCAAGCTCATCATAAGCGAGCACTCGAGGTGACCCGTATACGAGTTCCGTGGGGAGAACTACCTCTGCTCCATAGACTAGAGCGAAAGGTGTCTGGCCAGTGGCTCGATTTGGCGTCATTCTAATCGACCAAAGAACCACCGCCAGCTCCTCAATCCAGTTCTTTCCGCACTTGTGCAGCCTGTCGAAAGTCCTGGTCTTGAGCCCGCGCAGCACTTCAGCATTCGCCCTCTCCGCTTGACTGTTGCTTCTCGGATGAGCAACGGAAGCGAAGAAGACCTTGGCGCCAAGATCTTGGACGTATTGCATGAAGGTGCGGCTCCTGAATTGCGTGCCGTTGTCGGTGATGATCTTGTAAGGGATCCCGAAGTGGCAAACAATGGACCTGAAGAACTTGACTGCTGACTGCGCTGTCACCTTCCTCACTGCTTCCACTTCCGGCCACTTTGTGAACTTGTCGATTGCAACGTACAAGTACTCAAAGCCCCCGACAGCTCGGGGAAAGGGGCCGAGGATATCGAGCCCCCAGACCGAAAATGGCTAGGATAAAGGGATCGTATGGAGAGCTTGAGCTGGCTAGTGTGTCTGCTTGGAATGGAACTGGCATGCTTCACACTTGGATACTTGTGCAGTTGCATCCTGGAGGGCTGTTGGCCAAAAGAAACCTTGCCGGAATGCTTTGCCGGCAAGTGTTCTTGCGCCAATGTGGTGACCACATATGCCTCCATGTATCTCTGCCAACAGCTTTTGTCCGTCTTCCCGGTGAATACACTTCAATTTCACTCCTTTGAGTCTTCTTCTGTACAGTGTGCTGTCGACAAACTGGTACATACTTGACTGCCGGGCTACTCTTTCCGCTTCTTCTTGCTCTTCGGGAAGTTCTCATGTCTGAAGGAAATGGACAATCTGCTGTGCCCATGCTGGAGCTTGCGGCTCGACAACAAGGACTAAAGGCACATCTGTTGTTGCGGGAACATCCACTTCTATGGCGAAAACCTGCGGTTCGGCCGGAGCTTGACGTTCCCCGGCAAGCTTGCCGGAGCAAAACTTGTCGGGAGCGTCTGCTTCAACGGTACAAACCCTAGGGTTCGCCGGAGCAGACTGCTCCTCAGCACCCTCGGTGTTGATCTTGGGGACCCTCTTGACAGCGTCTTCGGGGAGCTCTGCCGGAAGATAGTCACCAGAAATCAACTTCCTCTTCTTGCTCTGTCCAGTTGATGGCGTTACAGACGGTTGAGTCAGCTTGAGCACAAAGATCCCTGGTTCCACAGGTAACTTAAGTGCGGCGCACTTCGACAGGCCATCGGCAATGTCGTTCCGAGCTCTTGGAACATGTTCCATCTGTAGGCCGTCAAAGTGCTCTTTTAGCTTTCTCACTTCATGAACGTAAGCTTCCATCAACGGACTCTGATAATTCTTGTTCACTTGGCGGACGACAAGCTGTGAGTCACCCCTGACAATGAGCTTCTTGATCCCAAGGTCTGCTGCGATCCTAAGATCGGCAAGCAAACCTTCATACTCTGCGGTATTGTTTGTTGCTTGCTCCTTGGGAAAGTGCATCTGGACTACGTACTTGAGGTGCTCTCCGGTGGGTGCAACAAGTAGCACGCCCGCACCAGCGCCTTGCAGCGAGAAGGCACCATCAAAGTACATCAGCCACTCTTTGCTTGCTTCCTTGACGGGGATGCTCGTTTTTGGAATTTCTTCATCTTGTGTTGGCGTCCACTCTGCTATGAACTCTGCCAATGCTCTGCTTTGGATAGTTGAAGTGCTCTCAAACTTGAGGCCAAAGCTTGACAGTTCTAGTGCCCACTCGACAATCCTGCCTGTCGCTTCTGGATTTTGCAGTATCCTCTTTAGCGGAAAACGAGTGACGATTGTGATCTCATGTGCTTGGAAGTAATGGCGCAGCTTTCTTGAGGCCACGAGAAGGCCGAAAAGCAATTTTTGCACACCAGAGTACCTTGACCTAGCCCCCTGCAGAAGGGAACTGACAAAGTAAACTGGGCGCTGCACCATTCTCTTCTGCATCTCCTCACGCGCCTGCGCAGATCCATCTTTGTGGGGACCAGAGCTTGTCGGTGAAGTCCCTTGCTTGTCGCTGGATGCATCTGCCGTGGTTGCTGGCTCATCATCCGCCTCCCTCTCCGCTACTAACGCAACACTAACCACTTGATTGGTCGCCTCTATATACAATAGCAACTTCTCTTGTGGCTTAGGTGCGACAAGTGTTGGAGTGGAGGACAGGTATCTCTTTAAGTCCTGCAGCGCAGCCTCCGCCTCCGGAGTCGATTTTATTGGACCTTCCTTTTTCAATATTTTGAAAAATGGCAGGGCGCGCTCAGCAGACCTAGAGATAAACCTGCTGAGAGCAGCCACGCAACCGGCAAGTCTTCGTACATCCCTGACGTGCTTTGGTGCTTCAATCTGCTCAATGGCCTTGATCTTGTCGGGATTGGCTTCAATCCCCCGCTGAGACACGAAGAACCCGAGAAGCTTGCCGGAGGGGACTCCAAACACACACTTCTCGGGGTTAAGCTTGAGGTTGATCTTGCGCAGATTTGTAAAGGTTTCGTCTAAATCTTGAATCAGAGTCGCCTTGTCCTTGCTCTTGACCACTATGTCATCCATGTAGGCTTCTACATTTCTGTGTATTTGTGGCTCAAAAGCGACATGGACTACCCTTGCAAATGTTGAACCAGCATTCTTTAAACCGAAAGGCATCCGTACGAAACAGTACGTGCCACATGGAGTGATGAATGCGGTCTTCTCCTCATCCTCTTCTGCCATGAAGATCTGATGGTATCCTGAGTATGCGTCAAGAAATGAAAGCAAGGCACATCCGGCTGTGGAGTCAACAATCTGGTCGATGCGCGGCAAGGGAAATGGGTCTTTGGGACAAGCTTTATTGACATCGGTAAAGTCGATACAAAGCCTCCATTTCCCGTTCGCCTTGCGCACGACTACAGGATTGGCCAACCACGTAGGATGGAGCACTCCTCTGACAAGGCCTGCTGCTTCCAACTTCTTGATTTCTTCAGCGATGAATTCTTGGCGCTCCACTTCCTGTTTTCTGACTTTCTGCTTGACGGGCCGCGCATGAGGACAGATGGCAAGATGGTGCTTGATTACTTTCCTGGGAACATCGGGGATGTCAGACGGTTGCCATGCAAACACGTCGATGTTCGCCCGCAGGAAAGCAACGAGCGCGCTTTCCTATTTAGGGTCGAGAGTGGCACTGATGGTGAAGGTACCACCAGTGCCGTCTTCCTTGGCGGACACCTTCTTGGTCTCTGGTGGAGCTACCATTGTCTTCTTACACTTGCCGGTGGAGCTCGATGGTGCATCCTCGACGGTAGCGCAGCACTCCGAAGAGGTGCGTTTGCCAGAGTGGGCATCAGAACACTTGCCGGACTTGGTCTTCTTCTTCCCCCCGGGAGCTTCAACGGCAAGTGACCTGCGATCCGTTGCGGCTGCAGCTTCCCGGTAGATCTTGTTGGCGCATATAAGAGCATCCTTCTTGTCGCCAGGGACAGAGATGACACTTATCGGGCCTGGCATCTCCAACATGTTGTATGCATAGTGAGAGGCTGCCATGAATTTGGCCAGTGTTGGACGGCCGAGTATTCCATTGTAAGGCAATGGAAAGTCAGCAACGTCAAAAGTGACCCTCTCAGTCTTGAAGTTCAACTCGCTGCCAAATGTCACCGGCAATGTGATCTTTCCCTTCGGCTTGCTTCTTCCCGGATTGATTCCTTGGAATGTGCCGGTCTCTTCGAGCTCACTGTCAGGGATCTGGAGTTTCTAGAGTACCGCGGAGGAGATCAGGTTCAAGCCGGCCCCGCCGTCAACTAACATCTTAGTGACCTTGAGGTTGCGGATAGTTGGTGAAACCAACATCGGCAAGCACCCGACCGCAGTTATGCGATCAGGGTGGTCCTCAATATCAAAGATGATAGGCGTGCTGGACCATTTCAGAGGCTTGCGTGACTCGACGGGTGGTTCTGCCGCATTGACTTCCCGCACCCACTGCTTGAGCTGGCGGTGTGAAGTATGCAGAGAAGCACCGCCGTCAACGCACAGGACCTCCGTGGCTTTCTGGAACTCCTGCTCATCGGCCTCGTCATCATCCATATCTTCATCGTCGTCGTCATCTTCATCCTTGTCGCGGCCGTGGGGAGGTCTGTCTCCTTGCCGCTGCTTGGCCTTGCCGCGGCGTCCTCCTCGGCCGGGCGTTTCTTGCCGGCTCCTCCAGCACCTTCCTGGGCCTTCTCCTTGTCGCGTTGCTCGTATTCAGCCTTTTGCTGCTCTACAAGCTGCTCGACCTTCTTGCAGCTCTGGAGGTCATGGCCCTTGGTGCGGTGGATCATGCAGTACTTCTTGTTGGTGTTGTCCTGCTTGTTGGCGACCGCCACAGCCTGGTGGTTAGTGCCTGCGGCAATCTCCTTGCCGGAGCTACAAGCTTTGGCTTTCTTGCCGGACTGCTCAACGACTAGCACCTCTTTGCCTTTCTTCTTCCTGTTGTTCCGCCACTAGTTTTTCTTTGCCGGGGCAGCATCCTCACTATCAGATCCTCCTGCTTCTGTATTCTCTCCGGGGAGTTTCCTCCCTTCCTCAGCACGTGCACACTTGTCGGCCAGGGCATATAGCTCACTGATGTCTCTGATCTTGCACATCGCCATCTCCTCCCGCATCCTGCGGTTTCGCACGTTCTCATGGAACGCGCTGATTACCGCGGCAGGGTGGACATCTGGGATATTGTGCTGTACGCGGCTGAATCTCTGAATGTACATGTGCAGGGGCTCTCCTTCTTTCTGGGCGAGCAGATGAAGGTCTCTTTCTTGCCCATGAGGCTTGTGGCCGCCTGTAAAGGCACCGACAAACTGATGGCATAGGTCTGCCCAGGAGGATATGGAGTTGTCCGGCAAGTGCATGAGCCAGGATCTGACATTGGGCTTGAGCACCAGCGGGAAGTAGTTGGCAAGGATCTTGTCGTCCCGCCCCCCGGCACCTTGCACCGCAATGGTGTAGATGCTGAGGAACTCCGACGCATGCGTCTTGCCATCGTACTTCGCTGGCACGTCTGGCTTGAAGTTCTTAGTGCTGGGCCACTGGACTTGCCGCAGCTCACGAGTGAACGCAGGGCAACCTACCGCGTACGGCAAGTCGCCTGGTTCCCCTGGCGCATGCATGTCGACAGAGGGCCCAGCGCGCTGGTCCGATTGATGACGTGCTTCTCTTCGGCGCTCAATGCGAGTACGAGCGTCTTCTTGCTGTCATTCGTGAAGAACTTGGCGCTGATCGCGACGAGCTCGTGGATCCGATGATGCGGTGGAGTCGCTGTCGAGGTGGACCCGGCGAGTCGGCGATCTTGGCCTTCGGGGTGGAGAGTGCATGGAGGTTGCACCCCCACCGGTTTTGTCGCCATTGGCTCGTGCCTGGCAGTCCCGCCGTGGCAGCGGTGTACTCGGCTGCCGAGGAGTGTCGCCGTTGGCGAAGCCGATGAGACTCTGAATAGTGGCCCTCCATTCGTCGATCTTGTTTGTCGTTGGAGGGTAATCTAGGAGCAGTTGAGCTCGCGCCAAAGCTTCTGCTCGAGTGGTGGGCGGCAATGGCGAACGGTGCGAGGAGCGGGATGTGCTCGGACTTCTAACTATGTTAGAAGGAGTAGTATCCCGTCCAGGCGACCGTCTCTCGCTCGTGCCAGCACGTTGGTGTGCATGCGGGTCTTGAGCACCCCGAGATCCACCAGCTCGATCTTGGTCCAACAAACGTATGGTACTGCGAATACCATGACGTTGTCGGTCCTGCGCCTCCTGAGATGGGCGCGGTGCATGTACGGACGTCGAGGTCGGCGCAGCCTTGTCCTTGGACCTGGCAGTACCGTGAGCTCCCTCGTCGATGCCTGTTCTTCCGCCGGCATCTACCCCACCACCCGTTTGCTCCGGTGGTGGTGGGATCGATGTGGACGGAACAGTTGCCCCTGAAGCCTTCTTCTTCGGTGGCATGTCGATGAAGAAGATGAAGATCTAGCTCGTGTGAACGCCGGATCAGGTTCACGCAACCTCGACGCCCCCTACCTGGCGCGCCAAAGATGTCAGGGAAGCTGATCCACGAACACCTATGGGACCGGCGGACCGACCCCCTTTCGGTTCGGCGGGGGGCAGAGATCGCACGAAGAGCGGATCGAGGCGAAGCACACGAGCAGTTTACCCAGCTTCGGAGCTCTCCGGAGAGATAATACTCCTACTGCTGCATGTCTATGTGTATTGAGTTCATTCTCAGGAGCGCTGAGTGCTACAGTACACACGAGCTGCTAACGAGACCGAGCGTGAGTGTTTTTTTTGGCCTCCAACTCTCCGAACCCCCTCTACGTTGCGCATGGGCCTCCTTTTATATGCTGAAGGGGTCAGCGACAGGTGGCAACGTAGACAAGGGTAAAAATGGAAAAGTGTTGCGGTTGGTACAACTACATGTACAGTGTATCATACCTAACCCTGACGGCAGGGGACAAAGGCATTAAATGCCCGTCTGCGTCGCCCAAACAATGCAGAAAAGGACCGTCAGGGACGCCACCGTTCGCCACGATGGCAATCTTGTCAGCGTCGCTTGCCACCTCGCACCGCTGGTTGCACAGCCTCTTGCCACGCGCGCCTGGAAAGGCCCCAGGGTGACACGTTGATGGATGTGCTGGAGCGCGGGTACAGAGTGGTGGCTTGCCGCGGCAAGCGCCTTGCCGCGGTCGATGTCTTGTCGCGTCCGAAAGCTTGTCGCTCACCGGGCCTCGCCGGGACGCGTGGCGCGTCGCGGCAAGTTCCTTGAGATGCCTTGGTTGGCCTTCCCGGCAAGCTCCTCTTGCCGGGGCCTTGTCTCCTTGACTTGAATACTTTGTTCTTGAATGGCTCCAAAGGAACCACGGAGGACCTTGGCGGTCGCCTGGCAAGCCTTGCCGCGGGGTGCTGCAACTGCCCATGCACAAGTTCGGGATACTTGGGTACCCCTACTCTAGTACACCGACAAACATGCCCTTTTTAAGGCTCTCGGATATTTCTAATTCTATTGCAACCATAAGCATTTATATTTTTCGGTATACATGAGCTTGCAATTTCTGTTGTAAATCACGATCTTCAAATTATGTGGTATTACTGATTTATTATGTTTTAAATGTCACCAACACCTATTTGGGAAATGCTTACACCATGGTGCAACCAAGAGATGCCAATTATGTGTTGCATCCGCAGATATGCATCGGCCACTCCGGCTATAGTTAGTCTCTCTATCTCTCTCACTCTCTCTCTCTCTCTCTCTCTCTAGTAGATATTATTATCGCGAGACAGGGAGAAGCAGACCTTATGAATCGCTGAGCCTTGACAGTAAAAATCCAGGCGATTCCCTTCATGGCTTGCCGGCTCGCCCTCTCCAGGGTACATGTTTACTTTCTCTCTCTCTCTCTCTCTCTCTCTCTAGCAGAGATTATTATCGCGAGACAGGGAGAAGCAGACCTTACGAATCGCTGAGCCTGGAGAGTAAAAATCCAGGCGATTCCCTTCATGGCTTGCCGGCTCGCCCTCTCCAGGGTACATGTTTACTTTTTTCTTGTGTGTTTTGTTTCAGGCATGATTTTGATTCTTTTCTCTTCGAATCTTTGGAGTTAAGGACTCTTTAGGTGCAATCCAATGGAACACAAGGCTTGTTGCCTATTTACTTGACCTGATGCTTAGTAGCTACGCCAAGGCATTGTATTCATGTGGTCGCTGAATACTGTTGTTTCTGCTGGCTGTCTTAATTATTGTGTGTATTTCTGCCATAGGTTGCAAGGCTTCTTGCAACACGTGGATCAGCAAATTTGATTTACAGCAAGACAACGACGTCTTATGTTCCTTCTTTTAGGCTACATGCTGAATCTACTACTGAGGTTCCTGCAAAAAAAAGAAGCTACTATTGCAGGTATATATTGTTCAATGGGAATTTCATCGTCTTAGAATATTACAGTGCAGGCAGATAGTTGTTGTGGGTTGCAAGGTTAACTGCTCCATCCATTGACGATGTACTTTGACATCTACAATGGAATCACAAGTTATCACTTTCAACATGCCTTTTTATGGCTCTCGGTTATTTCTAATTCTATTGCAACCATAAGCATTTATATTTTTCGGTATACATGAGCTTGCAATTTCTGTTGTAAATCACGATCTTCAAATTATGTGGTATTACTGATTTATTATGTTTTAAATGTCACCAACACCTATTTGGGAAATGCTTACACCATTGTGCAACCAAGAGATGCCAATTATGTGTTGCATCCGCAGTTATGCATCGGCCACTCCGGCTATAGTTAGTCTCTCTCTCTCTCTCACTCTCTCTCTCT
The DNA here is from genome assembly GCF_002162155.2 of Triticum dicoccoides. Lineage (NCBI taxonomy): Eukaryota > Viridiplantae > Streptophyta > Magnoliopsida > Poales > Poaceae > Triticum > Triticum dicoccoides. The sequence continues at coordinate 81,841,951 of NC_041381.1, forward strand.
AGTAGATATTATTATCGCGAGACAGGGAGAAGCAGACCTTACGAATCGCTGAGCCTCGACAGTAAAAATCCAGGCGATTCCCTTCATGGCTTGCCGGGTCGCCCTCTCCAGGGTACATGTTTACTTTCTCTCTCTCTCTCTCTCTAGCAGAGATTATTATCGCGAGACAGGGAGAAGCAGACCTTACGAATCGCTGAGCCTCGAGAGTAAAAATCCAGGCGATTCCCTTCATGGCTTGCCGGCTCGCCCTCTCCAGGGTACATGTTTACTTTTTTCTTGCGTGTTTTGTTTCAGGCATGATTTTGATTGTTTTCTCTTCGAATCTTTGGAGTTAAGGACTCTTTAGATGCAATCCAATGGAACACAAGGCTTGTTGCCTATTTACATGACCTGATGCTTAGTAGCTACGCCAAGGCATTGTATTCATGTGGTCGCTGAATACTGTTGTTTCTGCTGGCTGTCTTAATTATTGTGTGTATTTTTGCCATAGGTTGCAAGGCTTCTTGCAACCCGTGGATCAGCAAATTTGATTTACAGCAAGACAGCGACGTCTTATGTTCCTTCTTTCAGGCTACATGCTGAATCTACTACTGAGGTTCCTGCAAAAAAAAGCTACTATTGCAGGTATATATTGTTCAATGGGAATTTCATCGTCTTAGAATATTACAGTGCAGGCAGATAGTTGTTGTGGGTTGCAAGGTTAACTGCTCCATCCAGGGACGATGTACTTTCACATCTACAATGGAATCACAAGTTATCACTTTCAACATGCCTTTTTTAAGGCTCTCGGTTATTTCTAATTCTATTGCAACCATAAGCATTTATATTTTTCGGTATACATGAGCTTGCAATTTCTATTGAAAATCACGATCTTCAAATTATGTGGTATTACTGATTTATTATGTTTTAAATGTCACCAACACCTATTTGGGAAATGCTTACACCATGGTGCAACCAAGAGATGCCAATTATGTGTTGCATCCGCAGTTATGCATCGGCCACTCCGTATATAGTTAGTCTCTCTCTCTCTCACTCTCTCTCTCTCTCTCTCTCTCTCTCTCTCTCTCTCTCTCTTTCTCTCTAGTAGATATTATTATCGCGAGACAGGGAGAAGCAGACCTTACGAATCGCTGAGCCTCGACAGTAAAAATCCAGGCGATTCCCTTCATGGCTTGCCGGCTCGCCCTCTTCAGGGTACATGTTTACTTTCTCTCTCTCTCCCTCTCTAGCAGAGATTATTATCGCGAGACAGGGAGAAGCAGACCTTACGAATCGCTGAGCCTCGAGAGTAAAAATCCAGGAAATTCCCTTCATGGCTTGTCGGCTCGCACTCTCCAAGGTACATGTTTACTTTTTTCTTGCGTGTTTTGTTTCAGGCATGATTTTGATTCTTTTCTCTTTGAATCTTTGGAGTTAAGGACTCTCTAGATGCAATCCAATGGAACACAAGGCTTGTTGCCTATTTACTTGACCTGATGCTTAGTAGCTACGCCAATGAATTGTATTCATGTGGTCGCTCAATACTGTTGTTTCTGCTGGCTGTCTTAATTATTGTGTGTATTTCTGCCATAGGTTGCAAGGCTTCTTGCAACACGTGGATCAGCAAATTTGATTTACAGCAAGACAGCGACGTCTTATGTTCCTTCTTTCAGGCTACATGCTGAATCTACTACTGAGGTTCCTGCAAAAAAAGAAGCTACTATTGCAGGTATATATTGTTCAATGGGAATTTCATCGTCTTAGAATATTACAATACAGGCAGATAGTTGTTGGGGGTTGCAAGGTTAACTGCTCCATCCATGGACGATGTACTTTGACATCTACAATGGAATCACAAGTTATCACTTTCAATATGCCTTTTTTAAGGCTCTCAGTTATTTCTAATTCTATTGCAACCATAAGCATTTATATTTTTCGGTATATATGAGCTTGCAATTTCTGTTGTAAATCACGATCTTCAAATTGTGTGGTATTACTGATTTATTATGTTTTAAATGTCACCAACACCTATTTGGGAAATGCTTACACCATGGTGCAACCAAGAGATGTCAATTATGTGTTGCATCCGCAGTTATGCATCGGCCACTCCAGCTATAGTTAGTCTCACTCTCTCTCTCTAGTAGATATTATTATCGCGAGACAGGGAGAAGCAGACCTTACGAATCGCTGAGCCTGGACAGTAAAAATCCAGGCGATTCCCTTCATGGCTTGCCGGCTCGCCCTCTCCAGGGTACATGTTTACTTTCTCTCCCGCTCTCTCTCTCTCTCTCTCTCTCTCTAGCAGAGATTATTATCGCGAGACAGGGAGAACCAGACCTTACAAATCGCTGAGCCTCGAGAGTAAAAATCTAGGCGATTCCCTTCATGGCTTGCCGGCTCGCCCTCTCCATGGTACATGTTTACTTTTTTCTTGTGTGTTTTGTTTCAGGCATGATTTTGATTCTTTTCTCTTCGAATCTTTGGAGTTAAGGACTCTTTAGATGAAATCCAGTGGAACACAAGGCTTGTTGCCTATTTACTTGACCTAATGCTTAGTAGCTACGCCAAGGCATTGTATTCATGTGGTCGCTGAATACTGTTGTTTCTGCTGGCTGTCTTAATTATTGTGTGTATTTCTGCCATAGGTTGCAAGGCTTCTTGCAACACATGGATCAGCAAATTTAATTTACAGCAAGACAGCGACGTCTTATGTTCCTTCTTTCAGGCTACATGCTGAATCTACTACTGAGGTTCCTGCAAAAAGAAGAAGCTACTATTGCAGGTATATATTGCTTAATGGGAATTTCATCGTCTTAGAATATTACAGTGCAGGCAGATAGTTGTTGTGGGTTGCAAGGTTAACTGCTCCATCCATGGACGATGTACTTTGACATCTACAATGGAATCACAAGTTATCACTTTCAACATGCCTTTTTTAAGGCTCTTAGTTATTTCTAATTCTATTGCAACCATAAGCATTTATACTTTTCGGTATACATGAGCTTGCAATTTCTGTTGTAAATCACGATCTTCAAATTGTGTGGTATTACTGATTTATTATGTTTTAAATGTCACCAACACCTATTTGGGAAATGCTTACACCATGGTGCAACCAAGAGATGTCAATTATGTGTTGCATCCGCAGTTATGCATCGGCCACTCCAGCTATAGTTTGTCTCACTCTCTCTCTCTCTAGTAGATATTATTATGGCGAGACAGGGAGAAGCAGACCTTACAAATCGCTGAACCTGGACAGTAAAAATCTAGGCGATTCCCTTCATGGCTTGCCGGCTCTCCCTCTCCAGGGTACATGTTTACTTTCTCTCTCGCTCTCTCTCTCTCTCTCTAGCAGAGATTATTATCGCGAGACAGGGAGAAGCAGGCCTTACGAATCGCTGAGCCTCGAGAGTAAAAATCCAGGCGATTCCCTTCATGGCTTGCCGGCTCGCCCTCTCCAGGGTACATGTTTACTTTTTTCTTGCGTGTCTTGTTTCAGGCATGATTTTGATTCTTTTCTCTTCGAATCTTTGGAGTTAAGGACTCTTTAGATGCAATCCAATGGAACACAAGGCTTGTTGCCTATTTACTTGACCTGATGCTTAGTAGCTACGCCAAGGCATTGTATTCATGTGGTCGCTGAATATTGTTGTTTCTGCTGGCTGTCTTAATTATTGTGTGTATTTCTGCCATAGGTTGCAAGGCTTCTTGCAACACGTGGATCAGCAAATTTGATTTACAGCAAGATAGCCACGTCTTATGTTCCTTCTTTCAGGCTACATGCTGAATCTACTACTGAGGTTCCTGCAAAAAAAGAAGCTACTATTGCAGGTATATATTGTTCAATGGGAATTTCATCGTCTTACAATATTACAGTGCAGGCAGATAGTTGTTGGGGGTTGCAAGGTTAACTGCTCCATCCATGGATGATGTACTTTGACATCTACAATGGAATCACAAGTTATCACTTTCAACATGCCTTTTTTAAGGCTCTCGGTTATTTCTAATTCTATTGCAATCATAAGCATTTATATTTTTCGGTATACATGAGCTTGCAATTTCTGTTGTAAATCACGATCTTCAAATTATGTGGTATTACTGACTTATTATGTTTTAAATGTCACCAAGACCTATTTGGGAAATGCTTACACCATGGTGCAACCAAGAGATGCCAATTATGTGTTACATCCGCAGTTATGCATCGGCCACTCCGGCTATAGTTAGTCTCTCTCTCTCTCTCTCTCTCTCTCTCTCTCTCTTTCTCTCTCTCTCTCTCTAGTAGATATTATTATCGCGAGACAGGGAGAAGCAGACCTTACGGATCGCTGAGCCTCGACAGTAAAAATCCAGGCGATTCCCTTCATGGCTTGCCGGCTCGCCCTCTCCAGGGTACATGCTTACTTTCTCTCCCTCCCTCTCTCTCTCTCTCTCTCTCTATCTCTAGCAGAGATTATTATCGCAAGACAGGGAGAAGCAGACCTTACGAATCGCTGAGCCTCGAGAGTAAAAATCCAGGTGATTCCCTTCATGGCTTGCCGGCTCGCCCTCTCCAGCGTACATGTTTACTTTTTTCTTGCATGTTTTGTTTCAGGCTTGATTTTCATTCTTTTCTTTTCGAATCTTTGGAGTTAAGGACTCTTTAGATGCAATCCAATGGAACACAAGGCTTGTTGCCTATTTACTTGACCTGATGCTTAGTAGCTACGCCAAGGCATTGTATTCATGTGGTCGCTGAATACTGTTGTTTCTGCTGGCTGTCTTAATCATTGTGCGTATTTCTGACATAGGCTGCAAGGATTCTTGCAACACGTGGATCAGCAAATTTGATTTACAGCAAGACAACGATGTCTTATGTTCCTTCTTTCAGGCTACATGCTGAATCTACTACTGAGGTTCCTGCAAAAAAAGAATCTACTATTGCAGGTATATATTGTTCAATGGGAATTTCATCGTCTTAGAATATTACAGTGCAGGCAGATAGTTGTTGGGGGTTGCAAGGTTCACTGCTCCATCCATGGATGATGTACTTTGACATCTACAATGGAATCACAAGTTATCACTTTCAACATGCCTTTTTAAGGCTCTCGGTTATTTCTAATTCTATTGCAACCATAAGCATTTATATTTTTCGGTATACATGAGCTTGCAATTTCTGTTGTAAATCACGATCTTCAAATTATGTGGTATTACTGATTTATTATGTTTTAAATGTCACCAAGACATATTTGGGAAATGCTTACACCATGGTGCAAACAAGAGATCCCAATTATCTGTTGCATCTGTAGTTATGCATCGGCGTCTCCGACTATAGTTAGTCTCTCTCTCTCTCTCTCTCTCTCTCTAGTAGAGATTATTATCATGAGACAAGGAGAAGCAGACCTTATGAATCGCTGAGCCTCGACAGTAAAAATCCAGACGATTCCCTTCATGGCTTGCCGGCTCGCCCTCTCCAGTGTACATGTTTACTGTCTCTCTCTCTCTCTCTCTCTCTCTCTCTCTCTCTCTCTAGCAAAGATTATTATCGCGAGACAGGGAGAAGCAGACCTTACGAATCGTTGAGCCTCGAGAGTAAAAATCCAGGCAAATCCCTCATGGCTTGCCAGCTCGTCCTCTCCAGGGTACATATTTACTTTTTTCTTGCGTGTTTTGTTTCAGGCATGATTTTGATTCTTTTCTCTTCGAATCTTTGGACTTAAGGACTCTTTAGATGCAATCCAATGGAACACATGGCTTGTTGCCTGTTTACTTGACTTGATGCTTAGTAGCTACGCCAAGGCATTGTATTCATGTGGTCGCTGAATACTGTTGTTTCTGCTGGTCGTCTTAATTATTGTGTGTATTTCTGCCATAGGTTGAAAGGCTTCTTGCAACACGTGGATCAGCAAATTTGATTTACATCAAGATAGAGACGTCTTATGTTCCTTCTTTTAGGCTACATGATGAATCTACTACTGAGGTTCCTGCAAAAAAAGAAGCTACTATTGTAGGTATATATTGTTCAATGGGAATTTCATCGTCTTAGAATATTACAATGCAGGCAGATAGTTGTTGGGGGTTGCAAGGTTAATTGCTCCATCCATGGACGATGTACTTTGACATCTACAATGGAATCACAAGTTATCACTTTCAACATGCCTTTTTTAAGGCTCTCGGTTATTTCTAATTCTATTGCAACCATAAGCATTTTTATTTTTCGGTATACATGAGCTTGCAATTTCTGTTGTAAATCACGATCTTCAAATTATGTGGTATTACTGATTTATTATGTTTTAAATGTCACCAACACCTATTTGGGAAATGCTTACACCATGGTACAACCAAGAGATGACAATTATCTGTCTCTCCGGCTATAGTTAGTCTCTCTCTCACTCTCTCTCTCTCTCTCTATCTCTCTCTCTCTCTCTCTCTCTCTCTCTCTCTAGTAGAGATTATTATCGTGAGACAGGGAGAAGCAGACCTTACGAATCGCTGAGCCTCAACAGTAAAAATCCAGGCGATTCCCTTCATGGCTTGCCGGCTCGCCCTCTCCAGTGTACATGTTTACTTTCTCTCTCTCTCAATCTCTCTCTCTCTCTCTAGCAGAGATTATTATCACGAGACAGGGAGAAGCAAACCTTACGAATCACTGAGCCTCGAGAGTAAAAATCCAGGCGATTCCCTTCATGGCTTGCCGGCTCGCCCTCTCCAGGGTACATGTGTACTTTTTATTGCGTGTTTTGTTTCAGGCATGATTTTGATTCTTTTCTCTTCGAATCTTTGGAGTTAAGGACTCTTTAGATGCAATCCAATGGAACACAAGGCTTCTTGCCTATTTACTTGACCTGATGCTTAGTAGCTACGCCAAGGCATTGTATTCATGTCGTTGCTGAATACTGTTGTTTCTGCTGGCTGTCTTAATTATTGTGTGTATTTCTGCCATAGGTTGCAAGGCTTCTTGCAACACGTGGATCAGCAAATTTGATTTACAGCAAGAGAGCGACGTCTTATGTTCCTTCTTTCAGGCTACATGCTGAATCTACTACTGAGGTTCCTGCAAAAAAAAGAATCTACTATTGCAGGTATATATTGTTCAATGGGAATTTCATCGTCTTAGAATATTACAGTGCAGGAAGATAACTGTTGGGGGTTGCAAGGTTAACTGCTCCATCCATGCATGATGTACTTTGACATCTACAATGGAATCACAAGTTATCACTTTCAACATGCCTTTTTTAAGGCTCTCGGTTATCTCTAATTCTATTGTAACCATAAGCATTTATATTTTTCGGTATACATGAGCATGCAATTTCTGTTGTAAATCACGATCTTCAAATTATGTCGTATTACTGATTTATTATGTTTTAAATGTCACCAACACCTATTTGAGAAATGCTTACAGCATGGTGCAACCAAGAGATGCTAAATATGTGTTGCATCGGCAGTTATGCATCGGCCACTCCGGCTATAGTTAGTCTCTCTCACTCTCTCTCTCTCTCTCTCTCTATATATATATATATATATATATATATGTCTAGTAGATATTATTATCGCGAGACAGGGAGAAGCAGACCTTACGAATCGCTGAGCCTCGAGAGTAAAAATCCAGGCGATTCCCTTCATGGCTTGCCGGCTTGCCCTCTCCAGGGTACATGTTTACTTTTTTCTTGCGTGTTTTGTTTCAGGCATGATTTTGATTCTTTTCTCTTCGAATCTTTGGAGTTAAGGACTCTTTAGATGCAATCCAATGGAACACAAGGCTTGTTGCCTATTTACTTGACCTGATGCTTAGTAGCTACGCCAAGGCATTATATTCATGTGGTCGCTGAATACTGTTGTTTCTGCTAGCTGTCTTAATTATTGTGTGTATTTCTGCCATAGGTTGCAAGGCTTCTTGCAACACATGGATCAGCAAATTTGATTTACAGCAAGACAGCGACGTCTTATGTTCCTTCTATCAGGCTACATGCTGAATCTACTACTGATGTTCCTGCAAAAAAAAAGAATCTACTATCGCAGGTATATATTGTTCAATGGGAATTTCATCGTCTTAGAATATTACAGTGCAGGCAGATAATTGTTAGGGGTTGCAAGGTTAACTGCTCCATCCATGGACGATGTACTTTGACATCTACAATGGAATCACAAGTTATCACTTTCAACATGCCTTTTATAAGGCTCTCGGTTATTTCTAATTCTATTGCAACCATAAGCATTTATATTTTTCGGTATACATGAGCTTGCAATTTCTGTTGTAAATCACGATCTTCAAATTATGTGGTATTACTAATTTATTATGTTTTAAATGTCACCAACACCTATTTGGGAAATGCTTACACCATGGTGCAACCAAGAGATGCCAATTATGTGTTGCATCCGTAGTTATGCATCTGCCACTCCGGCTATAGTTAGTCTCTCTCACTCTCTCTCTCTCTCTCTCTCTATCTATCTATCTATCTATCTATCTATCTCTAGTAGATATTATTATCGCGAGACAGGGAGAAGCAGACCTTACAAATCGCTGAGCCTCGACAGTAAAAATCCAGGCGATTCCCTTCATGGCTTGCCGGCTCGCCCTCTCCAGCGTACATGTTTACTTTCTCTCTCTCTCTCTCTCTAGCAGAGATTATTATCGCGAGACAGGGAGAAGCAGACCTTATGAATCGCTGAGCCTCGAGAGTAAAAATCCAGTCGATTCCCTTCATGGCTTGCCGGATCGCCCTCTCCAGGGTACATGTTTACTTTTTTCTTGCGTGTTTTGTTCCAGGCATGATTTTGATTCTTTTCTCTTTGAATCTTTGGAGTTAAGGAATCTTTAGATGCAATACAATGGAACACAAGGCTTGTTGCATATTTACTTGACCTGATGCTTAGTAGCTACGCCAAGGAATTGTATTCATGTGGTCGCTAAATACTATTGTTTCTGCTGGCTGTCTTAATTATTGTGTGTATTTCTGCCATAGGTTGCAAGGCTTCTTGCAACATGTGGATCAGCAAATATGATTTACACCAAGACAGCAACGTCGTATGTTCCTTCTTTCAGGCTACATGCTGAATCTACTACTGAGGTTCCTGCAAAAAAAGAATCTACTATTGCAGGTATATATTGTTCAATGGGAATTTCATCGTCTTAGAATATTACAGTGCAGGCAGATAATTGTTGGGGGTTGCAAGGCTAACTGCTCAATCCATGGACGATGTACTTTGACATCTACAATGGAATCACAAGTTATCACTTTCAACATGCCTTTTTTAAGGCTCTCGGTTATTTCTAATTCTATTGCACCCATAAGCATTTATATTTTTTGGTATACATGAGCTCGCAATTTCTGTTGTAAATCACGATCTTCAAATTATGTGGTATTACTGATTTATTATGTTTTAAATGTGACCAACACCTATTTGGGAAATGCTTGCACCATGGTGCAACCAAGAGATGCCAATTATGTGTTGCATCCGCAGTTATGCATCGGCGACTCCGGCTATAGTTAGTCTCTACCTCTCTCTCTCTAGTAGATATTATTATCGCGAGGCATGGAGAAGCAGACCTTACGAATCGCTGAGCCTCGACTGTAAAAATCCAGGCGATTCCCTTCATGGCTTGCTGGCTCGCCCTCTCCAGGGTACATGTTTACTTTCTCTCTCTCTCTCTCTCTAGCAGAGAATATTATCGCGAGACAGGGAGAACCAGACCTTACGAATCGCTGAGCCTCGAGAGTAAAAATCCAGGTGATTCCCTTCATGGCTTGCCGGCTCGCCCTCTCCAGGGTACATGTTTACTTTTTTCTTGCGTGTTTTGTTTCAGGCATGATTTTGATTCTTTTCTCTTCGAATCTTTGGAGTTAAGGACTCTTTAGATGCAATCCAATGGAACACAAGGCTTATTGCCTATTTACTTGACCTGATGCTTAGTAGCTACGCCAAGGCATTGTATTCATGTGGTCGCTGAATACTGTTGTTTCTGCTGGCTGTCTTAATTATTGTGTGTATTTGTGCCATAGGTTGCAAGGCTTCTTGCAACACGTGGATCAGCAAATTTGATTTACAGCAAGACAACAACGTCTTATGTTCCTTCTTTCAGGCTACATGCTGAATCTACTACTGAGGTTCCTACAAAAAAAAGAATCTACTATTGTAGGTATATATTGTTCAATGGGAATTTCATCGTCTTAGAATATTACAGTGTAGGCAGATAGTTCTTGGGGGTTGCAAGGTTAACTGCTCCATCCATGGACGATGTACTTTGACATCTACAATGGAATCACAAATTATCACTTTCAACATGCCTTTTTTAAGGCTCTCGGTTATTTCTAATTCTATTGCAACCATAAGCATTTATATTTTTCGGTATACATGAGCTTGCAGTTTCTGTTGTAAATCACAATCTCCAAATTATATTGTATTACTGATTTATTATGTTTTAAATGTCACCAACACCTATTTGGGAAATGCTTACACCATGGTGCAACCAAGAGATGCCAATTATCTGTTGCATTTGTAGTTATGCATCAGCCTCTCCGGCTATAGTTAGTCTCTCTCTCTCTCTCTCTCTCTCTCTCTCTCTAGTAGAGATTATTATCGCGAGACAGAGAGAAGCAGACCTTACGAATCGCTGAGCCTCGACAGTAAAAATCCAGGCGATTCCCTTCATGGCTTGCAGGATCGCCCTCTCCAGGGTACATGTTTACTTTCTCTCTCTCTCTCTCTCTCTCTCTCTCTCTCTGGCAGAGATTATTATCGCGAGACAGGGAGAAATAGACCTTACGAATCGCTGAGCCTCGAGAGTAAAAATCCAGGCGATTCCCTTCATGGCTTGCCGGCTCGCCCTCTCCAGGGTACATGTTTACTTTTTTCTTGCGTGTTTTGTTTCAGGCATGATTTTGATTCTTTTTTCTTCGAATATTTGGAGTTAAGGACTCTTTAGATGCAATCCAATGGAACACAAGGCTTGTTGCCTATTTACTTGATCTAATGCTTAGTAGCTACGCCAAGGCATTGTATTCATGTGGTCGCTGAATACTGTTGTTTCTGCTGGCTGGCTTAATTATTGTCTGTATTTCTGCCAACGGTTGCAAGGCTTCTTGCAACACGTGGATCAGCAAATTTGATTTACAGCAAGACATCGACGTCTTATGTTCCTTCTTTCAGGCTACATGCCGAATCTACTACTAAGGTTCCTGCAAAAAAAAGAATCTACTATTGCAGGTATATATTGTTCAATGGGAATTTCATCATCTTAGAATATTACAGTCCAGGCAGATAATTGTTGGGGGTTGCAAGGTTAACTGCTCCATCCGTGGACGATGCACTTTGACATCTACAATGGAATCACAAGTTATCACTTTCAACATGCCTTTTTTAAGGCTCTCGGTTATTTCTAATTCTATTGCAACCATAAGCATTTATATTTTTCGGTATACATGAGCTTGCAATTTCTATTGTAAATCACGATCTTCAAATTATGTGGTATTACTGATTTATTATGTTTTAAATGTCACCAACACCTATTTGGGAAATGCTTACACCATGGTGCAACCCAGAGATGCCAATTATGTGTTGCATCCGCAGTTATGCATCGGCCACTCCGGCTATAGTTAGTCTCTCTCTCTCTCTCTCTCTCTCTCTCTCTCTCTCTCTCTCTAGTAGATATAATTAGCGCGAGACAGGGAGAAGCAGACCTTACGGTCGCTGAGCCTCGATAGTAAAAATCCAGGCGATTCCCTTCATGGCTTGCCGGCTCGCCCTCTCCAGGGTACATGTTTACTATCTCTCTCTCTCTCTCTCTCTCTCTCTAGCAGAGATTATTATCGCGAGACAGGGAGAAGCAGACCTTACGAATCGCTGAGCCTCAAGAGTAAAAATCCAGGCGATTCCCTTCATGGCTTGCCGGCTCACCCTTTCCAGGGTACATGTTTACTTTTTTCTTGCGTGTTTTGTTTCAGGCATGATTTTGATTCTTTTCTCTTCGAATCTTTGGAGTTAAGGACTCTTTAGATGCAATCCAATGGAACACAAGGCTTGTTGCCTATTTACTTGACCTGATGCTTAGTAGCTACGCCAAGGCATTGTATTCATGTGGTCGCTGAATACTGTTGTTTTTGCTGGCTGTCTTAATTATTGTGTGTATTTCTGCCATAGGTTGCAAGGCTTCTTGCAACACGTGGGTCAGCAAATTTGATTTACAGCAAGACAGCGACGTCTTATGTTCCTTCTTTCAGGCTACATGCTGAATCTACTACTGAGGTTCCTGCAAAAAAAAGAATCTACTACTGCAGGTATATATTGTTCAATGGAAATTTCATCGCCTAATAATATTACAGTGCAGGCAGATAGTTGTTGGGTGTTGCAAGGTTAACTTCTCCATCCATGGACGATGTACTTTGACATCTACAATGGAATCACAAGTTATCACTTTCAACATGCCTTTTTTAAGGCTCTCGGTTATTTCTAATTCTATTGCAACCATAAGCATTTATATTTTTCGGTATACATGAGCTTGCAATTTCTATTGTAAATCACGATCTTCAAATTATGTGATATTACTGATTTATTATGTTTTAAATGTCACCAACACCTATTTGGGAAATGCTTACACCATGGTGCAACCAAGAGATGCCAATTATGTGTTGCATCCGCAGTTATGCATCGGCCACTCCGGCTATAGTTAGTCTCTCTCTCTCTCTCTCTCTAGTAGATATTATTAGCGCAAGACAGGGAGAAGCAGACCTTACGAATCGCTGAGCCTCGATAGTAAAAATCCAGGCGATTCCCTTCATGGCTTGCCGGCTCGCCCTCTCCAGGGTACATGTTTACTATCTCTCTCTCTCTCTCTCTCTCTCTCTCTCTAGCAGAGATTATTATCGCGAGACAGGGAGAAGCAGACCTTACGAATCGCTGAGCCTCAAGAGTAAAAATCCAGGCGATTCCCTTCATGGCTTGCCGGCTCACCCTTTCCAGGGTACATGTTTACTTTTTTCTTGCGTGTTTTGTTTCAGGCATGATTTTGATTCTTTTCTCTTCGAATCTTTGGAGTTAAGGACTCTTTAGATGCAATCCAATGGAACACAAGGCTTGTTGCCTATTTACTTGACCTGATGCTTAGTAGCTACGCCAAGGCATTGTATTCATGTGGTCGCTGAATACTGTTGTTTTTGCTGGCTGTCTTAATTATTGTGTGTATTTCTGCCATAGGTTGCAAGGCTTCTTGCAACACGTGGGTCAGCAAATTTGATTTACAGCAAGACAGCGACGTCTTATGTTCCTTCTTTCAGGCTACATGCTGAATCTACTACTGAGGTTCCTGCAAAAAAAAGAATCTACTACTGCAGGTATATATTGTTCAATGGAAATTTCATCGCCTAAGAATATTACAGTGCAGGCAGATAGTTGTTGGGTGTTGCAAGGTTAACTTCTCCATCCATGGACGATGTACTTTGACATCTACAATGGAATCACAAGTTATCACTTTCAACATGCCTTTTTTAAGGCTCTCGGTTATTTCTAATTCTATTGCAACCATAAGCATTTATATTTTTCGGTATACATGAGCTTGCAATTTCTATTGTAAATCACGATCTTCAAATTATGTGATATTACTGATTTATTATGTTTTAAATGTCACCAACACCTATTTGGGAAATGCTTACACCATGGTGCAACCAAGAGATGCCAATTATGTGTTGCATCCGCAGTTATGCATCGGCCACTCCGGCTATAGTTAGTCTCTCTCTCTCTCTCTCTCTCTTCTAGTAGATATTATTAGCGCAAGACAGGGAGAAGCAGACCTTACGAATCGCTGAGCCTCGATAGTAAAAATCCAGGCGATTCCCTTCATGGCTTGCCGGCTCGCCCTCTCCAGGGTACATGTTTACTATCTCTCTCTCTCTCTCTCTCTCTCTCTAGCAGAGATTATTATCGCGAGACAGGGAGAAGCAGACCTTACGAATCGCTGAGCCTCAAGAGTAAAAATCCAGGCGATTCCCTTCATGGCTTGCCGGCTCACCCTTTCCAGGGTACATGTTTACTTTTTTCTTGCGTGTTTTGTTTCAGGCATGATTTTGATTCTTTTCTCTTCGAATCTTTGGAGTTAAGGACTCTTTAGATGCAATCCAATGGAACACAAGGCTTGTTGCCTATTTACTTGACCTGATGCTTAGTAGCTACGCCAAGGCATTGTATTCATGTGGTCGCTGAATACTGTTGTTTTTGCTGGCTGTCTTAATTATTGTGTGTATTTCTGCCATAGGTTGCAAGGCTTCTTGCAACACGTGGGTCAGCAAATTTGATTTACAGCAAGACAGCGACGTCTTATGTTCCTTCTTTCAGGCTACATGCTGAATCTACTACTGAGGTTCCTGCAAAAAAAAAGAATCTACTACTGCAGGTATATATTGTTCAATGGAAATTTCATCGCCTAAGAATATTACAGTGCAGGCAGATAGTTGTTGGGTGTTGCAAGGTTAACTTCTCCATCCACGGATGATGTACTTTGACATCTACAATGGAATCACAAGTTATCACTTTGAACATGCCTTTTTTAAGGCTCTTGGTTGTTTCTAATTCTACTGCAACCATAAGCATTTATATTTTTCGGTATACATGAGCTTGCAATTTCTGTTGTAAATCACGATCTTCAAATTATGTGGTATTACTGATTTATTATGTTTTAAATGTCACCAACACCGATTTGAGAAATGCTTACACCATGGTGCAACCAAGAGATGCCAATAATTTGTTGTATCCGCAGTTATGCATCAGCCACTCCGGCTATAGTTACTCTCACTCTCTCTCTCTCTCTCTCTCTCTAGCAGAGATTATTATCGCGAGACAGGGAGAAGCAGACCTTACGAATCGCCGAGCCTCGAGAGTTAAAATCCAGGCGATTCCCTTCATGGCTTGCCGGCTCACCCTTTCCAAGGTACATGTTTACTTTTTTCTTGCGTGTTTTGTTTCAGGCATGATTTTGATTCTTTTCTCTTTGAATCTTTGGAGTTAAGGACTCTTTAGATGCAATCCAATGGAACACAAGGCTTGTTGCCTATTTACTTGACCTGATGCTTAGTAGCTACGCCAAGGCATTGTATTCATGTGGTCGCTGTATACTGTTGTTTCTGTTGGCTGTCTTAATTATTGTGTGTGTTTCTGCCATAGGTTGCAAGGCTTCTTGCAACACGTGGATCAGCAAATTTGATTTACAACAAGACAGCGACCTCTTATGTTCCTTCTTCCAGGCTACATGCTGAATCTACTACTGAGGTTCCAGCAAAAAAAGAATCTACTATTGCAGGTATATATTGTTCAATGGGAATTTCATCGTCTAAGAATATTACAGTGCAGGCAGATAGTTGTTGGGGGTTGCAAGGTTAACTGCTCCATCCATGGATGATGTACTTTGACATCTACAATGGAATCACAAGTTATCACTTTCAACATGCCTTTTTTAAGGCTCCCGGTTATTTCTAATTCTACTGCAACCATAAGCATTTATATTTTTCGGTACACATGAGCTTGCAATTTCTGTTGTAAATCACGATCTTCAAATTATGTGGTATTACTGATTTATTATGTTTTAAATGTCACCAACACCTATTTGGGAAATGCTTACACCATGGTGCAACCAAGAGATGCCAATTATCTGTTGCATCCGTAGTTATGCATCGGCCTCTCTGGCTATAGTTAGTCTCTGTCTCTCACTCACTCTCTCTCTCTCTCTCTCTCTCTAGTAGATATTATTATCGCGAGACAGGGAGAAGCAGACCTTACGAATCGCTGAGCCTCGAGAGTAAAAATCCAGGCGATTCCCTTCATGGCTTGCCGGCTCGCCCTCTCCAGGGTACATGTTTACTTTCTCTCTCTCTCTCTCTCTCTCTCTCTCTAGCAGAGATTATTATCGCGAGACAGGGAGAAACAGACCTTACAAATCGCTGAGCGTCGAGAGTTAAAATCCAGGCGATTCCCTTCATGGCTTGCCGGCTCGCCCTCTCCAGGGTACATGTTTACTTTTTTCTTGCGTGTTTTGTTTCAGGCATGATTTTGATTCTTTTCTCTTCGAATCTTTGGAGTTAAGGACTCTTTAGATGCAATCCAATGGAACACAAGGCTTGTTGCCTATTTACTTGACCTGATGCTTAGTAATTACGCCAAGGCATTGTATTCATGTGGTCGCTGAATACTGTTGTTTCTGCTGGCTGTCTTAATTATTGTGTGTATTTCTGCCATAGGTTGCAAGTCTTATTGCAACACGTGGATTAGCAAATTTGATTTACAGCAAGACAACGACGTCTTATGTTCCTTCTTTCAGGCTACATGCCGAATCTACTACTGAGGTTCCTGCAAAAAAAAAGAATCTACTATTGCAGGTATATATTGTTCAATGGGAATTTCATCATCTTAGAATATTACAGTGTAGGCAGATAATTGTTGGGGGTTGCAAGGTTAACTGCTCCATCCAAGGACAATGTACTTTGACATCTACAATTGTCGGGGAAACTGATCCACGAACACCTATGGGGCCGGCGGACCGAGCCCCTTTCGGTTCGGCGGGGGGCGGAGGTCGCACGAAGAGCAGATCGAGGCGATGCACACGAGCAGTTTACCCAGCTTCGGAGCTCTCCGGAGAGATAACACTCCTACTGCTGCTTGTTTGATTATCTTGTGTTCTTGCATGAGAGAGAGAGCTAAGTGTTTTCTGGGTTCCGAACCCTCTCTACGTTGCACATGGGCCTCCTTTTATACGCTAAAGGGGTCACCGACAGGTGGCAACGCAGAGAAGGGTACAAATGTAAAAAGCAAGGTAGTTGGTATAGTTACTCGTACAGTGCACCCTACCTAACCCTAACGGCAGGGGACAAGGGCATTAAATGCCCGTCTGAGTCGCCCAAACAATGCAGAAAAGGACCATTAGGGGCGCCACCGCTCGCCACGATGGCGATCTTGTCAGCTTCGCATGCCACTGTGCACCGCTGGCTGCACAGCCATCCGCCACGCGCGCCTAGAAAGGCCTCCAGAGCGACACATTGGTGGATGTGCTGGAGCGTGGGCACAGAGTGGCCGGCTACCGCGGCAAGCGCCTTGCCGCGGCCGTTACCTTGCCGGGCCCGGAAGCTTGTCGCTCACCGGGCCTCGAGATACCTTAGTTGGTATTCCCGGCAAGCTCCTCTTGCCGGGGCCTTGTTACCTTGCCGGGGCGCGTGGCGCGTCGTGGCAAGTTCCTTTGAATGCCTTGGTCGGCCTTCCCGGCAAGCTCCTCTTGCCGGGGCCTTGTCTCCTGAGCTTAAATACTTTGCTCTTGAATGGCTCCAAGGGAACCACGGAGGATCTTGGCGGTCGCCCGAGAAGTCTTGCCGCGGGGTGGTGCGACTGCCCGTGCACAAGTTCGGGGTACTAGGGTACCCCTATTCCAGTACACCGACAGGAGCACCCGGGCCTGGGCCATACACGGTGCCGAGCGCTGTTGGGCCAGGCCCAAGACAGGGCACGGGCACACGCGGCCTGGGCCACGCCGAATCTGACTCCGTATCCACCACGCCCTCCCCTAACAGCACGCGTTGAATGCGGCGTCGTGGGAGAGATCGTGGGTGGTTCTTTATTCGAAAGGGCAAAACGTCCGCCCCATCCCTCTTTATAAGCAGGGGAAACAGGGGCAGTTCGTTCCCCCTCGCTGGTTGCTACTACTCCATCCTCACAAACCTCCGCCGCTCCCCCCTTCTTCTCGAAGCCGAGAGAGAGCAGCGCTCCGCCCCCATTGCCACCAGCATCACCAACGCCGTCGACCGCCCCCACCACCTCCGCCATGGCTCCGAAAGCCGACAAGGGGAAGGGCGTGAAGTCGGCCGAGGCGCAGTGGCTCGCGGCGCTGCGGAAGGAGCGGGCGATCTTCTCCCCCAGCTCGGCGCGAAGGAGCTGAGGGAGTACTTCTACCTCTTCTGGGCGACGGAGACGCGAGCGCATCCGCGCACGAGGGTACTCCCGGCCGTCGCTTCTGAACTGGCTCCAAACGGGTACCCATTCTTCGCGCTGTTCTTCTATTGCGGGCTCTGCCCGCCCTTCTCGGAGTTCTTCTGCGATATCATGAACACCTACGGCCTCCGCCTCCTTGATTTCACCCCCAACGCCGTTCTGACCATGGCAGTTTTCGCACATTTGTGCGAAAACTTTGTCGGAGTCCATCCCAATGTTGCCCTTTTCCGCCACTTCTTCATTCCTCGGGTCGAGAGAGGAGAGCCGCTTGCCGGAGGGATCGCCTGGATCTCGAGAGTTGGCAAGAAGGAGGCGTACTTGGAGGGTGAGCTCCGCAGCAAGTGGGAGGAGTGGAGAGCGGAGTGGTGCTGGATCATGGAGGAGAATCCGCAGCCCTTCACCACCGTGCGCCAAGCCCCCATAGTGCGTGGTAATGACTGGAGCAACGTGGCCCCGGAGGACGAGAGGCTGAAGATCGCCATCACTAGGATCCTTCACCTCAGGCTTGCCGGGCTCACTGTAGGCGCTGTCGGCGCAGACTTCCTTTGCCGCCGCATCGCCCCTCTGCAGGAGAGGGGGAGGCCCGCCTGGGAGTTCAAGAACTCGGCGGACATCATGAGGCTGCGGCCGGGCCTCACCTTCAATTTCACCGTCCTGGAGCTGGATGCGATACTCCTGGAGTTGTTCAAACGCGATCCTCAGCATCCCTTCACGCTGCCGAGGAGCGTCGTCCCTTTGTGCAATAACTCGTCGCTTGACCGGATCCGCGCGATGATGCCGTTGTGCGATTCGCACGGAATCGCTCCAACTTGGCAAGAACCCGCGGACGACGTCGTACAAGCATTCTTCGATGACTTGGTGGAAGTGCCAGTCCGCGCCGACGAGCGGAAAAGCCTCACCCGCGACACCACCAATGAGGAGCTGCAGCGCATCGCCACTAGGGCAGAGGAAGCTGCAGCAGCAGCTGCCGCGGGCGCGTTCGGGTTCACCGTGGAGGAAGCGGAGGCGGCAGAGGCGGCAAACCTTGCCGAGCGCGCGGAGTTTGTCGACGAGGAAGAGCTTGCCGGCTCTGAAGCTGAGCCGAGCGAGGCCGGCGAGGAAGAGCCAGAGCCTTCGGACAGCTTGCCGCAGGCGGAGCCCCCGGCCCCGCCAAGGAGGCGCCTCCGCAGGGCCGGGGCTGCAGCGGGGCGGCAAGCGAGCCAACAGCCGCCAAGCCGCGCGACACGCTCTACCGCGGCAAGCAATGTTGCCGCGGGAGCGCCTCACGCTGCTGCGGCAACCGGAGCGGGATCTTCCCGGTCCACCGCCACCGCCACTGCCAAGCGGGCAAGGGATCCTACTCCTCCGCCTCGCCGCACCGGAGGGGAGCCGGAGTTCGATCTCTCCGCGCTCAGCTCCGATGAGGAGGAAGAAGAGTAAGTTTCTTCGGTGTTCTTGTAGTTCTTTGATTCTTGCAGTTTTTGCCTTGTATCTGACTTGCTTCAATCTGAACCTATTCCTTTTCAGGACGCTGGCCCAGAGAGCGGCGAAGAGAGCCAAGGCCGCGGTGATCGTCATCGAGGATGACCCCACCGTGTCGACAGGGGGTGTGTCCGAGACCACCTTGACGGATCCGGCAACCACTCCCCAAAGCAGCCCCCAGCGCAGCCCCCAGCGTAAGTTTGTAGTTTCACTTTCTGCTGTCAGGCGCGCATGAGTGCTCTTTCCTTTGCTGATATCTTGCTTGTTGATTTGTGTAGGAGCAGAACAGCCACATCGGGAGCGCCCGGAAGCTGGTCCCGAAGCGCCATCTGCTTCGACTACGCCGCCAAGGGAGGAGTCCCCTGCAAGGGAGCGCTCTCCGGCAAGGGAGAACTCTCCGGCAAGGGGCAGTTCTCCGGGAAGGGACGGCACCAACGATCCTGCGGCGGCCGAGACCGCAACTGCAGATCTTGGTACGGGTAATCCACTTGTCTAAAAACTTCCCTTGGGTTATTCTTCTTCTGATTTTCTTCTTGCATATTTGCTTGACTTCCCTCCCTTCTTCGTTCTTCAGATCCATCTGCTGCGGAGCCAATGGAGACTGAGGACGCCGGCGAGGAAGGCGCGTGTGGCAGCACCGACGACGCCGCCGCCAACGAAGAAAGGGCCGGTGCTGATGAGCACGCCGGCGAGGAGGCCGCCAAGGCTGCCGCCACAGAAGCTCGTGATGGGTCGGGCGATCACACTGACGGCCCTGAGGCCGCAGGAGCGCCAGGCGCTGCGCCGACCGCCGAGCCCTCTGCCGCTGCCGCGGAGCCAGGCTCCGAAGAGCCCCAGCCCGGCGCCTACTTGAAGGCCGGCGACGACATCTTCATCAAGCTACCCTGGGCGTCGAGCTCCAGGGCGCCGGTCGAGGGGGAAACTTTCGATGAGGAGCTGCTCGCCTCTGCCGGGCTGTCGTTGGTCGACGCGCCCAGCAGCAGCAGTGGCAAGCCTGAGGAGGAGGAGCTGCTGCGGAAGCTGCTATCACTCTACCGCGCCCGACAAGCCAAACTGGCTTCTCGGGAAGTGCTTGTCGCGAAGGCGGGAGTGGATATGGAGAAGCGCGTGGAGGAGCTCCGGGGCCTCAACCAGGAAGCTCTCTGGTCCCTGGCACAGGAGCGGGAGAGACTTGCAGAAGAGCGTACGGCCTTCCTTCTCGAGAAGGCCGAAGCTGAGGAGGAACAGAGGCTGGCTGCCGAGAAGCAGTCCGCGCGAGAAGGCAAGTTGGTGCAGCGGAAGGCCAACCTCGACAGCTACGAGGAGGAGCTTGCCGAGCGCAAGCAAGCACTTGGCAGGGCGTTCAAGGAAGCAAAGGACGCTGCCGCAACTGCAGAGGCCGCCAAGAAAGAGCTGGAGGCGAAGGTGGAGCAGCTGGAGGCCAATATCAGGAAGAGCGGCGAGGAGCTCGCCGTGCTCAAGCGCGAGCGCGAGAAGGATGCTGCTGCCCATGGTGAGCTACAAGGTCTTCTCGCTGAGAGGAACAAGGATCTCAGCGCCGCCAAGGACTCCAACGCGGACCTGGAGATCAAGCTGGCCACGCTGACCCAGATGCTGGATGACGCCAAGGAGTGGGAGAAGACCTTGTCAGAGAAGGTCGAGGCTGACAAGGCGCTGCTGGAGAGCATCGCCGTTACCCAGAACTCATTCAGAGAGACTATGGAGCAATGGACCGAGGGTCTGGTGAATATCGCAGCAGTCATCGACGAGGAGCTGGCGCAGCTGGGGATGGAGGACTTTGAGTATCCCTCCGACGAGAATCTCCAACCCAGCGCCAAGCTCAGCCTTTTCTTCGAGGGCGTGGCGACGGCACTCCAGCGGCTCCGGGAGAGGATCCCAAAGCAGCTGGCCGACGAGTCGCGCATGATCTGCGCAGGAGTTCTCCAGAAGGTGCTGATGAAGGTGGCCTTCCGCAATCCAGGCCTCATCTTCACCAACGTCCTCAAGTCCTTGCCGCCAGACGCCGATCGGGACGCGCTCAAGGCCCTTGTCGCACCCATTGTGGACAAGGTGAGCGAGATCAAGAGGGTTGAAGGCGATCGCGTAGACTAGGCCACCCATGTCTTTTTCTCCTTGTCGCTGCTGGCCACATTATGAGATCAATCTGTTAGGGCCGCGACAAGTTTATTTTGTAATATAACTCGACAAGTTATTTCTGGTATCAATTGCTATGTTATTTCCTTTACTAGATTCCTTCCCTTGTATGTCTTTACCCTACGCTTTTAGGGGACTTGTCGGCGCAGGCACCTGAGCCGCGAGCGCTGAGTGCGGGACGTTAGCAGCCTGCTGGCGGTGCCGCTTCCGACAAGAAACCTTGTCACGACTGGTTGCAGCACACTTAACTTGTTGAGCGGACTCGAAACAAAGTAAGGGCGCAACTAGCTACGAGTTGGTTCCTCCACACACAGGTTTTCCATACAAAGCAAGGTCGTTCGAGGAAGATAACTTAAAAATTTAAAAACCAATTGCTCAAACTTTGGCAACTTAGCTTTTCTGTCGTTTGCTTCCCGGCAAGGCGAAACTTGCTTGAACGACGCCCGGTCCACACCATTATCTTCTCCTTCCCCCCCGGCAAACTTGTGTCCGAGGGAACTTTCCTTTCCTTTGTTGAGAAAAAGAAAGAAGAGAAAATAAAGATATGGAGCCTTTCGGCTCGTTATCGCTTACCGGGGGTAGGTGCTGCACAAAGTGTCAGGTAATGCATGCAAGAAAGCAAATAATGCATGAAATTGACAAGGTGTGCGGAGCACATGAGCTTTACTTATGCACGGGATCTGCGCCCGGCTTTGTACAAAGGATTACATGCAACATCGGCAAGACTTGTACAAAAGGTGGTTGCCGGAACGGGTTCCGACAACCGCGTCCTACGGGTAAAACTTATGAAGATTCTCAATATTCCAGGAGTTGCTCACCGGAATGCCATCTTCGGTCTCAAGGCGGACAGCGCCAGGCCTAGTGACTCGTTTCATCCGGTAAGGGCCCTCCCACTTCGGCATCAACTTGTTGGAATTCTTGGCGGACTGAACGCGCCGAAGAACAAGGTCACCTTCCTCGAAGCTTCTGGCATTAACTTTGCGGCTATGGTAGCGGCGCAAAGCTTGCTGGTATCGAGCAGCTCGTACAGCATCCTGAAGACGATCCTCCTCAAGGAGCAGCGCGTCATCTTGTCGCAGCTGCTCTTGCTCAAGCTCATCATAAGCAAGCACTCGAGGTGATCCGTATACGAGCTCCATGGGGAGAACTGCCTCTGCTCCATAGACTAGAGCGAAAGGTGTCTGGCCAGTGGCTCGATTTGGCGTCGTTCTGATCGACCAAAGAACCACTGGCAGCTCCTCGATCCAGTTTCTTCCGCACTTGCGCAGCCTGTCAAAAGTTCTGGTCTTGAGCCCGCGCAACACTTCAGCATTTGCCCTCTCCGCTTGACCGTTGCTTATCGGATGAGCAACAGAAGCGAAGCTGACCTTGGCGCCAAGGTCTTGGACATACTGCATGAAGGTGCGGCTCGTGAATTGCGTGTCGTTGTCGGTAATGATCCTGTTAGGGATCCCGAAACGGCAAACAATTGACCTGAAGAACTTGACTGTTGACTGTGCTGTCACCTTCCTCACTGGTTCCACTTCCGGCCACTTTGTGAACTTGTCGATTGCAACGTACAAGTACTCAAAGCCCCCGACAGCTCGGGGGAAGGGGCCGAGGATATCGAGCCCCCAGACCGAAAATGGCTAGGATAAAGGGATCGTCTGGAGACTTGAGCTGGCTGGTGTATCTGTTTGGAACGGAACTGGCATGCTTCACACTTGGTTACTTGTGCAGTTGCATCCTGGAGGGCTGTCGGCCAAAAGAAACCTTGCCGGAAAGCTTTGCCGGCAAGTGCTCTTGCGCCAATGTGGTGGCCACATATGCCTCCATGTATCTCTGCCAACAGCTTTTGTCCATCTTCCCGGCAAATGCACTTCAATTTCACACCGTTGAGTCTTCTTCTGTACAGTATGCTATCGACAAACTGGTACATACTTGACTGCCGGGCTACTTTTTCCGCTTCTTCTTACTCTTCGGGAAGTTCTCCTGTCTGAAGGAAATGGACAATCTGCTGTGCCCATGCTGGAGCTTGTGGCTCGACAACAAGGACTAAAGGCACATCTGCTGCTGCGGGAACATCCGCTTCTTCGGCAAGGACTTGCGACCCTGCCGGAGCGTGATGTTCCCCGGCAAGCTTGCCGGAGCAAAACTTGTCGGGAGCGTCTGTTTCAACGGAACAAACCATAAGGCTTGCCGGAGCAGACTTCCCCTCAGCATCCTTGGTGTTGATCTTGGGGACTTTCTTGGCGGCGGCTTCGGGGAGCTCTGCCGGAAAGTAGTCACCAGAAACCAACTTCCTCTTCTTGCTTTGTCCAGTTGATGGTGTTACGGATGGTTGAGTCAGCTTGAGCATAAAGATCCCTGGTTCCACAGGTAACTTTAGTGCGGCGCACTTTGACAGGCCATCAGCAATGTCATTCTGAGCTATCAGGACATGCTCCATCTGTAGGCCGTCAAAGTGCTCTTCTAGCTTCCTCACTTCATCGACATATGCTTCCATCAATGGACTCTGATAGTTCTTGTTCACTTGGCGGACGACAAGCTGCGAGTCACCCCTGACAATGAGCTTCTTGATCCCAAGGTCTGCTGCGATCCTGAGACCGGCAAGCAATCCTTCATACTCTGCAGTATTGTTGGTTGCTTGCTCCTTGGGAAAGTGCATCTGGACTACATACTTGAGGTGCTCTCCGGTGGGTGCGACAAGCAGCACGCCCGCACCGGCGCCTTGCAGCGAGAAGGCACCATCAAAGTACATCAGCCACTCTTTGCTTGCCTCCTTGACGGGGATGCTCGTCTTTGGAATTTCTTCATCTGGTGTTGGCGTCCACTCCGCTATGAACTCTGCCAATGCTCTGCTTTGGATAGTTGTAGTCCTCTCAAATTTGAGGCCAAATCTTGACAGTTCCAGTGCCCACTCGACAATCCTGCCCGTCGCTTCTGGATTTTGCAGTATCCTCTTCAGCGGAAAGCGAGCGACGACTGTGATCTCATGTGCTTGGAAGTAATGGCGCAGCTTTCTCGAGGCCATGAGGAGGCCGAAAAGCAACTTCTGCACACCAGAGTACCTTGACCTAGCCCCCTGCAGAAGGGAACTGACAAAGTAAACTGGGCGCTGCACCATTCTCTTCTGCATCTTGTCATGCTCCTGCGCAGATCCATCCCTGTCGGGACCAGAGCTTGTCGGCGAAGCCCCCTGCTTGTCGCTGGATGCATATGCCGTGGTCGCTGGCTCATCATCTGCCTCCCTCTCCGCCACTAACGCAGCACTAACCACTTGATTGGTTGCCGCTATGTACAGCATCAACTTCTCTTGTGGCTTAGGTGCGACAAGTGTCGGAGTGGAGGACAGGTATCTCTTCAAGTCCTGCAGCGCAGCCTCCGCCTCCGGAGTCCATTTCATTGGACCTGCCTTTTTCAATATCTTGAAAAATGGCAGGGCGCGCTCAGCAAACCTAGAGATAAACCTGCTGAGAGCAGCCACGCAACCGGCAAGCCTTCGTACATCCTTGACGCGCTTTGGTGCTTCGATCTGCTCAATGGCCTTGATCTTGTTGGGATTGGCTTCAATTCCCCGCTGAGATACAAAGAACCCGAGAAGCTTGCCGGAACGGACTCCAAACACGCACTTCTCGGGGTTGAGTTTGAGGTTGATCTTGCGCAGATTTGCAAATGTCTCGTCTAAATCTTGAATCAGGGTCGCCCTGTCCTTGCTCTTGACCACTATGTCATCCATGTATGCTTCCACATTTCTGTGCATCTGCGGCTGAAAAGCTTGGTGGACTACCCTTGCAAATGTTGAACCAGCATTCTTCAAACCGAAAGGCATTCGTACGAAGCAGTATGTGCCACACGGGGTGTCAGGACCCCGACTCAATGCCACATCGATCTAGCATGTAACACCTCATATCACTTTGCGGCCTCACGCACGGTATTCCCACGGGTGTCGCCCTACCTTTACCCGGGACCGTTTGCGCCTTTTGGCACACGTATATGACAGTGTCGCTAGCATCTATATGATAAGGAGCCCGGGCTGACATGGCTAGTCGTAAACCCAAAGTGGCACAAACTTACAGGGACAGGCATCCATGACCCAGCATCGAACGTGTCGGTCATCAGCGAGTGAATCCAGGCTGTAGCACTGGGCTAGCAGGACTTCGGTGAACCGGGCTGTAGCGGGCTAACAGGACTCCGGTATTCATCGCGTGACATTTCCCCGAAGGGACAGACACAGGAACGAAGAAGGACACATGCCGGCCAGCCTAAGTGTTCCGGAGCAGTAGCAAGCTACCATTGGAAACACTAGGAGACATTTCCCGGTAAGAGAGGCTACTAAGGATAAACAACTAGATAGTCAGATCCCACACATACCAAGCATTTCAATAACATACACACAATATGCTTGATATGTGCAAACACAACATGGCATCACAACATGACTCTATGACTCAAGTATTTATTCATTAGGCTCCGAGGAGCGAGATATTACAAACATAGGTCTCATGACCCAACATTCAGAGTATACAAGTCAAAGCACAAGCGGAAGCTATCATGTCTGAGTACAGACAACTATAAATGAAAAAGGATGAGAAGCCTGACTATCTACCAGATACTGCCGAGGGCATAAGATCGTAGCTGAGGTAACAAGCTAAACGTCGAAGTCCAAGCGGAACTACTAGTGAGACTGAAGTCTCTCTGCAAAAACATAAAATAGGCAAACCTGAGTACAAATGTACCCAGCAAGACTTACATCAGAACTAACTACATATGCATCATTATCAACAAAGGGGTGGTGGGGTTTAACTGCAGCAAGCCAGCTTTGACTCAGTGGCTATCCTAAACTACGACTGCAAGCGACTCTTTTGAGGTGGCGCACACGAGTCCACATATTCACCATATCAATACACCACTATGGATCCGCTCCCGTCTCCCTACGAGAACGCCATCCATAGCACTCACGCTTATCTTGCGTATTTTAGAGTATCCACTTTCACTTGTCTATGAACTGATATAAGCAATCCAGAAGTCCTTTTCCGCGGACACGGCTATTCGAATAGATTAGGTTAACCCTGCAGGGGTGTACTTCTTCATACACGCTCTCACCACTTACCGTCGTTTACACGACATGTACTCGGCAACCTTCAAGCGGAAGCCCAACGTGGGTGTCGGCCACGACCTACCTAATCACCTAAGTCTCTAGTCCAGGTTTATCGCCTATTCGGGTTCCATCCATGAGGAGATCCGGCCGGAGTTTTGCTCACAGCCCCAAACGATGTGAACAGGGTTCCCGAGACACCAAACGGGAGCCCGGTACACCGTGCCACGTGCCTACCGCATCACAGCCCACCCCTACGGTCAACGCTGCCCACGGCCTCCAGCATACTACAAACACCAGAAACTACTTGCAACTCCTGGACAGAGGACAAGGGTGATCAAGAAGCCGAGAGGGTCCATTGGTTTCGGGCCCAATGCGTGGTAGTAGCTGAATCATGGATCACAAACATAGAACTCAGTTCCTGAGGACGGCTGCAATGAGACAACCCACCATGTACTCCTACATGGCCTCTCACCGCTACCTTTACCAAAACGTGTTCACACACTTAGCTCACACACAGTAGGACATGTTCACACGCCTCTGATTCATCCCCGATGAATCAGACCTGACTCAACTCTATGCAGTAGCAGGCATGACAAACAAGCAAGAATGAGTAGGCACAACAGGGCTCAAACAACTCCTACCCATGCTAGTGGGTTTCATCTATTTACTGTGGAATGACAGGTCATGCAAAGGATAAAGGGGTTCAGCTACCGCAGCAAGTAACAAGATGAATCGTTGTTGTCCTAATGCAGTAAAAGAGAGCAGGAGCGAGAGAGTGGGATTGTATCGCAATGAACAAGGGGGTTTTGCTTGCCTGGCACTTCTGAAGATAACATTGAGTCTTCATCAGTGTCAACGATCACAACGTCGGAACATCGTCTACCGGGAGGGAACAGATACCGGCAACAAAGAAGAACACAATCAATACAATGCACAAAATGATGCATGCTATGACATGGCAATATGAATGTGTTTTGAGCTAATGCAACTAGCAACAGATTAAATGAAGTTGGTTTGAATACAAGATTCAAATTCAAACTCCATATGTGATTATTCAAATGCCATTTAATTGATTTGTGCTATACAGCAGCTATAAGTTGTTCTAACATGCATAAAAATGGTACATATGGATTCCTTGAATTTTTCTGATAATTTTTCATATATAAATTATTTAATTTGGAGTTACGGTTGAATTACTATGAATTTTTAAAGTTTTGAACATTTTCTGGAATTTCCTGAATATTTAGAATTAAAATAATTCCATAAAATGATTTAACTGCGTCAGCCTGACGCCAGCATGACGTCAGCGAGTCAACGGCCAGGTCCAGGTCAAACCTGACGTGCGGGGTCCACACGTCAGTGACACAGGAACTAATCCCGGTCAAACCCAGCGCTGACTGGGGTTTGACCAGGGGTGGGGCCTACTGTCAGTGGCTGTAGGTGGTTTAGTTAGTTGGATTAGCTCCTAATGACGGAGCCACGTCAGCTCCCGCCGGAGTTTCGCCGGCGACGACCATGGCCGACGACGGAGATGCAACGTGTGCTCGCTACGGAGCACCATTCGACGCGTGGTTTGCTCCTACGGGTAGCTGAAGATGCGCCGCATCCAACTGGGCGAGCGGCAGCGGCTGTGGTGGCCGGAGATCGCCGGAAACGAGCTCGCGGCGGCGCCGGAGTTCGGGCGCCGATCGATTCGACGCTATGGTGCGCTACGGGAGAAACTGGTGGGTGCTGCGGGCTCCTGAGGTTGCGGTGAGCACGACGGTGGGCTCGGGAGCGAGCTGCGGTGGCTGTGGCCACGGCCACGCCATGGCCGGCGGCGGGAAGCTCTCGGCCGCAGTGGTAATGGCGGCTACGGAGGGAAATAGAGCACGGGGAGAGAGGGGTTCGGCAGAGGAGCTCACGGCGAGGTCGACGAGCAACTTGGTGGGCTCGGGGAGGTGGCGGAGACGGCGAATCGACGAGCGGCATCCGGCGGCCGTGTGTGAAGAAGACGGCTCGATGACGGCGATGCAGGGCGTCCGAGGTCGCTTGACTCGTCGGAGAGGATGAGGGCGAGGTAGCCGAGCTACTGGGCACGCCGAGGGTCGAGGGGGAGGCTCTGGGTGCGGCAACGGCGAGCGGCGGCGATGAGCTCCGCTCAGGCTGCGCGAGAGAGAGAGCAGAGGAGGGGGAAGGGGTCGAGAGAGAGAGTGCGAGGGGGTTCCAGGGGGTGGCGTAGAGCTGCGGGAGACGTCCAGGAGAGGAGGAGGCAGCCAGGCAGGGAGGAGGTGGCCGAGGCACGTGGCCGCGCACGCCACCGAGCAGCTTCGGGGCGAGGGGGAGGAAGATGACAGGGGGAGAAGCGGCGGTGGGCTGGGCCGGCTGGAGGAGCTGGGCCAGGTGGGCTGAGGTGAGCGCCAGGTAGTCCTCTGCTCTTTCTATTTTTGTTTTTATTTATCTATTTTGTTCTGTGTTGTTTTAGTTTAGTAATATACTAAACCATTTTATAAAATCCTGAAAATAGTTATGTGGCTAGAACTAAAATATACCAAACCACATAAAATGTTCCAGTAATTATTGGACATATATTATTTATATATCAAATATATATCCAATGCAAATAGCTATTTATTTAATTCAAAGGCCCAAAATAATTAACTCTGAGATACCAAAAATATTGTTTTGAGTTTTACCTCTTTGCAATATTTTCAGAGACTAAGAGGAACATTTCCTTGGACTTCTTTGAGGAGATTTTAATGTTGATCATTTTAGAAGGTTTCTGAGGCTTTGAAAATTCCTCAATTCAAATTTCATTTGAATTAAAACATGATGCTCACATGAGGTCTAGCCTAGTGCATAACAGGACCAGGGATGTGACAACTCACCCCCACTAAACAAAAATCTCGTCCCGAGATTCAAGCGTAGGGTAAGGTGAAGGGGAAACGCAACTAGTATAATCTTCACGATCCAGGGTGCACTTCATAAGAGCGTTGATTCGATCACCATCATTGTCTCGAAGTCTTTCTCTAAGAACTCCAACTAACATGACAAGAAGATGGAAGGAAAACTCTAGAAGAATTAATCTTCTCAAAGAACGAACAACTCAGGATTAACTCACGGAATGGGACATAGCAACATCTCTCGAGCTGAGAGATGAAGCACACCTCTAGAGGAATGGAGTGGAACAGATAACAAAGGTTCACTAGGTAGACAACGATTCCACACCTAAGAAGGTGGTGAACGGTTGTCAACGTAGCGAGGAGTTGAGTTGCCATGATACCTCAACGAGACATCCTGGAGGGGGGGGGGGTGATTCATAGATATATCCCCTTAAGTGGCAAAAGAATTACCTTTCATTCAGAGATCATTGAAACTCTTTAAACCAGCCTAGGACAATTCTAGAGCGATCGTTTGGAGGGGGTCGATAGAATGGCATACTCGGACTTGGATGATGTGGATTACCTTGTTGAAGACAACGTAATGGATGAATTTGCTTATCACCGGAAATGGAAGAGACCCATGGTAGAATGGCACATTGGCGGTGCAAGCTGGGAACAAAATGCAAATGCTGGGAATGATTCTGGTACCTGGGGAAGAACCCAACAATAGAGAGTGAATTCACTGTTTGAGAAGGTCATAGCATTGCCGAGGGAACTGAGAGCATCCCAATTAGAGCCGATGATAACACGTAGCGCTTGTGCGTGCTCTCAAGAACTTGAGCATTTCCACAATCATCAAGGTTTTATCAACAACCGCGTCAAGGGTGCTGACAACACAACATACTACCATGATGAATAGCGATGGACGATGCAGATGCGAAGGAGGATAACACTTTCTCAGATTTCACCTTAGCGAGCCCAAGCAAATAAAATCTGGATGATCGACCGAGAGACATTTAGCACTCCGCTTCTAATGTTCTCCTTGATGTGCTAGCGTAATCCACCCATAGATATGGTTTGATATCTAGAACATCAAGTAAAAAGGTCGGACTTCGGAACACAGAAATCCATAGGGGCAACTAGGGAGTAATCCTACGAAATCCCTATGGGGAGGTGGCTAACTTCCTCAAACAAGATACTATAATAATAGGTCTACCGGATGGGTGTGTTGGCCACGACATCCACCTTGCCGGTTATTGAGAGACCAATATTATAATTCTTGGGAAATGTTCCAACCATCACATCTGCCTGAGATTCAGATCTGGTTGGTGTCAGGATATCCCAGACTCATCAAGTCTAGAAAGAAAAATGAAAGTTTGCAACACAAACCGACGAGATAATGTTGCGGGATTCTCGGGGAGTGAGCTACGATAGTAAGCTCCAAAACATGAGCTGGTTCTGCTACAAACATGCGAACACGTTGTCCCAGACAAGCATGGCCACGTAGCAGTCTTATAATTAAACACTACCGAGTTCAGGTGGAGAACCATCATCGAGGATATCGAAGTCTTTACGCAAGTCCATGGATTAGATCCCAAGCATAGACTTCTTTTCCTTGAACAAGTCAATCAGTGGCTTAGTGTGCTAGGGACACATATAGAATGAAGGTTGCAAGTCTCCAGACTACAGAATACTTCGCACGTGTGCATGACTGATTTGGGATGATTCCAAAGGAAACAAAACAATCTTTCTCAAATTCACGGCGGCAACTTTCACCAAATGCACGTGTATAAGAGGAAGTCACTCCTTTCATCAAACAAATACTTCATGAGCTAGCATGAAGAAAATGCTTTCAAAAGTTTCCAACACTAGCTTAATGTTCAACAACATCATGGAGGAGATAAGGATATTGCCAATGGGCTCAACAACAATTCATCTAGGTTTCCTTTTAAAAGGAATTCCATAGTTAAGTGAACACGGTGATAGCATTGGTCAGACCAAAGATGTAATGGTGTATGCTCGAGGGATCAACCACGAATAAGACAACATTACGAGCATCATTGGTACTGATTTGATTTGACGATAGCCCACACTCAAATCAAAGGATTGATAAGACAATAGGTCCAGCAACTGATCACAAGGACCAATCGATGAAGATATCATCTTTCTTCAGCACACCCTACACAAGAATATCCCTTTGGAACGAACTAAGTCAGGCAAGCTTTTATCTTCCAACTCTCCAAGTTGTTGTCTAGCTTAACCAACTAGCTCAGGGATATCTAACACCGATTTTTGGAGAGAAGGTGGTTCACAAGAACCCAACTTGATCCCGAGATCAACATAGCGGTCAGGCGACAACCTGGTGATACTTCCGAGAAGAAATTTGGAATATCATGAACCACCGGTATGTTACTAAGCTCGAGAACAATCTTACTTTTCAGGGCAAGACGATATGATCAAATAAGCAAGGATTGGCACTATCCTAACTCACTGATCGGAGAGTGCACCAGAAATAAGGACTAGGTAGCACAATCAACCTTAGGGTGACGATTCAATAATCAACACGCTAAGAATGAGGTTATCGTCCATTTTACTACCAAGCAATGGAGTTGCTAGCAGTATTGATTTCACACGCCATGATTCATTTGTCGGCATTCCGGTTACAATAACACGGAAACCAAGAAATTATCAATGATGATCAGAAGTATTACTGCGTCAAGAATTCATAAGATGGTGTGCAATTCCCATGATATTCCTGATATAAAGATGGTAATACTTCAAGGTAGAACAGACCAGAAGCTGGATTGGCATTTTGATCTGCGGAATACAATTGCTTTGACCCAATCCTAGATATGGATGAGATTCTGGAGTTTGTTTCTCCTATTCATTCTGAAATAGAATGGCTTGGCGGACCACAAGGGTAATAGGCATCGACGAACGAATGCACGCATACTCTTGACTATCAATTGATAGGCGAGGGTCGGAAACAACTAAGATGGGACAACTCAAAAGAACATATGATTTTCTGAGTTGTGGATGCATGGAT
Source organism: Triticum dicoccoides (assembly GCF_002162155.2). Taxonomy (NCBI): domain Eukaryota; kingdom Viridiplantae; phylum Streptophyta; class Magnoliopsida; order Poales; family Poaceae; genus Triticum; species Triticum dicoccoides. The sequence goes on from NC_041381.1 coordinate 81,874,442, forward strand.
TAGCATGTCGAACGAAGTTCAACATATTTCTTCCGGATAACCCATGCAGAAAGGTAGAACTGGCAGAGCCACAATATATAATGGAGAACTCATCAAGAATAATCCTGTTGTGATATTTCAGTTCAACGAGGAACTTCTGCCATAAGTAGTTCATGGTATTTGGAAGAAGAAGATACCACGGACTTCAAGGACTATCGCAAAGGTTACTAATATCCTAAAGGCACTAGCAATTACTATCAACATGAAGTAGGTAGAGTGAATCTCGGGTTCAAGAACCCAGGAACAGAATACCTATTACTAAGTAGCATCACGGGATGCTTCCGAGAATGATGGCCAGAATCATCACACTGGGAACACAAATCATGGCTAAATTACTAGATGATCCCCTAAGACACCTAGGGTCATAATAATATCTCCAACATATATGTCAAGGTAACGGAGTACCTCAACTCACTGATTAGTGTGGTTAATCTGGCCCACGGGAACATTGAAACGGGAAGAAAGGATTTGCAAATGCATCAGACTACTTAGAAACCTGGGATGACTCGGACAGCATAACGGCTGTAAATGCTCAGAAAAGATTTGAGACATTCACAAAAATGGTGGCATAACCACTCAGAAGCACAATATCAAGGTTTCGAGATCAACAATTAACATACGGAAGTAGTAGGAACTGAACTGAGACTTAAATCCAACAATCTTATAAGTCCACTGATTAGTAACACGTGATCCTAATAGAAAGAAGAGATAGCCTGGTTCTTAATCCCCGTAGAAGAGAAGATGATGACTCAGATCAGAAGGCCATGAGGTATAAGGAGTAAAAAGAGCCTTACGTTCCATCCCACAATCAATTCCCCTACATATAACTAAAGAATTTCTAGACTCAACATCGACCAGTTTGGCTTGGTAATCCTACAGGCAGTCAAGCTCTGATACCAACGCTGTCAGGACCCCGACTCAATGCCACATCGATCTAGCATGTAACATCTCATATCACTTTGCGGCCTCACGCACGGTATTCCCACGGGTGTCGCCCTACCTTTACCCGGGACCGTTTGCGCCTTTTGGCACACGTATATGACAGTGTCGCTAGCATCTATATGATAAGGAGCCCGGGCTGACATGGCTCGTCGTAAACCCAAAGTGGCACAAACTTACAGGGACAGGCATCCATGACCCAGCATCGAACGTGTCGGTCATCAGCGAGTGAATCCAGGCTGTAGCACTGGGCTAGCAGGACTTCGGTGAACCGGGCTGTAGCGGGCTAACAGGACCCCGGTATTCATCGCGTGACATTTCCCCGAAGGGACAGACACAGGAACGAAGAAGGACACATGCCGGCCAGCCTAAGTGTTTCGGAGCAGTAGCAAGCTACCATTGGAAACACTAGGAGACATTTCCCGGTAAGAGAGGCTACTAAGGATAAACAACTAGATAGTCAGATCCCACACATACCAAGCATTTCAATAACATACACACAATATGCTCGATATGTGCAAACACAACATGGCATCACAACATGACTCTATGACTCAAGTATTTATTCATTAGGCTCCGAGGAGCGAGATATTACATACATAGGTCTCATGACCCAACATTCAGAGTATACAAGTCAAAGCACAAGCGGAAGCTATCATGTCTGAGTACAGACAACTATAAATGAAAAAGGATGAGAAGCCTGACTATCTACCAGATACTGCCGAGGGCACAAGATCGTAGCTGAGGTAACAAGCTAAACGTCGAAGTCCAAGCGGAACTACTAGTGAGACTGAAGTCTCTCTGCAAAAACATAAAATAGGCAAACGTGAGTACAAATGTACCCAGCAAGACTTACATCAGAACTAACTACATATGCATCATTATCAACAAAGGGGTGGTGGGGTTTAACTGCAGCAAGCCAGCTTTGACTCGGTGGCTATCCTAAACTACGACTGCAAGCGACTCTTTTGAGGTGGCGCACACGAGTCCACATATTCACCATATCAATACACCACTATGGATCCGCTCCCGTCTCCCTACGAGAACGCCATCCATAGCACTCACGTTTATCTTGCGTATTTTAGAGTATCCACTTTCACTTGTCTATGAACTGATATAAGCAATCCAGAAGTCCTTTTCCGCGGACACGGCTATTCGAATAGATTAGGTTAACCCTGCAGGGGTGTACTTCTTCATACACGCTCTCACCACTTACCGTCGTTTACACGACATGTACTCGGCAACCTTCAAGCGGAAGCCCAACGTGGGTGTCGGCCACGACCTACCTAATCACCTAAGTCTCTAGTCCAGGTTTATCGCCTATTCGGGTTCCATCCATGAGGAGATCCGGCCGGAGTTTCGCTCACAGCCCCAAACGATGTGAACAGGGTTCCCGAGACACCAAACGGGCGCCCGGTACACCGTGCCACGTGCCTACCGCATCACAGCCCACCCCTACAGTCAGCGCTGCCCACGGCCTCCAGCATACTACAAACACCAGAAACTACTTGCAACTCCTGGACAAAGGACAAGGGTGATCAAGAAGCCGAGAGGGTCCATTGGTTTCGGGCCCAATGCGTGGTAGTAGCTGAATCATGGATCACAAACACAGAACTCAGTTCCTGAGGACGGCTGCAATGAGACAACCCACCATGTACTCCTACATGGCCTCTCACCGCTACCTTTACCAAAACGTGTTCACACACTTAGCTCACACACAGTAGGACATGTTCACACGCCTCTGATTCATCCCCGATGAATCAGACCTGACTCAACTCTAAGCAGTAGCAGGCATGACAAACAAGCAAGAATGAGTAGGCACAACAGGGCTCAAACAACTCCTACCCATGCTAGTGGGTTTCATCTATTTACTGTGGAATGACAGGTCATGCAAAGGATAAAGGGGTTCAGCTACCGCAGCAAGTAACAGATGAATCGTTGTTGTCCTAATGCAGTAAAAGAGAGCAGGAGGGAGAGAGTGGGATTGTATCGGAATGAACAAGGGGGTTTTGCTTGCCTGGCACTTCTGAAGATAACATTGAGTCTTCATCAGTGTCAACGATCACAACGTCGGAACATCGTCTACCGGGAGGGAACAGATACCGGCAACAAAGAAGAACACAATCAATACAATGCACAAAATGATGCATGCTATGACATGGCAATATGAATGTGTTTTGAGCTAATGCAACTAGCAACAGATTAAATGAAGTTGGTTTGAATACAAGATTCAAATTCAAACTCCATATGTGATTATTCAAATGCCATTTAATTGATTTGTGCTATACAGCAGCTATAAGTTGTTCTAACATGCATAAAAATGGTACAGATGGATTCCTTGAATTTTTCTGATAATTTTTCATATATAAATTATTTAATTTGGAGTTACGGTTGAATTACTATGAATTTTTAAAGTTTTGAACATTTTCTGGAATTTCCTGAATATTTAGAATTAAAATAATTCCAGAAAATGATTTAACTGCGTCAGCCTGACGCCAGCATGACGTCAGCGAGTCAACGGCCAGGTCCAGGTCAAACCTGACGTGCGGGGTCCACACGTCAGTGACATAGGAACTAATCCCGGTCAAACCCAGCGTTGACTGGGGTTTGACCAGGGGTGGGGCCTACTGTCAGTGGCTGTAGGTGGTTTAGTTAGTTGGATTAGCTCCTAATGACGGAGCCACGTCAGCTCCCGCCGGAGTTTCGCCGGCGACGACCATGGCCGACGACGGAGATGCAACGTGTGCTCGCTACGGAGCACCATTCGACGCGTGGTTTGCTCCTACGGGTAGCTGAAGATGCACCGCATCCAACTAGGCGAGCGGCAGCGGCTGTGGTGGCCGGAGCTCGCCGGAAACGAGCTCGCGGCGGCGCCGGAGTTCGGGCGCCGATCGATTCGACGCTATGGTGCGCTACGGGAGAAACTGGTGGGTGCTGCGGGCTCCTGAGGTTGCGGTGAGCACGACGGTGGGCTCGGGAGCGAGCTGCGGTGGCTGTGGCCACGGCCTCGCCATGGCCGGCGGCGAGAAGCTCTCGGCCGCGGTGGTAACGGCGGCTACGGAGGTAAATAGAGCACGGGGAGAGAGGGGTTCGGCAGAGGAGCTCACGGCGAGGTCGACGAGCAACTCGGTGGGCTCGGGGAGGTGGCGGAGACGGCGAATCGACGAGCGGCATCCGGCGGCCGTGTGTGAAGAAGACGGCTCGATGACGGCGATGCAGGGCGTCCGAGGTCGCTTGACTCGTCGGAGAGGATGAGGGCGAGGTAGCCGAGCTACTGGGCACGCCGAGGGTCGAGGGGGAGGCTCTGGGTGCGGCAACGGCGAGCGGCGGCGATGAGCTCCGCTCGGGCTGCGCGAGAGAGAGAGCAGAGGAGGGGGAAGGGGTCGAGAGAGAGAGTGCGAGGGGGTTCCAGGGGGTGGCGTGGAGCTGCGGGAGACGTCCAGGAGAGGAGGAGGCAGCCAGGCAGGGAGGAGGTGGCCGAGGCGCGTGGCCGCGCACGCCACCGAGCAGCTTCGGGGCGAGGGGGAGGAAGATGACAGGGGGAGAAGCGGCGGTGGGCTGGGCCGGCTGGAGGAGCTGGGCCAGGTGGGCTGAGGTGAGCGCCAGGTAGTCCTCTGCTCTTTCTATTTTTGTTTTTATTTATCTATTTTGTTCTGTGTTGTTTTAGTTTAGTAATATACTAAACCATTTTATAAAATCCTGAAAATAGTTATGTGGCTAGAACTAAAATATACCAAACCACATAAAATGTTCCAGTAATTATTGGACATATATTATTTATATATCAAATATATATCCAATGCAAATAGCTATTTATTTAATTCAAAGGCCCAAAATAATTAACTCTGAGATACCAAAAATATTGTTTTGAGTTTTACCTCTTTGCAATATTTTCAGAGACTAAGAGGAACATTTCCTTGGACTTCTTTGAGGAGATTTTAATGTTGATCATTTTTAGAAGGTTTCTGAGGCTTTGAAAATTCCTCAATTCAAATTTCATTTGAATTAAAACATGATGCTCACATGAGGTCTAGCCTAGTGCATAACAGGACCAGGGATGTGACACGGGGTGATAAATGCGGTTTTCTCTTCATCCTCTTCTGCCATGAAGATCTAATGGTATCCTGAGTATGCATCAAGAAATGAAAGCAAATCATATCCGGCCGTGGAGTCAACAATCTGGTCAATGCGCGGCAAGGGAAATGGGTCTTTGGGACAAGCTTTATTAACATCAGTAAAGCCGATACAAAGCCTCCATTTCCCATTAGCCTTGCGCACGACAACAGGATTGGCCAACCACGTGGGATGGAGCACTCCTCTGACAAGGCCTGCTGCTTCCAACTTCTTGATCTCTTTTGCAATGAACTCTTGGCGCTCCACTGCTTGTTTCCTGACTTTCTGCTTGACGGGCCGCGCATGAGGACAAACGGCAAGGTGGTGCTCAATCACTTTCCTGGGAACACCGGGGATGTCAGACGGTTGCCATGCAAACATGTCGACATTCGCCCGCAGGAAAGCAACGAGCGCACTTTCCTATTTGGGGTCGAGAGTGGCACTGATGGTGAAGGTACCACCAGTGTCGTCCTCCTTGGCGGACACCTTCTTGGTCTCAGGTGGAGCTGCCATTGCCTTCTTACACTTGCCGGTGGAGCTCGATGGTGCGTCCTCGACGGTAGCGCAGCACTCCGAAGAGGTGCGCTTGCCGGAGTGGGCACCAGAGCTCTTGCCGGACTTGGTCTTCTTCCTTCCCCCGGGAGCTTCAGCGGCAAGTGTCTTGCGTTCTGCTGCGGCTGCTGCTTCACGGTAGATCTTGTCGGCACAGATAAGGGCATCCTTCTTGTCTCCAGGGACAGAGATGACACTTAACAGGCCTGGCATCTTCAGTACGTTGTACGCATAGTGAGAGGCTGCCATGAACTTGGTGAGTGCTGGACGGCCAAGGATTCCATTGTAAGGCAATGGAAAGTCAGCAACATCAAACGTAACCCTCTCAGTCCTGAAGTTTAGCTCACTGCCAAATGTTACCGGCAACGTGATCTTTCCCTTTGGCTTGCTCCTTCTTGGGTTGATTCCTTGAAATGTATCGGTTTCTTCGAGCTTGCTGTCAGGGATCTGGAGTTTCTGGAGCACCGCGGAGGAGATCAGGTTCAAGCCGGCCCCGCCTTCAACTAGCATCTTAGTGACTTTGAGGCTTGTTGCGGATTGTTGGCGAAACCAACATCGGCAAGCACCCGACCGCAGTTATGCGATCAGGGTGGTCCTCAATATCAAAGATTATAGGCGTGTTGGACCATTTCAGACGCTTGCGTGACTCGACGGGTGGTTCTGCTGCATTAACTTCCCGCACCCACTGCTTGAGCTGGCGGTGCGAAGTATGCAGAGAAGCACCACTGTCAATGCACAGGACCTCTGTGGCTTTCTGGAACTCCTGCTCATCAGTCTCCTCATCATCCATGTCTTCATCGTCGTCGTCATCTTCATCCTTGTCGCGGCTGCGAGGAGGTCTGTCTCCTTGCCGCTGCTTGGCCTTGCCGCGGCGTCCTCCTCGGCCGGGACATTTCTTGCCGGATCCTCCAGCACCTTCCCGGGCCTTCTCCTTGTCGCGCCGCTCGTATTCAGCTTTTTGTTGCTCAACAAGCTGCTCGACTTTCTTGTAGCTCTGGAGATCGTGGCCCTTGGTGCGGTGGATCTTGCAATACTGCTTGTTGGTGCCGTCTTGCTTGTCGATGACTGCCACATCTGCGGCAACCTCCTTGCCGGAGCCGCCATCTTTGGGCTTGTTGCCGGACTGTTCAACGACCAGCACCTCTTTGCCGTTCTTCTTTCTGTTGTTCCGCCGCCGGTTTTTCTTTGCCGGGGCAGCATCCTCACTGTCAGATCCTCCTGCTCCTATGTTCTCTTCAGGGAGTCTCCTTCCTTCCTCAGCACATGCACACTTGTCGGCCAGGGCATACAGCTCACTGACATCTCTGATCTTGCACATCGCCATCTCCTCCCTCATCCTGCGGTTTCGCACGTTCTGATGGAACACGCTGATCACCGCGGCAGGGTGGACGTCTGGGATGTTGTGCTGCACGCTGCTGAATCTCTGAATGTACTTGCGCAGGGGCTCTTCTTCCTTCTGGGCGAGCAGATGAAGGTCACTCTCTTGGCCATGAGGCTTGTGGCCGCCTGTGAAGGCGCCGACAAACTGATGGCACAGATCGGCCCAAGAAGATATGGAGTTGTCCGGAAGTGCATGAGCCAGGATCTGATGTTGGGCTTGAGCACCAGCGGGAAGTAGTTGGCAAGGATCTTGTCGTCTCGTCCCCCGGCAGCCTGCACCGCAATGGTGTAGATGCTGAGGAACTCCGACGGATGCGTCTTGCCATCGTACTTCTCCGGTACGTCTGGTTTGAAGTTCTTCGTGCTGGGCCACTGGACTTGCCACAGCTCACGAGTAAACGCATGGCAACCTACCGCGTACGGCAGATCGCCTGGTTCCCCTGGCGCATGCATGTCAACAGAGGGCCCAACGCGCTTGTCGGATTGACGTCGCGCTTCTCTTCGGCGCTCGATGCGAGTACGAGCGTCTTCTTGTTGTCGATCATGAAGAACTTGGCGCTGATCGCGATGAGCTTGTGGATCCGACGATGCGGTGGAGTCACTGTCGAGGTGGATCCGGCGAGTCGGCGATCTTGGCCTTTGGGGTGGTGATTGCATGGTGGTTGCACCTCCACCAGTTTCGTCGCCACCGGCCCGCGCCCGGCAACCCTGCCGCGGCGGCGACGTGCTTGGCTGCCGCGGAGTGTCGCCGTTGGCGTAGCCGATGAGACTCTGAATGGTGGCCCTCCATTCGTCGATCTTGTCCGACGTCGGAGGGTAATCGAGGAGCAGTTGAGCTCGCACCAAAGCTTCTGCTGGAGTGGTGGGTGGAAGTGGCGGACGGCGCGAGGAGCGGGACGTGCTCGGACTTCTAACTATGTTAGAAGGAGCAGTATCCCGGCCAGGCGACCGTGCCTCGCTCGTGCTTGCACGCTGGCGCGCATGCTGGTCTTGAGTGCCCCGAGATCCACCAGCTTGGTCTTGACCTATCATGCGTATGGCAGTGCGAGTGCCATGACGCTGTTGGTCCTGCGCCTCGTGAGATGGGCGCGGAACAAGCCCGGACGCCGAGGTTTGTGCAGTCTTGTCCTTGGACCTGGCAGCATCATAAGCTTGCTCGTCGACGTCCATTCTTCCGCCGGCATCCATTCCACCACCCGCTTGCTCCAGCGGTGGCGGAAGTGACGCGGACGGAGCAGCTGCCGCCGAAGTCTTCTTCTTTGGTGGCATGTTGATGAAGAAAGTGACGATCTAGCTCGTGTGAACGCCGGATCAGGTTCACACAATCTCGACGCCCCCTACCTGGCGCGCCAAAGATGTCGGGGAAACTGATCCACGAACACCTATGGGTCCGGAGGACCGAGCCCCTTTCGGTTTTGTGGGGGGCGGAGGTCGCACGAAGAGCAGATCAAGGCGATGCACACGAGCAGTTTACCCAGCTTCGGAGCTCTCCGGAGAGATAACACTCCTACTACTGCTTGTTTGATTATCTTGTGTCTTGCTCGAGAGAGAGAGCTAAGTGTTTTCTGGGTTCCGAACCCTCTCTACGTTGCGCATGGGCCTCCTTTTATATGCTAAAGGGGTCACCGACAGGTGGCAACGCAGAGAAGGGTACAAATGTAAAAAGCAAGGTAGTTGGTACAGTTATTTGTACAGTGCACCCTACCTAACCCTGACGGCAGGGGACAAGGGCATTAAATGCCCGTCTGAGTCGCCCAAACAGTGCAGAAAAGGACCGTTAGTCGGCCTTCGCATGCCACTGCGCACCGCTGGCTGCACAGCCATCCGCCACACGCGCCTGGAAAGGCCTCCAGAGCGACACGTTGGTGGATGCGCTGGAGCGTGGGCACAGAGTGGCCGCCTGCCATGGCAAGCGCCTTGCCGCGGCAGTTACCTTGCCGGGGCCAGAAGCTTGTCGCTCACCGGGCCTCGAGATACCTTAGTTGGTCTTCCTGGCAAGCTCCTCTTGCCGGGGCCTTGTTACCTTGCCGGGGCGCGTGGCGCGTCGCGGCAAGTTCCCTTGAATGCCTTAGTCGGCCTTCCCGGCAAGCTCCTCTTGCCGGGGCCTTGTCTCCTGAGCTTAAATACTTTGCTCTTGAATGGCTCCAAGGGAACCACGGAGGATCTTGGCGGTTGCCAGGCAAGCCTTGCCGCGGGGTGCTGCGACTGCCCGTGCACAAGTTCGGGGTACTAGGGTACTCCTATTCCAATACACCGACAACAATGGAATCACAAGTTATCACTTTCAACATGCCTTTTTTAAGGCTCTCGGTTATTTCTAATTCTATTGCAACCATAAGCATTTATATTTTTCGGTATACATGAGCTTGCTGTTTCTGTTGTAAATCACAATCTTCAAATTATGTGGTATTACTGATTTATTATGTTTTAAATGTCACCAACACCTATTTGGGAAATGCTTACACCATGGTGCAACCAAGACATGCCAATTATGTGTTGCATCCGCAGTTATGCATCGACCTGTCCGGCTATAGTTAGTCTCTCTCTCTCACTCTCTCTTTCTCTATCTCTCTCTCTCTCTCTCTCTCTCTCTCTAGCAGAGATTATTATCGCGTGACAGGGAGAAGCAGACGTTACGAATCGCTGATCCTCGAGAGTAAAAATCTAGGCGATTCCCTTCATGGCTTGCCGGCTCGCCCTCTCCAGGGTACATGTTTACTTTTTTCTTGCATGTTTTGTTTCAGGCATGATTTTGATTGTTTTCTCTTTGAATCTTTGGAGTTAAGGACTCTTTAGATGCAATCCAATGGAACACAAGGCTTGTTTCCTATTTAGTTGACCTGATGCTTAGTAGCTACGCCAAGGCATTGTATTCATGTGGTCGCTGAATAATGTTGTTTCTGTTGGCTGTCTTAATTATTGTGTGTATTTCTGCCATAGGTTGCGAGGCTTCTTGCTACACGTGGATCAGCAAATTTGATTTACAGCAAGACAGCGACGTCTGATGTTCCTTCTTTCAGGCTACATGCTGAATCTACTACTGAGGTTCCTGCAAAAAAGGAATCTACTATTGCAGGTATATATTGTTCAATGGGAATGTCATCGTCTTAGAATATTACAGTGTAGGCAGATAGTTGTTGGGGGTTGCAAGGTTAACTGCTCCATCCATGGATGATGTACTTTGACATCTACAATGGAATCACAAGTTATCACTTTCAACATGCCTTTTTTAAGGCTCTCGGTTATTTCTAATTCTATTGCAACCCTAAGCATTTATATTTTCCGGTATACATGAACTTGCAATTTCTGTTGTAAATCACGATCTTCAAATTAGGTGGTATTATTGATTTATTATGTTTTAAATGTCACCAACACCTATTTGGGAAATGCTTACACCATGGTGCAACCAAGAGATGCCAATTATGTGTTGCACCCACAGTTATGCATCGGCCTCTCCGGCTATAGTTAGTCTCTCTCTCTCTCTCTCTCTTTCTCTCTCTCTCTCTATCTATCTATCTCTCTCTCTCTCTAGTAGAGATTATTATCGCGAGACAGGAAGAAGCAGACCTTACGAATCGCTGAGCCTCGAGAGTAAAAATCCAGGCGATTCCCTTCATGGCTTGCCGGCTCGCCCTCTCCAGGGTACATGTTTACTTTTTTCTTGCGTGTTTTGTTTCAGGCATGATTTTGATTGTTTCCTATTCGAATCTTTGGAGTTAAGGACTCTTTAGATGCAATCCAATGGAACACAAGGCTTGTTGCCTATTTACTTGACCTGATGCTTAGTAGCTACGCCAAGGCATTGTATTCATGTGGTCGCTAAATACTGTTGTTTCTGCTGGCTGTCTTAATTATTGTGTGTATTTCTGCCATAGGGTGCAAGGCTTCTTGCAACACGTGGATCAGCAAATTTGATTTACAGCAAGACAGTGACATCTTATGTTCCTTCTTTTAGGCTACATGCTGAATCTACTACTAAGGTTCCTGCAAAGAAAAGAATCTACTATTGCAGGTATATATTGTTCAATGGGAATTTCATCATCTTAGAATATTACAGTGCAGGCAGATAGTTGTTGGGGGTTGCAAGGTTAACTGCTCCATCCATGGACGATGTACTTTGACATCTACAATAGAATCACAAGTTATCACTTTCAACATGCCTTTTTTAAGGCTCTCGGTTATTTCTTATTCTATTGCAACCATAAGCATTTATATTTTTGGTATACATGAACTTGCAATTTCTGTTGTAAATCACGATCTTCAAATTATGTGGTATTATTGATTTATTATGTTTGAAATGTCACCAACACCTATTTGGGAAATGCTTACACCATGGTGCAACCAAGAGATGCCAATTATGTGTTGCATCCGCAGTTATGCATCGGCCTCTCCGGCTATAGTTAGTCTCTCTCTCTCTCTCACTCTCTCTCTCTCTCTAGCAGAGATTATTATCGCGAGATAGGGAGAAGCAGACCTTATGAATCGCTGAGCCTCGAGAGTAAAAATCCAGGCGATTCCCTTCATGGCGTGCCGGCTCGCCCTCTCCAGGGTACATGTTTACTTTTTTCTTGCGTGTTTTGTTTCAGGCATGATTTTGATTGTTTCCTATTTGAATCTTTGGAGTTAAGAGTCTTTAGATGCAATCCAATGGAACACAAGGCTTGTTGCCTATTTACTTGACCTGATGCTTAGTAGCTACGCCAAGGCATTGTATTCATGTGGTCGTTGAATACTGTTGTTTCTACTGGTTGTCTTAATTATTGTGTGTATTTCTGCCATAGGTTGCAAGGCTTCTTGCAACACGTGGATTAGAAAATTTGATTTACAGAAAGACATTGACGTCATATGTTCCTTCTTTTAGGCTACATGCTGAATCTACTACTGAGGTTCCTGCAAAAAGAAGAATCTACTATTGCAGGTATATATTGTTCAATGGGAATTTCATCGTCTTAGAATATTACAGTGTAGGCAGATAGTTGTTGGGGGTTGCAAGGTTAACTGCTCCATCCATGGACGATGTACTTTGACATCTACGATGGAATCACAAGTTATCACTGTCAACATGCTTTTTTTAAGGCTCTTGGTTATTTCTAATTCTATTGCAACCATAAGCATTTATATTTTTTGGTATACATGAACTTGCAATTTCTGTTGTAAATCACGATCTTCAAATTACGTGGTATTATTGATTTATTATGTTTTAGATGTCACCAACACCTATTTGGGAAATGCTTACACCATGGTGCAACCAAGAGATGCCAATTATGTGTTGCATCCGCAGTTATGCATCGGCCTCTCCGCCTATAGTTAGTCTCTCTCTCACACTCTCTCTCTCTTTCTCTCTCTCTCTCTCTAGCATAGATTATTATCGTGTGACATGGAGAAGCAGACTTTATGAATAGCTGAGCCTCGAGCGTAAAAAAAGAATCTACTATTGCAGGTATATATTGTTCAATGGGAATTTCATCGTCTTAGAATATTTCAGTGCAGGCAGATAGTTGTTGGGGGTTGCAAGGTTAACTGCTCCATCCATGGACGATGTACTTTGACATCTACAATGTAATCACAAGTTATCACTTTCAACATGCCTTTTTAAGGCTCTCGGTTATTTCTAATTCTATTGCAACCATAAGCATTTATATTTTTCGGTATACATGAGCTTGCAATTTCTGTTGTAAATCACGATCTTCAAATTATGTGGTATCACTGATTTATTATGTTTTAAATGTCACCAACACCTACTTGGGAAATGCTTACACCATGGTGCAACCAAGAGATGCCAATTATGTGTTCCATCCGCAGTTATGCATCGGCCTCTCCAGCTATAGTTAGTCTCTCTCTCTCTCACTCTCTCTCTCTTTCTCTCTCTCTCTCTCTAGCAGAGATTATTATCGTGAGACATGGAGAAGCAGACTTTACGAATCGCTGAGCCTCGAGAGTAAAAATCCAGGCGATTCCCTTCATGGCTTGCCGGCTCGCCCTCTCCAGGGTACATGTTTACTTTTTTCTTGCATGTTTTGTTTCAGGCATGATTTTGATTGTTTTCTCTTTGAATCTTTGGAGTTAAGGACTCTTTAGATGCAATCCAATGGAACACAAGGCTTGTTGCCTATTACTTGACCTGATGCTTAGTAGCTACGCTAAGGCATTCTATTCATGTGGTCGCTGAATACTGTTGTTTCTGCTGGCTGTCTTAATTATTGTCTGTATTTCTGCCATAGGTTGCAAAGCTTCTTGCAACACGTGGATCAGCAAATTTGATTTACAGCAAGACAGCGACATCTTATGTTCCTTCTTTTAGGCTACATGCTGAATCTACTACTGAGGTTCCTGCAAAAAAAAGAATCTACTACTGCAGGTATATATTGTTCAATGGGAATTTCATCGTCTTAGAATATTACAGTGCAGTCAGATAGTTGTTGGGGGTTGCAAGGTTAACTTCTCCATCCATGGACGATGTACTTTGACATCTACAATGGAATCGCAATTTATCACTTTCAACATGCCTTTTTTAAGGCTCTCGGTTATTTCTAATTCTATTACAACCATAAGCATTTATATTTTTGGTATACATGAACTTGCAATTTCTGTTGTAAATCACGATCTTCAAATTATGTGGTATTATTGATTTATTATGTTTTAAATGTCACCAACACCTATTTTGGAAATGCTTACACCATGGTGCAACCAAGAGATGCCAATTATGTGTTGCATCCGCAGTTATGCATCGGCCTCTCCGGCTATAGTTAGTCTCTCTCTCTCTCTCTCTCTCTCTCTCTCTCTCTCTCTCTCTCTCTCTAGCAGAGATTATTATCGCGAGATAGGGAGAAGCAGACCTTACGAATCGCTGAGCCTCGAGAGTAAAAATCCAGGCGATTACCTTCATGGCTTGCCGGCTCGCCCTCTCCAGGGTACATGTTTACTTTTTTCTTGCGTGTTTTGTTTCAGGCATGATTTTGATTGTTTCCTATTCGAATCTTTGGAGTTAAGGACTCTTTAGATGCAATCCAGTGGAACACAGGGCTTGTTGCCTATTTACTTGACCTGATGTTTAGTAGCTATGCCACGGCATTGTATTCATGTGGTCGCTGAATACTGTTGTTTCTGCTGGTTGTCTTAATTATTGCGTGTATTTCTGCCATAGGTTGCAAGGCTTCTTGCAACACGTGGATCAGCAAATTTGATTTACAGCAAGACAGTAACGTCATATGTTCCTTCTTTTAGGCTACATGCTGAATCTACTACTGAGGTTCCTGCAAAAAGAAGAATCTACTATTGCAGGTATATATTGTTCAATGGGAATTTCATCGTCTTAGAATATTACAGTGCCGGTAGATAGTTGTTGGGGGTTGCAAGGTTAACTGCTCCATCCATGGACGATGTACTTTGACATCTACGATGGAATCACAAGTTATCACTTTCAACATGCTTTTTTTAAGGCTCTCGGTTATTTCTAATTCTACTGCAACCATAAGCACTTATATTTTTCGGTACACATGAACTTGCAATTTCTGTTGGAAATCACGATCTTCAAATTATGTGGTATTATTGATTTATTATGTTTTAGATGTCACCAACACCTATTTGGGAAATGCTTACACCATGGTGCAACCAAGAGATGCCAATTATGTGTTGCATCCGCAGTTATGCATCGGCCTCTCCGGCTATAGTTAGTCTCTCTCTCTCACTCTCTCTCTCTCTTTCTCTCTCTCTCTCTCTCTCTCTCTCTCTAGCAGAGATTATTATCGTGAGACATGGAGAAGCAGACTTTACGAATCGCTGAGCCTCGAGAGTAAAAATCCAGGCGATTCCCTTCATGGCTTGCCGGCTCGCCCTCTCCAGGGTACATGTTTACTTTTTTCTTGCATGTTTTGTTTCAGGCATGATTTTGATGGTTTTCTCTTTGAATCTTTGGAGTTAAGGACTCTTTAGATGCAATCCAATGGAACACAAGTCTTGTTGCATATTTACTTGACCTGGTGCCTAGTAGCTACGCCAAGGCATTGTATTCATGTGGTCGCTGAATACTGTTGTTTTTGCCGGCTGTCTTAATTATTGTGTGTATTTCTGCCATAGGTTGCAAGGCTTCTTGCAACACGTGGATCAGCAAATTTGATTTACAGCAAGACAGCGACGTCTTATGTTCCTTCTTTTAGGCTACATGCTGAATCGACAACTGAGGTTCCTGCAAAAAGAAGAATCTACTATTGCAGGTATATATTGTTCAATGGGAATTTCAGCGTCTTAGAATATTACAGTGCAGGCAGATAGTTGTTGGGGGTTGCAAGGTTAACTGCTCCATCCATGGACGATATACTTTGACATCTACAATGGAATCACAAGTTATCACTTTCAACATGCCTTTTTTAAGGCTCTCGGTTATTTCTAATTCTATTGCAACCATAAGCATTTATATTTTTCGGTATACATGAGCTTGCAATTTCTGTTGTAAATCACGATCTTCAAATTATGTCTTATTACTGATTTATTATGTTTTAAATGTCACCAACATCTACTTGGGAAATGCTTACACCATGGTGCAACCAAGAGATGCCAATTATGTGTTGCATCCGCAGTTATGCATCGGCCTCTCCGGCTATAGTTAGTCTCTCTCTGTACACTCTCTCTCTCTCTCTCTCTCTCTCTCTCTCTCTCTCTCTAGCAGAGATTATTATCATGAGACAGGGAGAAGCAGACTTTACGAATCGCTGACCCTCGAGAGTAAAAATCCAGGCGATTCCCTTCATGGCTTGCCGGCTCGCCCTCTCCAGGGTACATGTTTACTTTTTTCTTGCATGTTTTGTTTCAGGCATGATTTTGATTGTTTTCTCTTTGAATCTTTGGAGTTAAGGACTCTTTAGATGCAATCCAATGGAACACAAGGCTTGTTGCCTATTTACTTGACCTGATGCTTAGTAGCTACGCCAAGGCATTGTATTCATGTGGTCGTTGAATACTGTTGTTTCTGCTGGCTGTCTTAATTATTGTGTGTATTTCGGCCATAGGTTGCAAGGCTTCTTGCAACACGTGGATCAGCAAATTTGATTTACAGCAAGACATCGACGTCTTATGTTCCTTCTTTCAGGCTACATGCTGAATCTACTCCTAAGGTTCCAGCAAAAAAAAGAATCTACTATTGCAGGTATATATTGTTCAATGGGAATTTCATCGTCTTAGAATATTTCAGTGCAGGCAGATAGTTGTTGGGGGTTGCAAGGTTAACTGCTCCATCCATGGACGATGTACTTTGACATCTACAATGTAATCACAAGTTATCACTTTCAACATGCCTTTTTAAGGCTCTCGGTTATTTCTAATTCTATTGCAACCATAAGCATTTATATTTTTCGGTATACATGAGCTTGCAATTTCTGTTGTAAATCACGATCTTCAAATTATGTGGTATCACTGATTTATTATGTTTTAAATGTCACCAACACCTACTTGGGAAATGCTTACACCATGGTGCAACCAAGAGATGCCAATTATGTGTTCCATCCGCAGTTATGCATCGGCCTCTCCAGCTATAGTTAGTCTCTCTCTCTCACTCTCTCTCTCTTTCTCTCTCTCTCTCTCTAGCAGAGATTATTATCGTGAGACATGGAGAAGCAGACTTTACGAATCGCTGAGCCTCGAGAGTAAAAATCCAGGCGATTCCCTTCATGGCTTGCCGGCTCGCCCTCTCCAGGGTACATGTTTACTTTTTTCTTGCATGTTTTGTTTCAGGCATGATTTTGATTGTTTTCTCTTTGAATCTTTGGAGTTAAGGACTCTTTAGATGCAATCCAATGGAACACAACGCTTGTTGCCTATTTACTTGACCTGATGCTTAGTAGCTACGCCAAGGCATTCTATTCATGTGGTCGCTGAATACTATTGTTTCTGCTGGCTGTCTTAATTATTGTGTGTATTTCTGCCATAGGTTGCAAGGCTTCTTGCAACACGTGGATCAGCAAATTTGATTTACAGCAAGACAGCGACGTCTTATGTTCCTTCTTTTAGGCTACATGCTGAATCTACTACTGAGGTTCCTGCAAAAAAACGAATCTACTATTGCAGGTATATATTGTTCAATGGGAATTTCATCGTCTTAGAATATTACAGTGCAGGCAGATAGTTGTTGGGGGTTGCAAGGTTAACTGCTCCATCCATGGACGATATACTTTGACATCTACAATGGAATCACAAGTTATCACTTTCAACATGCCTTTTTTAAGGCTCTCGGTTATTTCTAATTCTATTGCAACCATAAGCATTTATATTTTTCAGTATACATGAGCTTGCAATTTCTGTTGTAAATCACGATCTTCAAATTATGTGTTATTACTGATTTATTATGTTTTAAATGTCACCAACATCTATTTGGGAAATGCTTACACCATGGTGCAACCAAGAGATGCCAATTATGTGTTGCATCCGCAGTTATGCATCGGTCTCTCCGGCTATAGTTAGTCTCTCTCTCTCACTCTCTCTCTCTTTCTCTCTCTCTCTCTCTCTCTCTCTCTCTCTCTCTAGCAGAGATTATTGTCGTGAGACAGGGAGAAGCAGACTTTACGAATCGCTGAGCCTCGAGAGTAAAAATCCAGGCGATTAACTTCATGGCTTGCCGGGTCGCCCTCTCCAGGGTACATGTTTACTTTTTTCTTGCATGTTTTGTTTCAGGCATGATTTTGATTGTTTTCTCTTTGAATCTTTGGAGTTAAGGACTCTTTAGATGCAATCCAATGGAACACAAGGCTTGTTGCCTATTTACTTGACCTGATGCTTAGTAGCTACGCCAAGGCATTGTATTCATGTGGTCGCTGAATACTGTTGTTTCTGCTGGCTGTCTTAATTATTGTGTGTATTTCTGCCATAGGTTGCAAGGCTTCTTGCAACACGTGGATCAGCAAATTTGATTTACAGCCAGACAGCGACGTCTTATGTTCCTTCTTTCAGGCTACATGCTGAATCTACTACTAAGGTTCCTGCAAAAAAAAGAATCTACTATTGCAGGTATATATTGTTCAATGGGAATTTCATCGTCTTAGAATATTACAGTGCAGGCAGATAGTTGTTGGGGGTTGCAAGGCTAACTGCTCCATCCATGGACGATGTACTTTGACATCTACAATTGTCGGTGTACTAGAGTAGGGGTACCCTAGTATCCCGAACTTGTGCATGGGCAGTTGCAGCACCCCGCGGCAAGGCTTGCCGGACGACCGCTAGGGTCCTCCGTTGGTTCCTTTGGAGCCATTCAAGAACAAAGTATTCAAGATGAAGAGACAAGGCCCCGGCAAGAGGAGCTTGTCGGGAAGAGACAAGGCCCCGGCAAGAGGAGCTTGCCGGGAAGGCCAACCACGGCACCTCAAGAAACTTGCCGCGATGCACCGCACGTCCCGGCAAGGTCCGTCGAGCGACAAGCTTCCGGACGCGACAAGACGACAACCCCGACATACTTGCCGGGGGGCAGCTGCCACTCTGTACCCGCGCTCCAGCACACCCACCCGCGTGTCGCCATGAGGCTTTCTCAGGGGTGCGTGGCGGGAGCCTATGCAGCCAGGGGTACGTGGTGGCAAGCGGAAATGAAGAGAAGGCCATCGTGGCAAACGGTGGCGCTCCTAGCGGTCACTTTTTGCACTGTTTAGGCAACTCAGATGGGCATTCAATGACCTTGTCCCGTGCCGTCAGAGTTAGGTAGGATGCACTGTGTCTACAGTAGCGGTAGTTGCACCTACCGCATTCTTTTCCATTTTTACCCTTCTAGTCTACGTTGCGACCTGTCGGTGACCCCTTGAGAGTATAAAAGGAGGCCCATGCGCAATGTAGAGGGGGTTCGGGTTCGATTGCATTCGGGCCCGTTAGGTTCGGCTCATTCGAAACACCAAGAACATTCCCACGCTCGGTCTGGTAGCGTTCATCGCTCCTGAGCAAGAACTCAATACAATCAAGCAAGAAGGAGTAGGGTTTTACGCATCCGTGCGGCCCGACCTGGGTAAACTGCTCATGTGCACTGCCTCGATCTGCTCTTCGTACGACCTCCGCCCCCTCCGAACCGAAAGGGGCTCGGTCCGCCGGTCCCCATAGGTGTTCGTGGATCAGTTTCCCCGACATCTTTGGCGCGCCAGGTAGGGGGCGTCGAGATTGTGTGAACCCGATCCGTCGTGCACGCGAGCTAAATCTTCATCGTCTTCATTGACATGCCACCGAAGAAGAAGGATTCGGAGGCAGCTGTTCCATCTGCGTCGCTTTGACCGCCTCCGGAGCAAACGGGCGGTGGAGTGGACACCGGCGGAAGAATAGGCGTCGACGAGGGAGCTCTCAGTGCGGCCAAGTCCAAGGACAAGGCGGCACAGACCTCGGCGTCCATGCGTATGCCGCGCCCGTCTCAGGAGGCGCGGGACCAGCAGCATCATGGCGTTCGCAGCGCCATACGTCCGCTGGGCCAAGATCAAGCTGGTGGTTCTCGTGGCGTCCAAGACCAGCATGCATGTCAACATGCTGGCTCGAGCGAAGTACGGTCGCCTGGATGGGACACTGCTCCTTCTAACGCGGTTAGGAGTCCGAGCATGCCTCGCTCCTCGCACCGTTCACCTCTGCCGCCCACCACTCCAGCAGAAGCCTTGGCGCGAGCTCAACTGCTCCTAGACTACCCTCTGACGGCGGACAAGACCGACGAGTGGAGGGCCACTATACAGAGCCTCATCGGCTTCGCCAACGGCGACACTACGCGGCAACCAAGCACCTCGCTGCCGCGGCAAGACTGCCGGACGCGAGCCGATGGCAACAAGACTGGGGGAGGTGCGACTTCCATGCACTCTCCACTACAAAGGCCAAAATCGCCGACTCGCCGGGTCCAACCCGACAGTGGCTCCACCGCGTCGTCGGACCCACGAGCTCGTCGCGACCAGCGCCAAGTTCTCCATGAACGGCAACAAGAGGACGCTCATACTCGCATCGAGCGCCGAAGAGAAGCGCGGCGTCAATCTGACCAGCGCGCCGGGCCCTCTGTCGACATGCACGCGCCGGGGGAGCCAGGCGACTTGCCGTACGCGGTAGGTTGCCCTGCGTTCACCCATGAGCTGCGGCAGGTCCAGTGGCCCAGCAAGAAAAACTTCAAACCAGACGTACCAGAGAAGTACGACGGCAAGACGCATCCGTCGGAGTTCCTCAGCATCTACACCATCGCGGTGCAGGCTGCCGGGCGACGGGACAACAAGATCCTTGCTAACTACTTCCCGCTGGTGCTCAAGCCCAACGTCAGGTCCTGGCTCATGCACTTGCCGGACAACTCCATCTCCTCTTGGGAAGATCTATGCCATCAGTTTGTCGGCGCCTTTACAGGCGGCCACAAGCCACATGGCCAAGAGAGCGATCTTCATCTGCACGCCCAGAAGAAAGGAGAGCCACTGCGCAAGTACATTCAGAGATTCAGCCGTGTACAGCACAACATCCCAGACGTCCACCCTGCCGCGATCATCAGTGCGTTCCATCAGAACGTGCGAAACCGCAGGATGAGGGAGGAGATGGCGATGTGTAAGATCAGAAACGGCAGCGAGCTTTACGCCCTGGCCGACAAGTGTGCACGCACTGAAGAGGGGAGGAGGCTCCCCGGAGAGAATACAGGAGCAGGAGGATCCGAGAGTGAGGATGCCGCCCCGGCAAGGAAAGGCCGGCGGCGGAACAACAGAAGGAAAAAGGGCAAGGAAGTGCTAGCTGTCGAGCAGACCGGCAACGGAGGTGGCGTCAAGGAAGCTAAAGCTGGTGGCTCCGGCAAGGAGGCCCAGCCTGTGGCAGCCGCCGACAAGCAGGACAGCTCCGGCAAGCAGTATTGCAAGATCCACCGCACCAAGGGTCACGATCTCCAGAGCTGCAAGAAGGTCGAGCAGCTTGTTGAGCTGCAAAAGGCTGAGTACGAGCGGCGCGACAAGGAGAAGGCCCAGGAAGGTGCTGGAGGAGCCGGCAAGAAATGCCCCCGCCGGGGAGGACGCCGCGGCAAGGCCAAGCAGCGGCAAGGAGACAGACCTCCCCGCGGCCGCGACAAGGATGAAGATGACGACGACGACGAAGACATGGATGATGACGAGGCCGATGAGCAGGAATTTCAGAAAGCCACAGAGGTCTTGTGCGTTGACGGTGGCGCCTGTCTGCATACTTCGCACCGCCAACTCAAGCAGTGGATGCAGGAAGTAAATGCAGCAGAGCCATCCGTAGAGTCACGCAAGCCCCTGAAATGGTCCAGCACGCCTATCATCTTCGATATTGAGGACCACCCTGATCGCGTAACTACGGTCGGGTGCTTGCCAATGTTGGTTTCTCCAACTATCCGCAACCTCAAGATCACGAAGATGCTAGTTGGCAGCGGGACCAGCTTGAACCTGATATCCTCCGCGGTCCTCCAGAAACTCCAGATCCCTGACAGCGAGCTCGAGGAGACCGGCACGTTCCAAGGAATCAGCCCGGGAAGGAGCAAACCGAAGGGAAAGATCACGCTGCCGGTCACATTTGGCAGCGAGCTGAACTTTAGAACTGAGAGGGTCACTTTTGACGTTGCCGACTTTCCATTACCCTACAATGGGATCCTTGGCCGTCCGGCGCTCGCCAAGTTCATGGCAGCCTCTCACTATGCATACAACATGCTCAAGATGCCAGGCCCGATAAGTGTCATTTCTGTCCCTGGCGACAAGAAAGATGCCCTTATCTGCGCCGACAAGATTTACCGGGAGGCAGCAGCCGCAGCTGATCGCGAGTCACTTGCCGCTGAAGCTCCCGGGGGGAATAAGAAGACCAAGTCCGGCAAGAGCTCTGATGCCCACTCCGGCAGGCGCACCTCTTCGGAGTGCTGCGCTACCGTCGAGGACGCACCATCGAGCTCCACCGGCAAGTTTAAGAAGACGATGGCAGCTCCACCAGAGACCAAGAAGGTGTCTGCCAAGGAGGACGACACTGGTGGTACCTTCACCATCAGTACCACTCTCGACCCCAAATAGGAAAGCGCGCTCGTTGCTTTCCTGCGGGCGAATGTCGACGTGTTTGCATGGCCACCATCTGACATCCCCGGTGTTCCCAGGAAAGTGATTGAGCACCACCTAGCCGTTTGTCCTCATGCGCGGCCCGTCAAGCAGAAAGTCAGGAAGCAAGCAGTGAAGCGCCAAGAGTTTATTGCAGAAGAAATAAAGAAGTTGGAAGCAGCAGGCCTTGTCAGAGGAGTGCTCCATCCCACGTGGTTGGCCAATCCTATAGTCGTGCGCAAGGCCAACGGGAAATGGAGGCTTTGTATAGACTTTACTGATGTCAATAAATCTTGTCCCAAAGACCCATTTCCCTTGCCACGCATTGACCAGATTGTTGACTCCACAGCCGGATGTGATTTGCTTTCGTTTCTTGATGCATACTCAGGATACCATCAGATTTTCATGGCAGAAGAATATGAGGATAAAACCACGTTCATCACCCCATGTGGCACATACTGTTTCGTACGGATGCCCTTCGGGCTGAAGAATGCTGGATCAACATTTGCAAGGGTAGTCCACGTCGCTTTTGAGCCCCAGATACACAGAAATGTGGAAGCCTACATGGATGATATATTGGTCAAGAGCAAGGACAAGGCTACTCTGATTCAAGATCTAGATGAAACTTTTGCAAATCTGCGCAAGATCAACCTCAAGCTCAATCCCGAGAAGTGCGTGTTTGGAGTCCCTTCCGGCAAGCTTCTCGGGTTCTTTGTGTCACAGCGGGGGATTGAAGCCAATCCCGACAAGATCAAAGCCATCGAGCAGATTGAAGCACCAAAGCGCGTCAAGGATGTACGAAGGCTTGCCGGTTGCGTGGCTGCTCTCAGCAGGTTTATCTCTAAGTCCGCAGAGCGCGCCTTGCCATTTTTCAAAATATTGAAAAAGGCAGGTCCGATGAAATGGACTCCGGAAGCGGAGGCCGCGCTACAGGACTTGAAGAGGTACCTGTCCTCCACTCCAATACTTGTCGCACCTAAGCCACAAGAAAAGTTGCTGCTATATCTAGCAGCAACCAATCAAGTGGTTAGTGCTGCGTTAGTAGCGGAAAGGGAGGCGGACGATGAGCCGGCAACCGCAGCAAGTGAATCCAGCGACAAGCAGGGGGCTTCTCCGACAAGCTCTGGCCCCGACAAAGATGGATCTGCGCAGGCATGCAAGGAGGTGCAGAAGAAAATGGTGCAGCGCCCAGTTTACTTTGTCAGTTCCCTTCTGCAGGGGGCTAGATCAAGGTATTCTGGCGTGCAGAAATTGCTTTTCGGCCTTCTCAGGGCCTCGAGAAAGCTGCGCCATTACTTCCAGGCACACGAAATAACAGTTGTCACTCGCTTTCCGTTGAAGAAGATATTGCAAAATCCAGAAGCAATAGGCAGGATTGTCGAGTGGGCACTGGAACTGTCAAGCTTTGGCCTCAAGTTTGAGAGAACTTCAACTATACAGAGCAGAGCATTGGCAGAATTCATAGCGGGGTGGACGCCAACACCAGATGAAGAAACTCCGGAAACAAGCATCCCCGTCAAAGAGGCAAGCAAAGCATTGGTTGATGTACTTTGATGGTGCCTTCTCGCTGCAAGGCGCCGGTGCTGGTGTGCTGCTTATCGCACCCACCGGAGAGCACCTCAAGTACGTAGTTCAGATGCACTTTCCCAAGGAGCAAGCAGCGAACAATACCGCAGAGTATGAGGGTTTGCTTGCCGGCCTCAGAATTGCAGCAGACCTTTGGATCAACAAGCTCATTGTCAGGGGTGACTCGCAGTTGGTCGTCCGCCAAGTAAACAAAAGCTATCGGAGTCCGTTGATGGAAGCATATGTTGATGAAGTGAGGAAGCTAGAAGAACAGTTTGACGGCCTGCAAATGGAGCATGTTCCATGAGCTCAGAACGATATTGCTGATGGCCTGTCAAAGTGCGCAGCACTAAAGTTACCTGTGGAACCAGGGATCTTTGTGCTCAAGCTGACTCAACCATCCGTAAGACCATCGACTGGACAGAGTAAGAAGAGGAAGTTGGTTTCTGGTGACTACTTTCCGGTAGAGCTTCCTGAAGCCGCCGCCAAGAAGGTCCCCAAGATCGACGCCAAGAGTGCTGAGGAGCAGTCTGCTCCGGCGAACCTCTCGGTTTGTTCCGTTGAAGCAGACACTCCTGACAAGTTTTGCTCCGGCAAGCTTGCCGGGGAACATCACGCTTCGGCCGAACTGCAGGTTCTTGCCGTAGAAGCGGATGTTCCCACAGCAACGGATATGCCTTTAGTCCTTGTTGTCGAGCCGCAAACTCTAGCATGGGCGCAGCAGATTGTCCGTTTCCTTCAGACAGGAGAGCTTCCCAAAGAGCAAGAAGAAGCGGAAAGAGTAGCCCGACAGTCAAGTATGTACAAGTTTGTCGACAACACACTGTAAAGAATAAGACTCAACGGTGTGAAATTGAAGTGCATTTGCCGGGAAGATGGACAACAGCTGTTGGCAGAGATACATGGAGGCATGTGTGGTCACCACATTGGCGCAAGAGCACTTGCCGGCAAGGCATTCCGACAAGGTTTCTTTTGGCCGACAGCCCTCCAGGATGCGACTGCACAAGTAACCAAGTGTGAAGCGTGCCAGTTCCATTCCAAACAGATACACCAGCCAGCTCAAGCTCTCCAGATGATCCCTTTATCCTGGCCATTTTCGGTCTGGGGGCTCGACATCCTCGGCCCCTTTCCCCAAGCTGTCGGGGGCTTTGAGTTCTTGTACGTCGCCATCGACAAGTTCACAAAGTGGCCGGAAGTGGAACCAGTGAGGAAGGTGACAGCACAGTCAGCAGTCAAGTTCTTCAGGTTGATTGTTTGCCGTTTCGGGATCCCTAACAGGATCATCACCGACAACGGCACGCAATTTACGAGCCGCACCTTCATGCAGTACGTCCAAGATCTTGGCGCCAAGGTCTGCTTCGCTTCTGTTGCTCATCCGAGAAGCAACGGTCAAGCGGAGAGGGAAAATGCTGAAGTGCTGCGAGGCCTCAAGACCAGAACTTTCGACAGGCTGCACAAGTGCGGAAGAAACTGGATCGAGGAGCTGCCGGTGGTTCTTTGGTCGATCAGGATGACACCAAATCGAGCCACTGGCCAGACACCTTTCGCTCTAGTCTATGGAGTAGAGGCAGTTCTCCCCACGGAACTCGTTTACGTGTCACCTCGAGTGCTCGCTTATGATGAGCTCGAGCAAGAGCAGCTGCGGCAAGATGATGCACTGCTCCTTGAGGAAGACCGTCTTCAGGCTGCTGTGCGAGCCGCTCGCTACCAGCAAGCTTTGCGTCGCTACCATAGCCGCAAAGTTAAAGCCAGAAGCTTCGAGGAAGGCAACCTTGTTCTTCGGCATGTTCAGTCCGCCAAGAATTCCAACAAGTTGACGCCGAAGTGGGAAGGCCCTTATCGGGTGAAACGAGTCACTAGGCCCGACGCTGTCCGCCTTGAGACCGAAGATGGCATTCCGGTGAGCAACTCCTGGAACATTGAACATCTTCGTAAGTTTTACCAGTAGGGCGCGGTTGCCGAAAGCTTTTCCGACAACCACCTTCTGTACAAGTCTTGCCGCTATTGCATGTAATCCTTTGTACAGAGCCGGGCGCAGACCCCGTGCACAAGTAAAGTTCATGTGCCCCGCACATCTTGTCAGTTTTTATGATGTAATCCTTTTTTGCATATGTTATCTGACATTTTGTGCAGCACCACACCCCAGTAAGCAATAACAAACCGTAATGCTCCATATCATCACTTTCTTTCTCTGTCTCTTTCTCAAAAGAAGGAAGGTTCCCTCGCCCACAAGGTTTGCCGGGGGGGGGGAGGAGAAGATAATGGTGTGGACCGGGCCGTTCAAGAGAGTTTCTCCTTACCAGGAAGCAGACGACAGAAAAGCTAAGTTGCAAAAAGTTTGAGCAATCAGTTTTTAAGTCTTTGAGTTATTTTCCTTGAACGACCGTGCTTTGTATGGAAAACCTATGCGCGGAGGAACCAACTCATAGCTAGCTGCACCCTTACTTTGTTTTGAGTCCGCTCAACAACTTAAGTGAGCTGCAACTAGCTGCAACAAGGTTGCTTGCTGGTAGCGACCCAGCCAGCAGGCTGCTGAAGTTCCGCACTCGGCGCTCGCGGCAAGGGTGCCTGCACCGGCAAGTTTCCCTAGAAAGCGTAGGGCAGAACCATACAAAGCCAAGAGTCGAGTAAAGGAAGTAACACATCAATTTTTTGCCTAAGATAAAGTTATATTACAAAAATAACTTGTCGCGCCTCTAATAAAGTGTTCCCATGACATAACTGGCAGCGGCAAGAAAAGAAGAAAACGGACGGCCTAATCTACGCGACCGCCGTCAACCCTCTTGACCTCGTTCACCCTGTCCACAATGGGTGCGACGAGGGCCTTGAGTGCGTCAAGATCAGCGTCCGCCGGCAGCCTCTTGAGGACGTTGGTGAGGTTGAGGCCCGGATTGTGGAAGGCCACCTTCACCAGCACCTTCTCCAGAACTCCGGCACAAATCGGGCGCGACTCGTCGGCCAGCTGCTTTGGGATCCGTTCCCGGAGTTGCTGGAGGGCCGTCGCCACGCCCATGAAGAACAGAGTGAGCTTGGCGCTAGGTTGGAGGTTCTCGTCAGAGGGGTACCCGAGGCCCTCTACCCCCAATTGCACCAGCTCCTCTTCGATGACTGCAGCAATGTCCACGAGGCCCTCCGTCTAGAGCGCCACAGTATCTCTGAGGAGATTCTGGGTTTCGGCGGCCCTCGCCAGCAGCGCCTCGTTGGCCTTGATATCCTTCTTCAAGTCCGCCTCCCGTTTCTTGGCGTCGTCCAACGTCTCCGTCAAGGTGGCCAGCTTCAGCTTCAGATCAGCATTGGAATCCTTGGCGACGCGCAGCTCTTTGCCCTTCTCGGCGACTTGGACCTACAGCTCACCGTGGGCAAGAGCGTCCTTCTCGCGCTCCCGCTTGAGCACGGCAAGCTCTTCACCACCCACCTTCAGATAAGCCTCTAGCTGCGCCACCTTTACCTCCAATTCCTTCTTGGCGGTCTCGGCAGCCACAGCCGCATCCTTTGCTTCTTGGAGTGTTCCGCCAAGTGCTTGTTCGCGCGCAGCAAGCTCCTCCTCGTGGCTGTCGAGGTTCACTTTCTGCTGAGCTAGCTCGCCTTCTCGCGCGTACAACTTCTCGCCGGAGAGCCGCTGCTGCTCTTCAGCTTCGGCCTTCTCGAGGAGAAAGGCTTTCCGCTCCTCAGCAAGCTGCTCCCGCTCCTCCGCCAAGGCCCGGAGAGCTTCCTGGCGAAGACCCCGGAGCTCCTCCACGCGCTTCTCTATATCCACGCTCGCCTTCGCGACAAGCACTTCCCGGGACTCCAACTTGACTTGGCGGGCGCGATAGAGTGCCAGCAGCCTCCGTAGCAGCCGCTCCTCCTCAGGCTCGTCGCTGCTGCCTCCCGGCGCATCGACGATCGACAACCCGGTGGAGGCAAGCACCTCTCCATCCAGAGCTTCTCCTTCCACTGGCGCCCTGGAGCTTGACGCCCAGGGGAGCTTGATGAAGATGCCCTCGCCGGCCTTCAGATAGGCGCCGGGCTGGGACTCCTCGGAGCCCGGCGCCGCGGCAGCGTCGGAGGGATCGGCGGTCGATGCAGCGCCTGGCGCTCCTGCGGCCTCAGGGCCGTCAGTGCGATCGCCAGATCCCTCGCCAGCTTCCTCGGTGGCAGCCTTGGCGGCCTCTTCGCCGGCGGGCACATCGGCACCGGCTCCTTCTTTGGTGGCCGCGGCATCGTCAGTGTTGCCGCGTGTGTCCTCCTCGCCGCCCGCCTCGTTCTCCATTGGATCCGTGGAGGGTGGATCTGACGACCGGAGAAGAATGAGGAATCAAACAAGCACTTGAGAAGAAAAATCAGCAGAAGAATACAAGGAAAGTTTCGGGAAAGAAGGACTACCTGTGCTGGGATCCGCTGTCATGAGCTCCACCTCTGGGGGCTCGTTGGCGCTGTCCCTTGCCGGAGACCCCTTCCTTGCCGAAGACTCCTCCCTTGCCGGAGATTGCTACCTTGCCGGAGAACGCTTCCTTGCCAGGGAGTACGCCCTTGGCGGTGTAGTCGAAGCAGACGACGAGTCGGAGGTGATCACCACGCCCTCCTGATGAAGCTGTTCTGCTCCTGCACAAACAAACCAGCGATCGGATGTCAACAAAGGAAAAGAGCAACCGCGCGTGCCCAGAAGCAGAAAGTAAACCATATACTTACGCTCGGGGCTGCGCTAGGGGCTGCTATGCGAAGTAGTGGCCGGATCCGGCAAGGTGGTCTCGGATGCGCCTCCTGCCGTCGCGGTGGGCTCGTCCTCGATGATCACCACCTGAGCCTTGGCCCTCTTCGCCGCCCTCTGGGCCAGAGTCCTGAAAAGGGAGAGTCCAGGGTGGATCAGATCAGATGCAAGGCAAGAATAGCAAGTTGAAGAACTACAAGAATGACAAGGAAATCTTACTCTTCTTCTTCCTCCTCGTCGGAGCCGAGCGCAGAGAGGTCGAACTTCGGCCCACCTCCAGCGCGATGAGGTGGAGGGGTGGGATCCCTTGGCCGCTTGGCGGGGACTGCAGCGCCAGCCCGAGACGACCCCGCTCCAGTTGTCGCTGTGGCAGGAGGCGCTCCCCCGGCAACCGTACTTGCCGCGGCAGAGCACGTCGCGCGGCGCTGCGGCTGTTGGCCCACTTGCTGCCCTGCTGCGTCCCCGGCCCTGCGAAGGCGCCTTCTTGGCTGCGCTGGGGGCTGCACTGCGGGCCCTGCTCGCGGCAAGCTCCTCGGAGATGGCGGGCCGCTCGCATTCTCGGCGGGCTCGCTCGACTCGGCGTCGGGCGCGGCGAGCTCTTCTTCGTCTTCGGGCCACTCCCGTTCGGCAAGACTTGTCGCCGATGCCGCGTCCGCTTCCTCCACCGTGAACCCGAATTCACCCGCGGCTACGGCTACCGCTGCCTCTTCCTCCCTGGTGGCGATGCGTTCCATCTCTTGATCGGTGGTGTCGCGGGTGAGGAGCTTCTTTTTGCCAGCATTGACCGCCACTTCCACTAGGCTGTCGAAGAACTGCTACACGACGTCGCCGGCAGGCTCTTGCTAAGTTGGAGTGATCCCGTGCGAATCACACAACGGCATCATTGCGCAGATGCGATCGCGCGAGGAGTTGTTGCACAGAGGAACGACGCCTACCGGCAACCTGAACCACTCGGGATGATGTGGGTCATGCTTGAATATCTCCTTGAGTATCCCGTCCAACTCTAGGACGGTGAAATTGAAGTTGAGGCCTGGGCGCAACCTCATGATATCTGCCGGGCCTCCAAATTCCCAGGCGGGTCTCCCCCTCGCCTGCAGAGGGGCAATGCGGCGGCGAAGGAAGTCTGCGCCGACAGCTCCTACAGTCAGCCCGGCAAGCCTGAGGCGCAAGATCCGGGTGGTGGCGATCTTCAGCTTATCGTCATCCACGGACAGGGCGCTCCAATCATTGCCACGCACTGCTGGGGTCTGGCGCAAGACGGTGAACGGCTGCGGGTTCTCCTCTACAACCCAGCACCAATCTGCTCTCCACTCATCCCACTTGCTGCGGAGCTCCCCCTCCAGATAGGTCTCCTTCTTGCCGGCTCGCGAGATCCAGGCAGTCCCGCCGGCAAGAGGTTCCCCTCTCTCGACACGAGGTATAAAGAAGTGGCGGAAGAGGGCTACGTTGGGGTGGACTCCGACAAAGTTTTTGCATAGATGGGCGAAAACTGCCATGGTCAGAACAGCGTTGGGGTGAAATCAAGGAGGTGGAACCCGTAGGTGTTCATGACGTCGCAGAAGAAATCAGAGAATGGTGGGAAGAGCCCGCAGTAGAAGAACACGACAAAGAAAGGGTACCCGCCAACTGGAGCTTCTTGCGAGGCGACGGCGGAGAGTACCTTCGTGCACGGATGTGCCCGTGTCTCCGTCGACCAGAAGAGATAGTACCACTCCCTCAGCTCCTTTGCGGAGAGCTCGGGGAGGAAAGTGGCCCGCCCCTTCCGCAGCGCCTCAAGCCGCTGCGCTTCGGTTGACTTCACAGCTTTCGCGGCCGCAGTCTTCGCGGCCTTCCCCTTCCCGGGCTTCGGAGCCAT
This sequence comes from Triticum dicoccoides, assembly GCF_002162155.2. NCBI lineage: Eukaryota > Viridiplantae > Streptophyta > Magnoliopsida > Poales > Poaceae > Triticum > Triticum dicoccoides. The sequence goes on from NC_041381.1 coordinate 81,904,566, forward strand.
GGCGGACGCGGTGGCGACAGCGACGGGGGTGGAGCGCTGCTCTCTTTCGACTTTGGAAGCGGAGGAGGGCGGCGGAGATTTCTGAGATTGCAGCAGCGAATGGCGAAGGTGGGGGAAATACCCCTGTTTCCCCTGCTTATAAGGAGGAGGGGGCGAACGTTGCGCCCTTTCCGAATAAAGAGCCACCCACGATCTCTCCCACGACGCCGCGATTGATGCGTGCCGTTACGGGGGGCGCGGTGGATACGGAGTTAGATTCGGCATGACCCAGGCCCACGCATGCCCGTGCCCTGTTTTGGGCCTGGCCCAACAGCGCTCGGCACCGTGTGTGGCCCAGGCCCGGGGGCTCCTGTCGGTGTACTAGAGTAGGGGTACCCTAGTATCTCAAACTTGTGCATGGGCAGTTGCAGCACCCCGCGGCAAGGCTTGCCGGACGACCGCCAGGGTCCTCCGTTGGTTCCTTTGGAGCCATTCAAGAATAAAGTATTCAAGATGAAGAGACAAGGCCCCGGCAAGAGGAGCTTGCCAGGAAGAGACAAGGCCCCGGCAAGAGGAGCTTGCCGGGAAGGCCAACCACGGCACCTCAAGAAACTTGCCGCGATGCACCGCACGTCCCGGCAAGGTCCGGCGAGCGACAAGCTTCCAGACGCGACAAGACGACAACCCCGACATACTTGCTGGTGGCCAGCTGCCACTCTGTACCCGCGCTCCAGCACACCCACCCGCGTGTTGCCATGAGGCTTTCTGAGGGGCGCGTGGCGGGAGCCTGTGCAGCCAGGGGTACGCGGTGGCAAGCGGAAATGAAGAGAAGGCCATCGTGGCAAACAGTGGCGCTCCTAGCGGTCACTTTTTGCACTGTTTAGGCAACTCGGACGGGCATTCAATGACCTTGTCCCCTGCCATCAGAGTTAGGTAGGATGCACTGTGTCTACAGTAGCGGTAGTTGCACCTACTGCATTCTTTTCCATTTTTACCCTACTAGTCTACGTTTCCACCTGTCGGTGACCCCTTGAGAGTATAAAAGGAGGCCCATGCGCAACGTAGAGGGGGTTCGGGTTCGGTTCCATTCGGGCCCGTTAGGTTCGGCTCATTCGAAACACCAAGAACATTCCCACGCTCGGTCTGGTAGCGTTCATCGCTCCTGAGCAAGAACTCAATATAATCAAGCAAGCAGGAGTAGGGTTTTACGCATCTGTGCGGCCCGAACCTGGGTAAACTGCTCGTGTGCACTGCCTCGATCCGCTCTTCGTACGACCTACACCCCCCTCTGAACCGAAAGGGGCTCGGTCCGCCGGTCCCCATAGGTGTTCGTGGATCAGTTTCCCCGACAACAATGGAATCACAAGTTATCACTTTCAACATGCCTTTTTAAGGCTCTCGGTTATTTCTAATTCTATTGCAACCATAAGTATTTATATTTTTCGGTATACATGAGCTTGCAATTTCTGTTGTAAATCACGATCTTCAAATTATGTGGTATTACTGGTTTATTATGTTTTAAATGTCACCAACACCTATTTGGGAAATGCTTACACCATGGTGCAACCAAGAGATGCCAATTATGTGTTGCATCCACAGTTATGCATCGGCCTCTCCGTCTATAGTTAGACTCTCTCTCTCTCCCTCTCTCTCTCTCTCTAGCAAAGATTATTATCGCGAGACATGGAGAAGCAGACTTTACGAATCGCTGAGCTTAGAGAGTAAAAATCCAGGCGATTCCCTTCATGGCTTGCCGGCTCGCCCTCTCCAGGGTACATGTTTACTTTTTTCTTGCGTGTTTTGTTTCAGGCATGATTTTGATTCTTTTCTCTTCTAATCTTTGGAGTTAAGGACTCTTTAGATGCAATCCAATGGAACACACGGCTTGTTGCCTATTTACTTGACCTGATGCTTAGTAGCTACGCCAAGGCATTGTATTCATGTGGTCGCTGAATACTGTTGTTTCTGCTGGCTGTCTTAATTATTGTGTGTATTTCTGCCATAGGTTGCAAGGCTTCTTGCAACACGTGGATCAGCAAATTTGATTTACAGCAAGACACCGACGTCTTATGTTCCTTCTTTCAAGCTACATGCTGAATCTACTACTAAGGTTCCTGCAAAAAAAAGAATCTACTATTGCAGGTATATATTGTTCAATGGGAATTTCATCGTCTTAGAATATTACAGTGCAGTCAGATAGTTGTTGGGGGTTGCAAGGTTAACTACTCCATCCATGGACGATGTACTTTGACATCTACAATGGAATCACAAGTTATCACTTTCAACATGCATTTTTTAAGGCTCTCGGTTATTTCTAATTCTATTGCAACCATAAGAATTTATATTTTTCGGTATACATGAGCTTGCAATTTCTGTTGTAAATCACGATCTTCAAATTATGTGGTGTTACTGATTTATTATGTTTTAAATGTCACCAACACCTATTTTGGAAATGCTTACACCATGGTGCAACCAAGAGATGCCAATTATGTGTTGCATCCGTAGTTATGCATCGGCCTCTCCGGCTATAGTTAGTCTATCTCTCTCCCTCTCTCTCTCTCTCTCTCTAGTAGAGCTTATTATCGCGAGACAGGGAGAAGCAGACCTTACGAATCGCTGAGCCTCGACAGTAAAAATCCAGGCGATTCCCTTCATGGCTTGCCGGCTCGCCCTCTCCAGGGTACATGTTTACTTTTTTCTTGCATGTTTTGTTTCAGGCATGATTTTGACTGTTTTCTCTTCGAATCTTTGGATTTAAGGACTCTATAAATGCAATCCAATGGAGCACAAGGCTTCTTGCCTATTTACTTGACCTGATGCTTAGTAGCTACGCCAAGGCATTGTATTCATGTGGTCGCTGAATATTGTTGTTTCTGCTGGCTGTCTTAATTATTGTGTGTATTTCTGCCATAGGTTGCAAGTCTTCTTGCAACACGTGGATCAGCAAATTTGATTTACAGCAAGATAGCAACGTCTTATGTTCCTTCTTTTAGGCTACATGCTGAATCTACTACTGAGGTTCCCGCAAAAAAAAGAATCTACTATTGCAGGTATATATTGTTCAATGGGAATTTCATCGTCTTAGAATATTACAGTGCAGGCAGATAGTTGTTGGGGGTTGCAAGGTTAACTGCTCCATCCATGGACGATGTACATTGACATCTACAATGGAATCACAAGTTATCACTTTTACCATGCCTTTTTTAAGGCTCTCAGTTATTTCTAATTCTATTGCAACCATAAGCATTTATATTTTTCGGTATACATGAGCTTGCAATTTCTGTTGTAAATCACGATCTTCAAATTATGTGGTATTACTGATTTATTATGTTTTAAATGTCACCAAGACCTATTTGGGAAATGCTTACACCATGGTGCAACCAAGAGATGACAATTATGTGTTGCATCCGCAGTTATGCATCGGCCTCTCCGGCTATAGTTAGACTCTCTCTCTCTCTCTCTCTCTATCTATCTCTCTCTAGCAGAGATTATTATCGCAAGACAGGGAGAAGCAGACTTTACGAATCGCTGAGCCTTGAGAGTAAAAATCCAGGAGATTCCCTTCATGGCTTGCCGGCTCGCCTTCTCCAGGGTTCATGTTTACTTTTTTCTTGCATGTTTTGTTTCAGGCATGATTTTGATTCTTTTCTCTTTGAATCTTTGGAGTTAAGGACTCTTTAGATGCAATCCAATGGAACACAAGGCTTGTTTCCTATTTACTTGACCTGATGCTTAGTAGCTACGCCAAGGCATTGTATTCATGTGGTCGCTGAATACTGTTGTTTCTGCTGGCTGTCTTAATTATTGTTTGTATTTCTGCCATAGGTTGCAAGGCTTCTTGCAACACGTGGATCAGCAAATTTGATTTCCAGCAAGACACCGATGTCTTATGTTGCTTCTTTTAGGCTACATGCTGAATCTACTACTGAGGTTCCTGCAAAAAAAAAGAATCTACTATTGCAGGTATATATTGTTTAATGGGAATTTCATCGTCTTAGAATATTATAGTGCAGGCAGATAGTTGTTGGTGGTTCCAAGGTTAACTGCTCCATCCATGGACGATGTACTTTGACATCTACAATGGAATCAAAAGTTATCAATTTCAGCATGCCTTTTTTAAGGCTCTCGGTTATTTCTAATTCTATTGCAACCATAAGCATTTATATTTTTCGGTATACATGAGCTTGCAATTTCTGTTGTAAATCACGATCTTCAAATTATGTGGAATTACTGATTTATTATGTTTTAAATGTCACCAACACCTATTTGGGAAATGCTTACACCATGGTGCAACCAAGAGATGCCAATTATGTGTTGCATCCGCAGTTATGCATCGGCCTCTCCGTCTATAGTTAGACTCTCTCTCTCTCTCTCTCTCTCTCTCTAGTAGAGATTATTATCGCGAGACAGGGAGAAGCAGACCTTACGAATTGCTGAGCCTCGACAGTAAAAATCCAGGCGATTCCCTTCATGGCTTGCCGGGTCGCCCTCTCCAGGGTACATGTTTACTTTTTTCCTGCGTGTTTTGTTTCAGGCATGATTTTGATTGTTTTCTCTTCGAATCTTTGGAGTTAAGGACTCTTTAGATGCAATCCAATGGAACACAAGGCTTTTTGCCTATTTACTTGACCTGATGCTTAGTAGCTACGCCAAGGCATTGTATTCATGTGGTCGCTGAATACTGTTGTTTCTGCTGGCTGTCTTAATTATTGTGTGTATTTCTGCCATAGGTTGCAAGGCTTCTTGCAACACGTGGATCAGCAAGTAAGATTTACAGCAAGACAGTGACATCTTATGTTCCTTCTTTTAGGCTACATGCTGAATCTACTACTGAGGTTCCTGCAAAAAAAGAATCTACTATTGTAGGTATATATTGTTCAATGGGAAATTCATCGTCTTAGAATATTACAGTGCAGGCAGATAGTTGTTGGGGGTTGCAAGGTTAACTGCTCCATCCACGGACGATGTACTTTGACATCTACAATGGAATCACAAGTTATCACTTTCAACATGCCTTTTTTAAGCCTCTCAGTTATTTCTAATTCTATTGCAACCATAAGCATTTATATTTTTCGGTATACATGAGCTTGCAATTTCTGTTGTAAATCACGATCTTCAAATTATGTAGTATTACTGATTTATTATGTTTTAAATGTCACCAACACCTATTTGGGAAATGCTTACACAATGGTGCAACCAAGAGATGCCAATTATGTGTTGCATCCGCAGTTATGCATCAGCCTCTCCGGCTATAGTTAGACTCTCTCTCTCACTCTCTCTCTCTCTCCCTCTCTCTCTCTCTCTATCTATCTCTCTCTCTCTCTCTCTCTCTCTCTCTCTAGCAGAGATTATTGTCGCGAGACAAAGAGAAGCAGACCTTACGAATCGCTGAGCCTCGAGAGTAAAAATCCAGGCGATTCCCTTCATGGCTTGCCGGCTCGCCCTCTCCAGGGTACATGTTTACTTTTTTCTTGCGTGTTTTGTTTCAGGCATGATTTTGATTCTTTTCTCTTCGAATCTTTGGAGTTAAGGACTCTTTATATGCAATCCAATGGAACGCAAGGCTTGTTGCCTATTTACTTGACCTGATGCTTAGTAGCTACGCCAAGGCATTGTATTCATGTGGTCGCTGAATACTGTTGTTTCTGCTAGCTGTCTTAATTATTGTGTGTATTTCTGCCATAGGTTGCAAGGCTTCTTGCAACACGTGGATCAATAAAATTGATTTACAGCAAGACAGCGACGTCTTATGTTCCTTCTTTTAGGCTACATGCTGAATCTACTACTAAGGTTCCTGCAAAAAAAGAATCTACTATTGCAGGTATATATTATTCAATGGGAAATTCATCGTCTTAGAATATTACAGTGCAGGCAGATAATTGTTGGGGGTTGCAAGGTTAACTGCTCCATCCATGGACGATGTACTTTGACATCTACAATGGAATCACAAGTTATCACTTTCAACATGCCTTTTTTAAGGCTCTCGGTTATTTCTAATTCTATTGCAACCATACGCATTGATATTTTTCGGTATACATGAGCTTGCAATTTCTGTTGTAAATCACGATCTTCAAATTATGTGGTATTACTAATTTATTATGTTTTAAATGTCACCAACACCTATTTGAGAAATGCTTACACCATGGTGCAACCAAGAGATGCAAATTGTGTGTTGCATCCGCAGTTATGCATCAGCCTCCCCAGCTATAGTTCGACTCTCTCTCTCTCTCTCTCTCTCTCTCTCTCTCTAGCAGAGATTATTATCGCGAGACAGGGAGAAGCAGACTTTACGAATCGCTGAGCCTCGAGAGTAAAAATCCAGGTGATTCCCTTCATGTCTTGCCGGCTGGACCTCTCCAGGGTACATGTTTACTTTTTTCTTGCGTGTTTTGTTTCAGGCATGATTTTGATTCTTTTCTCTTTGAATCTTTGGAGTTAAGGACTCTTTAGATGCAATCCAATTGAACACAAGGCTTGTTGCCTATTTACTTGACCTGATGCTTAGTAGCTACGCCAAGGCATTGTATTCATGTGGTCGCTGAATACTGTTGTTTCTGCTGGCTGTCTTAATTATTGTGTGTATTTCTGCCATAGGTTGCAAGGCTTCTTGCAACATGTGGATCAGCAAGTAAGATTTACAGCAAGATAGTGACATCTTATGTTCCTTCTTTTAGGCTACATGCTGAATCTACTACTGAGGTTCCTGCAAAAAAAGAATCTACTATTGTAGGTATATATTGTTCAATGGGAAATTCATCGTCTTAGAATATTACAGTGCAGGCAGATAGTTGTTGGGGTTGCAAGGTTAACTGCTCCATCCACGGACGATGTACTTTGACATCTACAATGGAATCACAAGTTATCACTTTCAACATGCCTTTTTTAAGCCTCTCAGTTATTTCTAATTCTATTGCAACTATAAGCATTTATATTTTTCGGTATACATGAGCTTGCAATATCTGTTGTAAATCACGATCTTCAAATTATGTGGTATTACTGACTTATTATGTTTTAAATGTCACCAACACCTATTTGGGAAATGCTTACACCATGGTACAACCAAGAGATGCCAATTATGTGTTGCATCCGCAGTTATGCATCGGCCTCTCCGGCTATAGTTAGACTCTCTCTCTCACTCTCTCTCTCTATCCCTCTCTCTCTCTCTCTCTCTCTCTCTTGCAAAGATTATTATCGCGAGACAGGGAGAAGCAGACTTTACGAATCGCTGAGCCTCGAGAGTAAAAATCCAGGCGATTCCCTTCATGGCTTGCCGGCTCGCCATCTCCAGGGTACATGTTTACTTTTTTCTTGCGTGTTTTGTTTCAGGCATGATTTTGATTCTTTTCTCTTCGAATCTTTGGAGTTAAGGACTCTTTAGATGAAATCCAATGGAACACAAGGCTTGTTGCCTATTTACTTGACCTGATGCTTAGTAGCTACGCCAAGGCATTGTCTTCATGTGGTCGCTGAATACTGTTGTTTCTGCTGGCTGTCTTATTTATTGTGTGTATTTCTGCCATAGGTTGCAAGGCTTCTTGCAACACGTGGATCAGCAAATTTGATTTACAGCAAGACAGCGACGTCTTATGTTCCTTCTTTCAGGCTACATGCTGAATCTACTACCGAGGTTCCTGCAAAAAAAGAATCTACTATTGTAGGTACATATTGTTCAATGGGAATTTCATCGTCTTAGAATATTACAGTGCAGGCAGATAGCTGTTGGGGGTTGCAAGGTTAACTGCTCCATCCATGGACGATGTACTTTGACATCTACAATGGAATCACAAGTTATCACTTTCAACATGCCTTTTTTAAGGCTCTCGGTTATTTCAAATTCTATTGCAACCATAAGCATTTATATTTTTCGGTATACATGAGCTTGCAATTTTTGTTGTAAATCACGATCTTCAAATTATGTGGTATTACTGATTTTTTATGTTTTAAATGTCACCAACACCTATTTGGGAAATGCTTACACCATGGTGCAACCAAGAGATGCCAATTATGTGTTGCATCCACAGTTATGCATCGGCCTCTCCAGCTATAGTTAGTCTCTCCCTCTCCCTCTCTCTCTCTCTCTCTCCCTTGTAGAGATTATTGTCGCGAGAAAGGGAGAAGCAGACCTTACGAATCACTGATCCTCGATAGTAAATATCCAGGCGATTCCCTTCATGCCTTGCCGACTCGCCCTCTCCAGGGTACATGTTTACTTTTTTCTTGCGTGTTTTGTTTCAGGCATGATTTTGATTCTTTTCTCTTCGAATCTTTGGAGTTAAGGACTCTTTAGATGCAATCCAATGGAACGCAAGGCTTGTTGCCTATTTACTTGACCTGATGCTTAGTAGCTACGCCAAGGCATTGTATTCATGTGGTCGCTGAATACTGTTGTTTCTGCTGGCTGTCTTAATTATTGTGTGTATTTCTACCATAGGTTGCAAGGCTTCTTGCAACACGTGGATCAGCAAAATTGCTTTACAGCAAGATAACGACGTCTTATGTTCCTTCTTTTAGGCTACATGCTGAATCTACTACTGAGGTTCCTGCAAAAAAAGAATCTACTATTGCAGGTATATATTGTTCAATGGGAAATTCATCGTCTTAGAATATTACAGTGCAGGCAGATAATTGTTGGGGGTTGCAAGGTTAACTGCTCCATCCATGGACGATGTACTTTGACATCTACAATGGAATCACAAGTTATCACTTTCAACATGCCTTTTTTAAGGCTCTCGGTTATTTCTAATTCTATTGCAACCATACGCATTGATATTTTTCGGTATACATGAGCTTGCAACTTCTGTTGTAAATCACGATCTTCAAATTATGTGGTATTACTGATTTATTATGTTTTAAATGTCACCAACACCTATTTGGGAAATGCTTACACCATGGTGCAACCAAGAGATGCAAATTGTGTGTTGCATCCGCAGTTATGCATCGGCCTCCCCGGCTATAGTTCGACTCTCTCTCTCTCTCTCTCTCTCTCTAGCAGAGATTATTATCGCGAGACAGGGAGAAGCAGACTTTACGAATCGCTGAGCCTCGAGAGTAAAAATCCAGGTGATTCCCTTCATGGCTTGCCGGCTGGACCTCTCCAGGGTACATGTTTACTTTTTTCTTGCGTGTTTTGTTTCAGGCATGATTTTGATTCTTTTCTCTTCGAATCTTTGGAGTTAAGGACTCTTTAGATGCAATCCATTTGAACACAAGGCTTGTTGCCTATTTACTTGACCTGATGCTTAGTAGCTACGCCAAGGCATTGTATTCATGTGGTCGCTGAATACTGTTGTTTCTGCTGGCTGTCTTAATTATTGTGTGTATTTCTGCCATAGGTTGCAAGGCTTCTTGCAACACGTGGATCAGCAAATTTGATTTACAGCAAGACAGCGACGTCTTATGTTCCTTCTTTCAGGCTACATGCTGAATCTACTACTGAGGTTCCTGCAAAAAAAGAATCTACTATTGCAGGTACATATTGTTCAATGGGAATTTCATCGTCTTAGAATATTACAGTGCAGGCAGATAGCTGTTGGGGGTTGCAAGGTTAACTGCTCCATCCATGGACGATGTACTTTGACATCTACAATGGAATCACAAGTTATCACTTTCAACATGCCTTTTTTAAGGCTCTCGGTTATTTCAAATTCTATTGCAACCATAAGCATTTATATTTTTCGGGATACATGAGCTTGCAATTTTTGTTGTAAATCATGATCTTCAAATTATGTGGTATTACTGATTTTTTATGTTTTAAATGTCACCAACACCTATTTGGGAAATGCTTACACCATGGTGCAACCAAGAGATGCCAATTATGTGTTGCATCCACAGTTATGCATCGGCCTCTCCATCTATAGTTAGTCTCTCCCTCTCACTCTCTCTCTCTCTCTCTCTCCCTAGTAGAGATTATTGTCGCGAGGAAGGGAGAAGCAGACCTTACGAATCACTGATCCTCGACAGTAAATATCCAGGCGATTCCCTTCATGCCTTGCCGGCTCGCCCTCTCCAGGGTACATGTTTACTTTTTTCTTGCGTGTTTTGTTTCAGGCATGATTTTGATTCTTCTCTCTTCGAATCTTTGGAGTTAAGGACTCTTTAGATGCAATCCAATGGAACGCAAGGCTTGTTGCCTATTTACTTGACCTGATGCTTAGTATCTACGCCAAGGCATTGTATTCATGTGGTCGCTGAATACTGTTGTTTCTGCTGGCTGTCTTAATTATTGTGTGTATTTCTGCCATAGGTTGCAAGGCTTCTTGCAACACGTGGATCAGCAAAATTGATTTACAGCAAGACAACGACGTCTTATGTTCCTTCTTTTAGGCTACATGCTGAATCTACTACTGAGGTTCCTGCAAAAAAAGAATCTACTATTGCAGGTATATATTGTTCAATGGGAAATTCATCGTCTTAGAATATTACAGTGCAGGCAGATAATTGTTGGGGGTTGCAAGGTTAACTGCTCCATCCATGGACGATGTACTTTGACATCTACAATGGAATCACAAGTTATCACTTTCAACATGCCTTTTTTAAGGCTCTCGGTTATTTCTAATTCTATTGCAACCATATGCATTGATATTTTTCGGTATACATGAGCTTGCAATTTCTGTTGTAAATCACGATCTTCAAATTATGTGGTATTACTGATTTATTATGTTTTAAATGTCACCAACACCTATTTGGGAAATGCTTACACCATGGTGCAACCAAGAGATGCAAATTGTGTGTTGCATCCGCAGTTATGCATCGGCCTCCCCGGCTATAGTTCGACTCTCTCTCTCTCTCTCTCTCTCTCCCTAGTAGAGATTATTGTCGCGAGAAAGGGAGAAGCAGACCTTACGAATCACTGATCCTCGACAGTAAATATCCAGGCGATTCCCTTCATGCCTTGCCGGCTCGCGCTGTCCAGGGTACATGTTTACTTTTTTCTTGCGTGTTTTGTTTCAGGCATGATTTTGATTCTTTTCTCTTCGAATATTTGGAGTTAAGGACTCTTTAGATGCAATCCAATGGAACGCAAGGCTTGTTGCCTATTTACTTGACCTGATGCTTAGTAGCTACGCCAAGGCATTGTATTCATGTGGTCGCTGAATACTGTTGTTTCTGCTGGCTGTCTTAATTATTGTGTGTATTTCTGCCATAGGTTGCAAGGCTTCTTACAACACGTGGATCAGCAAATTTGATTTACATCAAGACACCGACGTCTTATGTTCCTTCTTTCAGGCTACATGCTGAATCTACTACTAAGGTTGCTGCAAAAAAAGAATCTACTATTGCAGGTATATATTGTTCAATGGGAATTTCATCGTCTTAGAATATTAGAGTGCAGGCAGATAGTTGTTGGGGGTTCCAAGGTTAACTGCTCCATCCATGGACGATGTACTTTGACATCTACAATGGAATCACAAGTTATCACTTTCAACATGCCTTTTTAAGGCTCTCGGTTATTTCTAATTCTATTGCAACCATAAGCATTTATATTTTTTGGTATACATGAGCTTGCAATTTCTGTTGTAAATCACGATCTTCAAATTATGTACTATTACTGATTTATTACATTTTAAATGTCACCAACACCTATTTGGGAAATGCTTACACCATGGTGCACCCAAGAGATGCCAATTATGTGTTGCATCCACAGTTATGCATCGGCCTCTCCATCTATAGTTAGTCTCTCCCTCTCACTCTCTCTCTCTCTCTCTCTCCCTAGTAGAGATTATTGTCGCGAGGAAGGGAGAAGCAGACCTTACGAATCACTGATCCTCGACAGTAAATATCCAGGCGATTCCCTTCATGCCTTGCCGGCTCGCCCTCTCCAGGGTACATGTTTACTTTTTTCTTGCGTGTTTTGTTTCAGGCATGATTTTGATTCTTCTCTCTTCGAATCTTTGGAGTTAAGGACTCTTTAGATGCAATCCAATGGAACGCAAGGCTTGTTGCCTATTTACTTGACCTGATGCTTAGTATCTACGCCAAGGCATTGTATTCATGTGGTCGCTGAATACTGTTGTTTCTGCTGGCTGTCTTAATTATTGTGTGTATTTCTGCCATAGGTTGCAAGGCTTCTTGCAACACGTGGATCAGCAAAATTGATTTACAGCAAGACAACGACGTCTTATGTTCCTTCTTTTAGGCTACATGCTGAATCTACTACTGAGGTTCCTGCAAAAAAAGAATCTACTATTGCAGGTATATATTGTTCAATGGGAAATTCATCGTCTTAGAATATTACAGTGCAGGCAGATAATTGTTGGGGGTTGCAAGGTTAACTGCTCCATCCATGGACGATGTACTTTGACATCTACAATGGAATCACAAGTTATCACTTTCAACATGCCTTTTTTAAGGCTCTCGGTTATTTCTAATTCTATTGCAACCATACGCATTGATATTTTTCGGTATACATGAGCTTGCAATTTCTGTTGTAAATCACGATCTTCAAATTATGTGGTATTACTGATTTATTATGTTTTAAATGTCACCAACACCTATTTGGGAAATGCTTACACCATGGTGCAACCAAGAGATGCAAATTGTGTGTTGCATCCGCAGTTATGCATCGGCCTCCCCGGCTATAGTTCGACTCTCTCTCTCTCTCTCTCTCTCTCCCTAGTAGAGATTATTGTCGCGAGAAAGGGAGAAGCAGACCTTACGAATCACTGATCCTCGACAGTAAATATCCAGGCGATTCCCTTCATGCCTTGCCGGCTCGCGCTGTCCAGGGTACATGTTTACTTTTTTCTTGCGTGTTTTGTTTCAGGCATGATTTTGATTCTTTTCTCTTCGAATATTTGGAGTTAAGGACTCTTTAGATGCAATCCAATGGAACGCAAGGCTTGTTGCCTATTTACTTGACCTGATGCTTAGTAGCTACGCCAAGGCATTGTATTCATGTGGTCGCTGAATACTGTTGTTTCTGCTGGCTGTCTTAATTATTGTGTGTATTTCTGCCATAGGTTGCAAGGCTTCTTACAACACGTGGATCAGCAAATTTGATTTACATCAAGACACCGACGTCTTATGTTCCTTCTTTCAGGCTACATGCTGAATCTACTACTAAGGTTGCTGCAAAAAAAGAATCTACTATTGCAGGTATATATTGTTCAATGGGAATTTCATCGTCTTAGAATATTAGAGTGCAGGCAGATAGTTGTTGGGGGTTCCAAGGTTAACTGCTCCATCCATGGACGATGTACTTTGACATCTACAATGGAATCACAAGTTATCACTTTCAACATGCCTTTTTAAGGCTCTCGGTTATTTCTAATTCTATTGCAACCATAAGCATTTATATTTTTTGGTATACATGAGCTTGCAATTTCTGTTGTAAATCACGATCTTCAAATTATGTACTATTACTGATTTATTACATTTTAAATGTCACCAACACCTATTTGGGAAATGCTTACACCATGGTGCACCCAAGAGATGCCAATTATGTGTTGCATCCACAGTTATGCATCGGCCTCTCCGGCTATAGTTAGACTCTCTCTCTCACTCTCTCTCTCTCTCCCTCCCTCTCTCTATCTATCTATCAATCTATCTATCTATCTCTCTCTCTCTCTAGCAGAGATTATCGCGAGACAGGGAGAAGCAGACCTTATGAATCGCTGAGCCTCGAGAGTAAAAATCCAGGCGATTCCCTTCATGGCTTGCCGGCTCGCCCTCTCCAGGATACATGTTTACTTTTTTGTTGCATGTTTTGTTTCAGGCATGATTTTGATTCTTTTCTCTTCGAATCTTTGGAGTTAAGGACTCTTTAGATGCAATCCAATGGAACACAAGGCTTGTTGCCTATTTACTCGACCTGATGATTAGTAGCTACGCCAAGGCATTGTATTCATGTGGTCGCTGAATACTGTTGTTTCTGCTGGCTGTCTTAATTATTGTGTGTATTTCTGCCATAGGTTGCAAGCCTTCTTGCAACACATAGATCAGCAAATTTGATTTACAGCAAGACAGCGACGTCTTATGTTCCTTCTTTTAGGCTACATGCTGAATCTACTACTGAGGTTCCTGCAAAAAAAGAATCTTCTATTGCAGGTATATATTGTTCAATGGGAAATTCATCGTCTTGGAATATTACAGTGCAGGCAGATAGTTGTTGGGGGTTGCAAGGTTAACTGCTCCATCCATGGACGATGTACTTTGACATCTACAGTGGAATCACAAGTTATCACTTTCAACATGCCTTTTTTAAGGCTCTTGGTTATTTCTAATTCTATTGCAACGATAAGCATTTATATTTTTCGGTATACATGTGCTTGCAATATCTGTTGTAAATCACGATCTTCAAATTATGTGGTATTACTGATTTATTATGTTTTAAATGTCACCAACACCTATTTGGGAAATGCTTACACCATGGTACAACCAAGAGATGCCGATTATGTGTTGCATCCGCAGTTATGCATCGGCCTCTCCGGCTATAGTTAGACTCTCTCTCTCACTCTCTCTCACTCTCCTTCTCGCTCTCTCTCTCTCTCTGTCTCTCTAGCAAAGATTATCATCGCGAGACAGGGAGAAGCAGACTTTACGAATCGCTGAGCCTCGAGAGTAAAAATCCAGGCGATTCCCTTCATGGCTTGCCGGCTCGCCCTCTCCAGGGTACATGTTTTTTTCTTGCGTGTTTTGTTTCAGGCTTGATTTTGATTCTTTTCTCTTCGAATCTTTGGAGTTAAGTACTCTTTAGATGCAATCCGATGGAACACAAGGCTTGTTGCCTATTTACTTGAACTGATTCTTAGTAGCTACGCCAAGGCATTGTATTCATGTGGTCGCCGAATACTGTTGTTTCTGCTGGCTGTCTTAATTATTGTGTGTATTTCTGCCATAGGTTGCAAGGCTTCTTGCAACACGTGGATCAACAAATTTGATTTACAGCAAGACACCGACGTCTTATGTTCCTTCTTTCAGGCTACATGCTGAATCTACTACTGAGGTTCATGTAAAAAAAGAATCTACAATTGCATGTATATATTGTTCAATGGGAATTTCATCGTCTTAGAATATTACAGTGCAGGCAGATAGTTGTTGGGGGTTGCAAGGTTAACTGCTCCTTCCATGGACGATGTACTTTGACATCTACAATGGAATCACAAGTTATCACTTTCAACATGCCTTTTTTAAGGCTCTCGGTTATTTCTAATTCTATTGCAACCATAAGCATTTATATTTTTTGGTATACATGAGCTTGCAATATCTGTTGTAAATCACGATCTTCAAATTATGTAGTATTACTGATTTATTATGTTTTAAATGTCACCAACACCTATTTGGGAAATGCTTACACCATGGTGCAACCAAGAGATGCCAATTATGTGTTGCATCCGCAGTTATGCATCGGCCTCTCCGGCTATAGTTAGACTCTCTCTCTCACTCTCTCTCTCTCTCTCTATCCCTCTCTCTCTCTCTCTCTAGCAAAGATTATTATCGCGAGACAGGGAGAAGCAGACTTTACGAATTGCTGAGCCTCGAGAGTAAAAATCCAGGCGATTCCCTTCATGCCTTGCCGGCTCGCCCTCCCCAGGGTACATGTTTACTTTTTTCTTGCGTGTTTATTTTCAGGCATGATTTTGATTCTTTTATCTTCGAATCTTTGGAGTTAAGGACTCTTTAGATGCAATCCAATGTAACACAAGGCTTGTTTCCTATTTACTAGACCTGATGCTTAGTAGCTACACCAAGGCATTGTA